>NC_081848.1:60626222-60970351 GCF_963259705.1 Myotis daubentonii
TAGTTAGTTCACCTTCCAAGCAGAGATATGATAATATCAAGGAAACAGTCAACCATTATAAAACATTTAGTGGAAAGCATTTCTCATTTTTAAATCTCAGTTTAATAAGGGCAACAAAATTACAGAAGGAAGATTAAATAAAATTTACTGGGTCTCACTACTCATTAGCTTTCACACAATCTCACAATTCATAAAATGTGTCTCTGCTGAATAATTCTGGAAAATATACTGCATAATTATGTTTTTACATGTTTAAGATTTATATCCTCATTTCCCCAAATCAAAATTATTTGGATCATACTAAAAGGAAAACAAAATGCAAGATAAGGTCATTAGAAATAAAAGTCCACAGAAATGACTGAAATGGAGCTGAAGATAGAAGGAACCACTAAGTGGCTAGTGCCTTGTCCCAGGAGAAACTCATGATTACAGTTTAACACAGGTAACCCACCTCACACTTTCCCAATGCTGAAGTAAGATGGGTAGATTGTAGCACATTATTTGTACTGGTTAACTAACTAACATTGTGTAATTTTGGACAGAAAAAGGCCAAAAATCAGTTGGAGCAGAGTTCAGCATGGAGGAAGTGGGCCACCACGCAGTAATCTTCACACTCACCCGCCATCCACAAACAGGTTGAAATTCTTCCCATTTTGTAAGGCCTTGGGAATGGGAGATTATTATCATAACTATGTCATGATAATAAGATAATCATTAAGCACCTACAGTGTGCCAGCCATTTGGGGTTAGCTGTTGAGCTCATTAGACTGTTGTGCTCATTGTATGCTTCACAACTCTTGGGAATACCATTCACTTGGTGATCATTTAAGTTATCTATATATATAAAAGCCTAAGTGACTGGCCGACCAG
Organism: Myotis daubentonii; assembly: GCF_963259705.1. Lineage (NCBI taxonomy): Eukaryota > Metazoa > Chordata > Mammalia > Chiroptera > Vespertilionidae > Myotis > Myotis daubentonii. The sequence goes on from NC_081848.1 coordinate 60,627,093, forward strand.
CTGGCTTGTAGCTATGATACACACTGACCACCAGGGGGCAGACACTCAATGCAGGAGCTGCCTAGCAGCAGCAACTTTGCAGAGTGCCCTCTCACACTCCGGGACCCCTCGGGGGATGTCGGATTGCCAGTTTTGCCCTGATCCCCCCAGGCCAGGCTGAGGGACCACACCAGTGCACAAATTTGTGTACTGGGCCTCTCGTTTAATATAATGATTCATTGGTAAATGGCAGTGAAGTGTATTGAGGAAGAGGAGGCTTGTTCTACACCATACAAAGGTACTATATAGGCTACTAGTTCCTTGAGCTGTGCTTAAATATTACATACGTTATCATTTTACCCTTAAAATATTCTTATAATGAAGAAATATTAACTTAATTGTTCAGATTAAGAAACTGGGACAAAAAAAAGGTATTTATTTGCTCAAAATCAAAGAGTTAGTTACTTAACAGAACCAGGATTTGAAACTAGGCAGGGCATTGTAATTCCAAAGCCCATACTTTCAACCAAAGTTCTAAATTAAAAGGATGGCCCAAGCAGCATAGTTCAGTGGTTGATAATTGACCTATGAACCAGGAGGTCATGATTCAATTCCCAGTCAAGGTACATGCCCTGGTTTCAGGCTCAATCCCAGTGTGAAGCATGTAGGAGGCAGCTGATCAATGATTTTCTCTCATCATTGATGTTTCTCTCTCTCTCTGTCCCTTCCTCTCTGAAATCAATAAAAATATATTGACAAATACAAATAAAATAATGAATGCAGAGGCTCTCAGCTATGAGTATTTTAGTGTGAATAAAGTGTCTAGTACTATAAATGTAGAAAATGTCTGGAAGTATGTACCAATGTACTTGATATATAAAAGTAAGAGGAACAACAGCCATGTTGATAGACGGTGCTTTGTCACTCATATAACACACCAACAAGGTGGTGTTCTCTCACTGGAGAAGTAGGTTTTACATAAATTATTCTGAAGACACCATATTCTGAAAAGAAGTCTATATGTGAATCTACATCACACTTATCCAATATGATTATTTTTCCTAGCCTATAAACACAAATTAATCCAAATGTGCTTTTGAAAAATGTAATAATCACAGTTCCTATAAAGGACATTTTTAATATTAAATACATCTCTGATTTGTCATGTGAATTAAATAACAGTATAAAAAATTTTCATAATATCCATACAATATTATAAACATCCAAATAATGCTAGGCATTATGAATAAGATAAAAATACTAAAACTTCACCTATATATCTATCTATCATCTATCTACCTATCTCATCATTCCTTGACTTTTAAGTACCTCATCAAATGTAAAAGGAATGCCAAATCACAGTTATTGTATCAGCCCAGCAGTTTCTGTAATAACAACACTCATATGTCCTCTATGCCATTTTACTTTATTTCCATCACATCAGTACTCTTCCACATATCTTTTATGATAAATTCCTTCAAAAACTTTTGGAAGAAAGAGTGTAAAAAATCAATAATTAAAGAAATGCCATTATCCTTGCCTTTAATGGTCAATAAATTTGCCCATTAAGTATGATATTACTACTATTTTTAATTTAAATACTTCCTCTGCTTGAGATATTAACCTACAATAAAAATGTCAGAAACCTTCATAATCCTCTGGACCATATAAAACCCAATGATGGATTTCTTATAAGGGCAAAGACAATTTTTTGTGAATCTCTCACTAAATGACTTAGTAATAATTTGCCTGCCTTCCAAGAGCTGATCTAAGCAGCCTGTACAAATCAAAACTTTGAATTGTGAGTCCTTTGGAGCAATGTAAAAAGTGGTCAATACATGTCATGATGTCATTAGCTTCTTAAGCAAATTCAGCTAAACCAGTAAGAGAATCCAGATGATGTTCCAGTGATGGTAGGAATTCTTTTTCATTAAATTTAATATGGATAAGATTGATTTTATTTGTAATAATCAAATAGACCAATTTTCTATCGTTTTCTAGTAATATAACATACCTGAGTCACTTGTCCTTTAAAGAAGCACAGAATGGAAAAACTGGTCACACCATTTCATGACTCAGCGTTACAAAACTGCTGTATCTAAAAGCATATTGGTTGAAGCAAGCAGATATATAGATGAACAGCTGGGAACCGTCCCAGGACACGAGAGAAGTTAAGTGGCATTACATTGTAAGTTTTTTCAAGGTGTGCATACAATTCCCTTAAGAGTTGCTGTCACGCTATTTCAATCTGTTCCAATAGAATAAAATCTCTGACAAACATTGAGAAGACATTCAAGAGCTCCAGGGAACAGAAGTCCCTCTTGCCTTAATAAAGTGTACCAAGAATACCAAGTGAATGGCATGATTGTTTTGTCTTGTAATCTATGGATGCAACATGTCTTTCTAACTGCTTCTTGATTATCTCTTGAATATGACCTATTAGAGTTAATTTTCTCTTATGTAAAATAAGAATAAGAAATGCTAATCTAGAAGTTTATGTCAATAATTAATTAAGCTAAGATTTAGTAAATTAATTTCTATAGGTACTCAAATAATTGCTATTATTATTTCAACTTGGTTTCTTTTAAGACTATTTTAAATCACAAGACCAGGGTTACTGTTTTTCCTGTCACTGACTCCATGCAAGCCGAAGAGAGTTCTAGAGACAACTTTAGCAATTAATGGAAAAAATAATACTCCATCCCTCACATAAGTAATTTTCAACAACATAATATTATAGAAATGTAAAGTAAAAAGAGTATTTTTAATTGTTTTTCCTGAGTCCTAACTGAGCAACTATAAGAAACATAACTAGAGCCCCTGACCGGTGTGGCTCAGTGGTTGAATGTCAATCTGTGAACAAAAGGTCCCGTTTGGGGTCACAGTTAGATTCCCGGTCAGGGCACATGCCTACTTTGTGTGCTCAATCCCCAATGTGGGGCAGGGGTGGGGGAGGGCATGCAGGAGGCAGCCAATCAAGGATTCTCTCTCCTCATTGATGTCTCTATCTCTCTCTCCCTCTTCCTTCCTCTCTAAAACAAATAAAAATGTATTTAAAAAATAGAAACATAACTGGAATAAGTACCTTCTGATTACCAGTTATTATAGCGCAAGTTCAAATGTTGATGTCAGTTGTACCTAGTGTTTTCATATACTATATTAAATCCTTAAAATTATATTCAATACAGCCCTAATTTTAAATTACTAGCAATCAATAATTTAAAAATTGTATAGCCCTAATTTTCTTTTTTTATTCCTTTCTAACTCTAATTTTCTTGTGCTTAGTTACCCAACATTTGAGATCAGCTTTTCCTTTAACTATATAGACAACACAAAGTTGTAGGGAACCACTTTCACATTTAAAAGTAATTCCAGGTCTTTGCCAAGATTTCTGTAACTTCCCAAAAAGGGTCCATTAGACAAATCTCACTCCAATTCCATGTGTTGTGTTTTTTTGTTTGTTTTAATATGGGGAATAAATTTTTTCTCAACTGCTCTCTATGTTCTCTTCTCTCTGCCTAATATCTGGGTTTCTTTGAACAACCCTCCCTCCCAAAACAAAAACAAAAACACAACTCATCAACTCAATAGATTTGTGGATAACATATGTTACTGAAAGTGTGAAATCATGATGAAATTCAGGTAGATATAGCATTATTGAATCATTTACATAAGAGTATGTAACAGTGATAAAGACAAATTTATCTAGGTATATATGTATATTGCAGGCCCAGTGCACACAATTTGTGCACTTTGGGTGGGGATCCCTCAGCCTGGACTGCTCCCTCTCACAGTCCGGGAGCCCTTGGGGGATGTCTGACTGACCGCTTAGGCCCACTCCCCCCAGGAAGTGGGCCTAAGCTGTCAGTTGGATATCCTTAATGCTGCCGTGGAGGCGGGAGAGACTCCCGCCACCACTGCTGCTCTTACCAGCTGTAAGCCCAGCTTCTGGCTGAGCAGCGCTCTGTAGGAGTGCACTGACCACCAGGGGGCAATTCCTGCATTGAGTGTCTGCCCCCTGGTGGTCACTGTGTGTCATAGCTACCGGTTGTTCCGCCGTCAGGCCGAAACCAGCTCTCTGACATCCCTCAAGGAGTCCCAGATTTCGAGAAGGTACAGGCCAGGCCAAAGGACCCTACTGGAACATGATCAGGGCTGGGAAGGGATGTGGAAGGTTAGCCAGCTGGGGAGGGACCATGGGAGGGCTCCAGGGCATGTCTGGCCTGTCTCGTTCAGTCCTGATTGGCCAGACCTCAGCAGCAAGCTAACCTACTTGTCAGAGCATCTGCCCCCTGGTGGTCAGTGCACATCATAGCGAGCAGTTGAGCAGCCTTAGGATATCATTAGCATATTACGCTTTGGTTGGTCGAATGGCTGACCAGACAACCAGACACTTAGCATATTAGGCTTTTATTATATAGGATACATATGAGTGTGTGTGTGTGTTCATCCTAATGATAATCCTTCCATGACAATTTCTCACTTTTCAAGTTTCTCCAACATATCTCCTAGGGCTCCCTTATTGCTATGATGATTATTAACCTACTGCAATGAAGTACATTCTAGCATGCACATTTGTTCATATAATTCTTAAAATATTGAAATTCTTTATTTTCAGTGTTCCTCATTGTTTTCAGAATAAAATCTACCACTTGACTAACACACAATAATCCTGAATGATAACTCTGTTCGTGGTATTTCAATTCTAGTAATTCTCCTACCAAAATTAAGTTTCTTTGACTTAATACTTCTATCTGAACCTAAAAAATCTTATGAATTATGTTACATATTGAACACAGAACTTTAAGTGGACCGTAGTTTTTCTGCAGTCACAGTCACTTGGGACTTGGGACTTTGGGTCTGTGCTTGCCTCACCCCACAGCAGAGGTTGCAGCAGGAGTTGGCCATGACAAAATGCCCAGATTCCAAAAAGAATGTTTCATTATAGCAATTTAAACATATTTATTTTAGTGTCAAGGAGCAAAGTTACCCACCTTAATAAATGAGTTATTAGAATTAATTACTAAAACTTATATAAAATGAGAGCAACTATTCATAAAATAATCTATAATAATAAAAGCATAATATGCTAATTAGACCAGACATCCTTCCAGACCACCTTCTGGACAAAACCGGGCTGCGAGGGAAGCCCGAGTCCCAGGTGCCTGTCGGCAACTGAAGGGAAGCCCAGGTCCCGGGTGCCAGATGGAAGCCCAGGTCCCGGGTTCCAAAGGGAAGCTGGTGCTGGCAGCCGGGGGAAGGAAGGCCCACTCTTGCACTAATTTCATGCATTGGGCCTCTAGTATATAATAATAAAGGAATCTAACATACTTAAGTATGTTAGATTGATTATGAAATTATAAAGACTTGATTATATTTAAATATATAAACTATAATAAAAACAGTAATTATTTATAAAAAAATGACAACATAATCAATAGTAGTATCTATGCTCATTTTATTAACTAACTAGGGGCCCCCTCATCCCAGCCTGCACACTCTCCAATCTGGGACTCCCTGGCGGTCAGACATCCCTCCCACAATCTGGGACTGCTGGCTCCTAACTGCTCACCTGCCTGCCTGCCTGATCAACCCTAACTGCCCCCCTGCCAGCCTGGTCACCCCCAACTGCCCCCCCTGCCAGGCTGGTTGCCCCCAACTATTCCCCTGCTGGCCTGGTCACCCCATGCAGCCTGCTGTTCAGTCATTTGGTCGTCCCTCACTAACCCCCTTGCCGGCCTGGTCGCCCCATGCAGCCTGCTGTTTGGTCATTATTGCGACAGAATCCCGGACAATTTGCATACTCCTCTGTTATTTGTATAGATATGCCATATTTTATGTTCTTGGTATTTTACTAGAATAAAAATTGTATGCAGTTTAAATTAAGAGCATATAGAGTTCAAATGTGATGTTGTGGAGTGGGATAATTTCATGTGTCCTTTGAAACAAAGTAGGTTCCAAACACTACCCACTTTTACTGTACCATGCATATCAAACAATTTAATTACTGATCATGCTCCTTAAAGTGCTTCATTACTAGGTAAGGAGAGTTTATTCTCAAGGTCATCTCAGTCATCAAAGGGAATGTTCTTTCATATTTTGTTAACCTTTTTATTGAGGTTTAATTGATATACAATATACTCTGCATAAAAATATGTGCAATTGCATAGTTTAAACATGTAAAAGAGTATGCAAAAGTAGGTTTACAGTTGTGAGTGAGCAAAACACAAAGTTTATTCTTGTATTATTTATTTATTCTTACCAACCTAGTTTTGCCCACCCCTATATATGTATGAATAAACAATCTATAATGATAAAAGTGTAAAATGCTAATTAGACCAGACATCCTTCTGGACGTCCTTCTGGATGACCTTCCAGATGAGGCCGAGGCTGCGAGGGAAGCCCAGGTTCCGGGTGTCTGCTGAAGGCCAGAGGGAAGCCTGGGTCCCAGGCGCCAGAAGGAAGCTGGTGCCAGCAGCCAGGGAAAGGAAGGCCTACTCTTGCATGAATTTTGTGCATCGGGCCTCTAATATAGTATATACCAGTGATGGCGAACCTATGACATGAGTGTCAGAGGTGACACGCGAACTCATTTTACTGGTTGATTTTTCTTTGTTAAATGGCATTTAAATATATAAAATAAATATCAAAAATATAAATCTTTGTTTTACTATGGTTGCAAGTATCAAAAAACTTCTATATGTGACACGGTACCAGAGTTAAGTTAGGGTTTTTCAAAATGCTGACACGCCAAGCTCAAAAGGCTCGCCATCATTGGTATATGCTGTGCTTCACCTTGTTTGGTCCAGCATCCTCAGAATCCAGTTTCCTGTGTATTCTCCCAGCTGCTGCCAGTGTACCTAAGCTAAGTCCCTTAGAGCCTTGAGTTGATTAGCCTTTAGCTTAGGGCTACCCTTTGGAGTAGTGGTGTTTGTACATGGCCTAAGCTCCACTTTATGCAAAGCAGTGCAATAATTAAAAGGAAACAGAATAGGTAGATCAATATAAATATCTGCCAATCATATTTGGACTACTATTGACATAGATTGGCATTTATTTATAATTAATACTAGAGGCCCAGCATGCACAAATTGTGCACAAGTAACTCGCTTCTGTTTGCCTCAGCTGGCCGCCCCACCCATCGCCACTCATAGCTCGCGCCCTGCCCTCCACCACTCCTAGCCCTCAGCGGCTCATAGCCCTCTGCTGCTCATGGCCCTCTGCTGCTCATAGCCCTCTGCTGCTCATAGCCCTCTGCTGCTCATGGCCCTCTGCTGCTCATAGCTTGCTACCCCACGCTCCATCACCCATAGCTCTCTGCTGCTAGTGGCTCATGTCCTGCCCCACCCACCATGAGAGTCCCTGCTTGTGGGTGGGGTGAGGGGAAGGAATAAGAGGTGCTCCATGCACTTCCTGGTGACCAGTTGTTTGGTTGTTATGGCATCATGGCCTCGGGCCTTTTATAATATAGATAAAGGCCTAGTAAAATATACAGAGATTTCAACACACTGATATGAAATCAGGAGATTGAGATGGGATAAGGAAAAATTAGAGGAGAAATAATAAGTGTATGGTCAGCTATTACTGTTCCCTTAACCATATCCACCTGATGGTCTCACTAAATTCCTAGGGAGAAGGCACAAGACAGTAATTTCATAGCTTTACTACAGACAGTCCTCGGGTTACGTAGGACTTCACTTATGTTGTTTCGTGGTTATGTCGCCATCACCCATTTATTTGTTAAAAAAAAGTTCCGTCATTTCAATGTATGTACATATGTGCTTTATGTTTTTTATTATTTATTTACCACAAGTAAAGGTCAGGAATTGTTATCTTTCTTTTAAATTTTTTTTTACTGTTTCACTTCATTACTGCTGTGTATGTGCTCCATGTGAGTGATGTAGGTGCTTATGTAGGTGGGTTCCGACTTATGGCGAAAATCATGTTATGTTGTGCTGTAGGAACGGATCTCCGATGTAACCCAAGGACTTACTGTGTACTTAAAATGTTGAGTCCCTGTCTTTTTCTTGTCCGTCTACTGGTGTGTGCATTCATGTTCATATCATGTAAAATTAACTCAAACTCCATAGTGTGGATTGTTATTCTCCTAGTCCATTCTTATGATATAACATAATATTGAATTTAAAACCTCTTCATAATATAGTTCAGAATGTAGATTTAAATTGCTGACCGCCAATGGCATCAACATTTTGATGTCTCCAGGGACAGAATGAAGAGTTGACTCCACTCACCCCTTGCAGAATGTTGCTCCAGCAGCCATTTCCTCTTTCCTTTGTCTCTTAGTATATGATCATAAGGATGAGATTAGAATAGTCACCTGCAATTGACCTACTAAGGGACCTTAATCTCCATTATCTCTAAAGCTTCCCAGACCTACATGTGTCTTGTCTTTTTCCCTCCTCTTCCTGGGGTTCAGCTACATCTTTTCATCCACAGGAAGGAAAGGCAAGGGTGAGGAGATCATCAGAATCCCAAGGTCTGTGTGGAAAACAGTAGGTTATACAAGTTTGAACTCTTACCCCAAGTCTTTGGTATAACTTTCTTCTTAAAACAATTTTTATTTTTCTAAATTATAAGAACATTATAATAACATTATTAAAGATCATATAACACTCTGCAGTAGAGTAGAGGGGGGAAAAAAACAAACCTCTTTACTAAAAAAAACACGTTTGTTTTCCAACTGCATGAGGTTATAAATGATTTCATTCTTTGGAGTAATGATACCTTAACTCAGAGGAAACAGAATTCTTAACCTTTGGGAAACTGTCATAAACTTTGGTGTTGAAGACTTCTGGATTTAAATCTGGGCTCTTTCACCGTCTCGCTATGTGACTTGGGAAAAAAGTACTTTCTTTTTTCATGCCTCTGTTCCTTTATCTGTAAATTAAGGATCATAATAAAATCTACCACATGGGACTACTATGGGTGAAATAAGATCATACATATCATTGGTATATCATAATTCCTTTTTAAATGATAGTCTTACTATTATTTTATAAGATATATAATAAAATATATGTAATAAAATATAGTTTTTCATAAAATAATTTTTTCAAACTGAATGTGATAAAAATGTGCATGTAGTTTATTTTAATATAATTGTTGCATCTATTTTATCCATTATTGTTGGCATTAACAATAAGCTGATTAATAGCATATTCTCAGAGTGATTAAACACTATTAAATGTTTATGATAACATTTAAAGCTGTCATTAAAACGGTATAAAATTTAAAACAAATTAATGAAGTTAATTAATCTTTATTAATTTCAGCAAGATGTGGCTAACAAATAAAATCCAATATTAATTAAAATAAATAATATTTATCTGTAAACAGTTAAATGAATTAAACTTGGAGAAAAATAACTACAATTAGCAATTGACTTTCTTTTTTTAATATAATTTTATTTATTTCAAAGAGTAAGGGAGAGGGAGAGAGAGAAAAACATCAATGATGAGAGAGAATCATTAATCATCTGCCTCCTGCACCTCCCCCACTGGAGATGAGCCCACAACCCAGGCATGTGCCTTTGACTGGAATTGAACTTGGGACCCTTCAGTCCGCAGGCCGATGCTCTATCCACTGAGCCAAACCAGCTAGGGCAGCAATTGACTTTCTAAAGAGATTTTAGGTTTAATAAAAAGTACTGAACTAAAAAATAATCCCACCTCTGAATTTTTAAGTTTGGTTAAAAAAGTGTCTTCAGTCTGTAGAGTTACTAAGTAGAGCTATGGTAATATAAAAACAAAACAAAACACATTCACTTCATGTCATTCAAAGTAAACAACATCTGCTTATTCTTGAGCGTCAGCTTCAAGAAGCACAGAGAATCTAACTGTGGAGGAAGGTGACATAGTTTCTTGAGTCTAGCTATTTCATTAGCATTTCTTTATTCCATAGTCTCACAATTCATAAAATGTGTCACTGCTAAGCAATTCCAGAAAATGTGAAACTTCATTTAATTTTCATTTGAAATATAATTTGTATTTGTTGCTGTATTTATTCAGGGTTTATACCACATTTTTCTCTAAATAAAAACAATTTGAAGCAGTTTCCAAGACAAATATAAGACAATTAGTGATGAAAGCCAAATGTAACTGTGGAAAGTGTGCTGAGGCAGCACACCTTCTTCCCTGGAGAGGTTCAGCTGACAAAGTTTGGCACTGGGAATACACTTTACAGTCTCCTACTAGGTAAATTAAAATGAACTAACAAGGAAACATTTCAACATAGGTAATTTGGGATTTGATTAGGTCAGAGGGAACTGGGAACATTAAGTGCCTAATGATGATCTTCCAGCTCATCTCCTATGCTCTGGAATTTTCCCATGCACTGGGCCTGGAGTGTCACTGCTCCTACCACTGTCATACACTTCAGTCACTGAGGATTATTATAAACACTAGAGGCCTGGTGCACAAAATTCGTGCATGGGGGTGGGGGTGTCCCTCAGCCTGGCCTGCACCCTCTCCAATCTGGGACCCCTTGGGGGATGTCTGACTGCCGGTTTAGATAACCACTCCCCTGCCGGCCAGCCTGATTGACACCTAACTGGTCCCCTGCCAGCATGATCGCCCCCAATGGCCCTCCCCAACGACCTAATCTTGCCCCCAGATGCGCTCCCCTGCTGGCCTGGTCGCCCCCAACTGCCCTCCCCTTGACAGCCTGATCACCCCCAACTGCCCTCCCCTGCAGGCCTGGTCGCCTCCAACTGCCCTCCCCTGCCAGCCATCTTGTGATGATGTGAGGGAGTCATGCAGGGGTGTGAGGACCACCTAGGCTTTTATTAGTATAGATATTTGCATTTGTTGTATGCCAGACATTTAATGTTGCTACATAAAGTTGGAAGGATATGTACCCCACGATACTGATGGTATCATTCTCCTTGATGTTATTGTAAATTTGTGCATTTATTATGACATTTTCTTCATAAATGGCAGGAAAATGTCTCAGGGAAGAATATAATATACATATATTTTATATTCACACAAAAATATTATATGGTTAGATTCTTTATTGTGCTTGGAGTGTTGAAAGTGTTACTATTAATTTTATCCTTTGTTTGTGAGGGAATATTATCCTAATTTTCAGATGAATAAATTAAGGTTCCCAATGTTTGAACTATTTACAAATATATGCAAAATAAAGGAGTGTATTAATAATCCCTGTGCCTACTTCAAAAATTATCAATATTCTCCCATTATTGTCCTATCCTTATCACTAGCCATCTGTAATCTCTTCATAATTAGTAGTTTTTAATCACTTATATACTGAGTAGATAAATACTGAGCAATCTGCCTTTGTCATTTTAATGTGAACAAAAGTTTGATATTATATTTGTCTTGTAGCCTGGAAAGTACATGAAGTCTCTTGATACTGAGATAAATTGAGTTAAGCTTCAGTAATGATGATTAATGATGTTCTGTCATGCATGTGGCATAGCATCTCTGAAAACAAGGTAGAAATTTATCAACATAAATCATTTGTTTTATAAAATTTATTTAGAAAAGATTAGACTTTTAACAGGGCTCAATGTGAGACTGCATAAAAGTTACTCATACAGCCCTAGCCTGTTTGCTCAGTGGATAGAGCATCAGCCTGTGGACTGAAAGGTCCTGGGTTTGATTCCAGTCAAGGGCAAGTACCTTGGTTGCAGGATCCTCCCGTCCCAGGCTCAGGCCCTGGTCAGGACATGTGCAGGAGGCAACCAATGGATGTGTTTCTCTCAAATTGATATTTCTCTCTGTCTTTCCCTTTCTCTTCCACTCTCTCTGAAAATCAATGGAAAAATATCCTTGAGTGAGGATTAACAACAAAAGGTTACCCATACAACAAAAGTATTTATTCCAATAATTGTTGTTCCTAAGGCATATTCCTGCTCAAAATCCTGAGTACTCATTGCCTACTGAATAAAATCAATTGCCCTTAGAATAAAATCCACAATCTCCTACTATGCCTTTCGCAGTTCTTCTGATCTGGCCTTTTCGTACCACTACAACCTTACCATACTCCCTTTTATTTCAGAACTAGAGGCCCAGTGCACAAAATTCATGCATGGATGCGGTCCCTAGGCCTGGCCTGCGATCAGGGCCATCTTCCCTAGCTTCCCACAGCCGGCCTCACCCTCTGCTGCCACCTACCTCCGGTTCCCCTTTTGCCATAAGGTGATCAGTGCCTGATGGCTTGGAGAAGGGACTGAGAGGTTGGCTATTACCACCCACTTGCCGGCCCCACCCCCGCTGCGAGTTCCCCTCTGCATGCGGGGCAACCTGTGTGATGGGGGCCTTGTCCACCCACCACTGGTTCCCCATTCACCATCAGGCAATCAGAGCCTTCCAGCCGGGGAAATGGACCAAGAGGTGGTCAGTGCACCTCATAGTGTCTGGTCCAGTGGTCTTTCTGATCATTCGCCTTTAGGGTCAATTTACATATTACCCTTTTATTATATAGGATAGACACCTGGTGCATGGGTGGGAGCCAGCTGGCCTGCCCTGATGGGGGCCCCAGATCCAGGTGGTGGGGTCCCCACTGGGGGGTGGGACTGGCCTGGGCAAGGGGCCACGGGTGGTTTGTAGGCTAGCCATGCCCCCATTGGGGTAGGGGTCCCACTGGGGGCTGGGCCGGCCTGGGCAAGGTGCCTCGGGTCGTTTTCTGGCTGGCCACACCCCCGATCAGGGTGGGGATTCCTTCTGGGGGCAGGGCCGGCCTGGGCAAGGGGCCACACCCCAATCTGGGTGAGGATCCCCACTGGAGGCAGGGCTGGCCTGGGTGAGGGGCTACGAGTGGTTTTCAGGCCAGCCACAGCCCCATCAGGGTTGGGGTCCCTGTTGGGGGAAGGGATGGCTTGGGCGAGGGGCTGCAGGCCATTTGAAGTCCAGCCCCCATCAGGGTGGGAGAGGCTGATCAGGGGTGAGGTCGGCCGGGGGAGGGGCTGAGTTCACTGGCTGCAGTGGGCATCATAGCGACCAGTCTTCAGGTTGCTCTAGCATTATGGACTCTGGCTTTTTATACATATAGATTCCCCAGCCTTCTCTAAGTAAAAATCAAGTTTCAGTCTCCATCTGTAAATGACTTCTCTTCCCATATTAAAGGTAATTTGCCCATTGACTGCCATTGGAGGGAGGGACTCCCCAATGTTGGACACTTTGGGGAGGTAGTAAAGTGCTGGTGGAGAGTTCCTGTGAATCTGGGGTTTTAAGAAATAATGCTAAGTCCTATGGTCTGTCTGGGTTTGTTCCTTCTGTTACGTTCATAAATCAAAATAGGTCTGTACTGAAAGGAATATTTGCTTTCTGAACTCCTCCCCACATCTCACAGTGTTTTCCTCAATTAGGTATTCATATTCTCATTATTAAAGAAACTTTGTACTAGTATTTCTTGTGAATTAGTATCTCAAGCAGCTTATTGTGCTAAAAGTGAAAGTATCTATGTTTACCCTGAGTTAATTACAAAGCCTTTAAAATTCAGGTATATATGCTAATGTCCTCCTCTGGCAACCATCGTGTCAGGCAACACGAGGAAGCATCTCCAGTAGTCAGCAATAAAACCAAATACCTTTGACATGCATATATTGCTGTTGCTTTTTGTTTGTATCTTTGTTTTGGCAAAATAGGTAAATTATCTCTGAGTAAGTGGAGACAAACATAAGTGTGGCACATACATTTCATATGGAATTTCCCTTCCTTCCGTTTCCTGTCTTATCTCTGCCATTATGTCATGTTCTCTTTAGATTACATTTAAATAAGTTAGAATAGGTAGTGGAGGGCTGAGAAAGGTTAAGAGAATTTATGAAAATTCCCAATCACCCTCTAGAAAGCCACTTTCCCTAAAGCTAAACTTTCTGATAATGGGCATTTCTCACATTTGCCAAGCTACTCAAACATTTTATAATACAACTAGAGACCTGGTGCATGTAATTCATGCACAGGTAGTGTCCCTAGGCCTGGCTGGTGATCAGGGCTGATTGGGGCCTTCCTTCCCCTGGCTGCCAGCCAGGGCCTTCCTTTGTTCCACGCCGCCCCCTGGAGGTCTGCACACATCATAGCGAGTGGTCGAACTACCAGTCAGTCGAACTCCTGAGGGGACTATTTGCGTATTAGCCTTTTATCATATAGGATGGAAAATCTAACAAACACAGAAAGACATGACTTTAAGACAATGTTAATTTATTAGTAACTTTCAATGCCTATACTAGGGAAAGGATTTAATAATGATGGTGGATTGTTTTTTTATTAAATTTAATACAGATAATATTGACTTTGGCCACAATAATTGGTTAAACTTGGAGTATATGTCTTCTTATTACAAGGGCCCCACCTTCTTTAATGAAACTTAAATGGTCCTGGTTTGTATGTCCACGTTTGCTAAGATTTTGGGATCACTTTCTATTTAATATTTAGGAGAAAAAATAGAAAACCAAGGAGAGCCTCTCCGACATACTTATATTCAAGACCACATCCATAGTTCTGTGAATTCTCAGAGTCCCTTAGTCCACTCCTACTTAAATATCCAACTTCTTTTGACTTTTTTGAATTATTATATACTAGAGGCCCAGTGCATGAAATTTGTACATGGGGTGAGAGGGTTCCTCAGCCTGGCCTATACCCTCTCCAATCTGGGACTCCTTGGGGGATGTGCAACTGCCTCTTGCAATCTGGGACTGCTGGCTCCTAACCGCTCGCCTGCCTGCTTGCCTGATTGTAACCCCTCCACCTGCCTGCCTGCCTGATCACCCCTAACCACCTCTGCCTGCCTACCTGGGTGCCCCTAACTGCTCCCCTACAGGCCTTATCACCCCTAACTGCTCCCCTGCTGGCCTGATCACCCCTAACCATCTCTGCCTCACTCCGCACCTGGGACCCAGGATTCCCTCTTCCAGCCAGTTGCAGGCACCCAGGACCCAGGCTTCCCTCCCTCTAGCCAGCCGCAGGCACCCAGGACCCGGGCCGGTTTTGCCTGGGCCAGCCGCAACCACAGGAGAACGTGGGCAGGCAGCTTTGCCCAGGCTGCAGCCGCAGGTGCCTGGGACCACAGGGGGGGGGGGTGGCTTGTCTCTCTCCCAGGCTGCAGCCACAGGTGCTGGCACCCAGGACCACGGGGCAGGAGGCTTATCCCTCTCCTGGGCCACAGGCACAGGCATAGCTGCTGGCACCCAGGACCGCAGGGTGGGTGGCTTGTCCCTCTCCTTGGCTGCAGGCACAGCCACTCGCACCCAGGACCGCGGGGCAGGCAGCTTGTCCCTTTCCCGGGCCACAGCCTGGCTGGTCCCCATTCCTCAATCACGAGTTCATTTGTGCCTGGCTGATCCCGATTCCTCTCTCACGAGCTCATTCCTGTCTCCCCAGTGTTGAGTGTCTGAGCCATTAAGGTGTGAAGGTGTGAAGGTGTGACGTCCATTTGCATATTAGCTCTTTATTATATAGGATTTATTCTTATGGATATTAAATTTCTTCTCTGTGTCAACCCAAATACCAACAACTCAATGCAGTGATAGATTATATATTTTGCAAAGATAATGATGAATAATGGAGAAAAATTATGGATGACATTAGAAAAGAGGATTATAAAATTTTATAAATTACAGAAAAAAACAGTAAAAATTATAATAGATTATTATAAGTCATCTGTTTCAAGCAATTTCTGTCACCAGCAATTTCTTACTTGTCAGCTTTGTACTTTGATGGTTAATTTTTTGTGTCAACTTGGCTGAATATAGAGGTGCCCAGATATTTGGCTAAACATTATTTCTAGGTTTGTCAATGAGGTGCTTCTGAATAAAATTAGCATTGGAATTGGTGGATATAGTAAAGAGCTTTGTCCTCCCCAATGTGGTTGGGCATCAATCCAACTGAGTGAGGGTTTTGGGTAGAACAAACAGGCAGGAGAAGGAAGAATTAGGCTTTTCCTACCCGATTGCTTGAGCTGGGTCACCAGTCTTCTCATGCCCTCAGTGCTCTTGGTTCTCAAGTTTTCAGATCCAGACTAGGAATCTACACCACTGGCTCCCTTGTCTCTCAGGCCTTTAATTTGGGCTGAAATATAGCACCAGCTTTCCTGACTCTACAGTTTGCCAATGGCAGATTGTGGAACTTCTTAGCCCCCATAATTGCATGAGCCAATTCTTTATAATAATTATCTTCTTACATACACATCCTATTGGTTCTGTTTCTCTAAAGCAGCGGTTCTCAACCTGTGGGTTGCGACCCTTTTGGGGGTCGAACAACCCTTTCACAGGGGTCGCCTAAATACACCCTGCATATCAAATATTTACATTATGATTCATAACAGTAGCAAAATTACAGTTATGAAGTAGCAACAAACTAATTTTATGGTTGGGGGTCACCACAACATGAGGAACTGTATTAAAGGGTTGCGGCATTAAGAAAGTTGAGAACCACTGCTCTAAAGAATCCTAATACACCCTTCCCATAATTCTCCAAGGATTCTCTCTATGCTGTGATTGTGTGTCCCCATTAGTTATTTACCAGATTGTTGCAAAAGATTCTTCTTATTAGTCTTTCTCTTACCTTGGATTTCTCATCTTATCACTACCAAATTGTACTCTTTATGTATGCTATTGCTCTTTCTAACATATAAGCATGTAAAAATGGCTAAATTATTTCTTATGCTTCTAGGACAAGACCCTCATTTCGGAATAATGCATGAAACGCTCCTACTATCTGATCTGTATCAGTTAAAGCCGCTCTCCTCTCAAACTCTCATCCATATTTTATCTGAGAATAGCATAAGCTGCATGAGGTGTCTTATATATTGAATGTATAATTTTAAGTAATATTATCTTATCCCTTTGCAGTAGACTGTGATGTTGGCTCCATAATTGACTCCACTATTTGAAGGGAGCCTGGTTCATACAGGGCTAATTCACTAATGCAACATATACATACATGTGATTTTCAGTCACATCTAAGTTTAATGTTTATCACTAAAGTTTAAACTATATGTGAACAGATGCCTATAAAAGTCAACTTAACTGAAAGAATAGTAAAGAGGTATAACTATACCAAAGTGCATAACATGACTGAAAACTAAGAACATCATGATTATATTTATACTAGGGGCCCGGTGCACGAAATTCGTGCACTGGGTGTGTGTGTGTGGGGGGGGGGGAGTGTCCCTCAGCCCAGCCTGCCCCCTCTCACATACTGGGAGCCCTCAGGCGTTGACCCCCATCACCCTCCAATAGCAGGATCGGCCCCCAGCCCAGGCCTGACACCTCTGGCCCAGGCATCAGGCCTGGGCAGGGGACCCCCAGACCCCTCCGATTGCTGGCTCTGCCCCTTGCCCAGGCCTGATGCCTCGGCCAGAGGCGTAGACCCCCATCACCCTCCGATCGCCTGATTGGCCCCTTGCCCAGGCCTGACACCTCCGCCAGAGGTGTCAGGCTTGGACAGGGGACCCCCATCTACCCCCGATCACTGGCTCTGGCCCCCACCCAGGCCTGAGGCCTCTGGCCCAGGCTTCAGGCCTGGGCAAGGGGACCATCATATCCCCCCAATCCCAGGCTCCGCCCCCCACCCAGGCCTGATGCCTCTGGCCCAGGCATCAGGCGTGGGCAGGGGACCCCCAGCCCCCCGCCCAAGCCTGATGCCTCGGCCAGAGGAGTTGACCCTCATCACCCTCCGAACACCAATCACCGGATCGGCCCCTTGACCAGGCCTGAGGCCTCCGGCAGAGGTGTCAGGCCTGGGCAAGGGACCCCCAGCTCCCCGCAGTTGCAGGCTCCGCCCCTGCCCAGGCCTAAGGCCTCTGACTGAGGCGTCCGGCCCGGGCAGCGGGGACCCGCAACTGCAGCGGCCCCGCGATCGTGGGCTTCGCTTTAGGCCCAGGCAAGGGAGCCCTAGCTCCCGGGATTGCCAGCTTTGACCGTGCCCAGCTCCCATCGCTGGCTCCACCCCACTTCCTGCTATCACTGGCCAGGGCGGCAAAGGCACCTGATTCTCCACCTTTGCCCTGCCCCCCAGCTCTTAGCTCCCCCCTGGGTTTCCGATCACTGTCAGTGGCAGGGGGCTTCTTCCTGCTTTCCCTTTCGCCTCCCTGCATTGTGCCTACATATGCAAATTAACTGCAATCTTAGTTGGCAGTTAATTTGCATATTGCCCTGATTAGCCAATGAAAAGGGTAGCGTCGTACGCCAATTACCATTTTTCTCTTTTATTAGTGTAGATGTGCAAAGCTATAATACAGATAAACTAAACTAACATATTATAGTTTGATCATAACCATCCTATCTAATAAAGTGGGAATATGCTAATTGACCCTCACACCATCACAAAGATGGTGGCACCCACAGCCAATAAGGAGGGAATATGCTAATTGACTGCCCGCCCTCAAAGGTGGCAGCGCCCACAGCCACAAGATGGTGGCGCCCAGTCCCCTTAGCCCCCCAACCTCCCAGGGCCGGCCCAAGGCACAGGCAAGCCTCAGATGGTGGCTTCCCAGACACCCAGGGCCGGCCTGAGGGACGACCAAACAACTGAACAAGCAGGCTGTGTGGGGCAACCAGGCCAGCAGGGGGGCCGTTTTGGAGCAACCAGGCTGGCAGGGGGGGCAGTTGGGGGCCACCAGGCCAGCAGGGTGGGCTTTAGGGGGCAACCAGGCAGGCAAAGAGGTAGTTGATGGTGACCAGGACAGCAGGGGGGCAGTAAGAGGCAACCAGGCTGGTGGGCATAGCAGTTGGGGGCAGCCAGGCCAGCAGGGGGGGGGGAAGTTGGGGGCAGTTAGGCTGGCAGGGGTGTAATGAGCGGTGACTAGGCTGGTGGGGGGCAGTTAGGGGCAACCAGGCTGGCAGAGGGGGGTATTTGGGGGCAACCAGGATGGCAGGGAGGGGGTAATTGGGGGCGACCTGGCCAGCAGCAGGGGGCAGTTGGGGCGACCAAGCCAGCAGTGGGGGCAGTTAGGGGCGATCAGGCCGGCACGCTGAGGCAGTGAGGAGTGATCAGACCGGCAGGGGATGGGCAGTTAGGGGTGACCAGGCAGGCAGGAAGATTAGCGATAGGAGCCAGCAGTCCAGGATTGTGAGAAGGATGTCCGACTGCCGGTCAAGACCGGCAGTCGGACATCTCCTGTGGGGTCCCGGATTGGAGAGGGTTCAGGCTGGGCTGAGGGGGACCCCCCATGCACAAATTTCATGCACCAGGCCTCTAGTTAATAATAATTAGGTCCAAGCTATTACCAAATATACTACAGATGGGTTTAACAAAATTATCAACAAAGCAAAGCATATGGGATTGGGATAGAGAAATCTGAAGGATATTTGAATTGCTGTAGAGTAGGAACAGCTCATACAGCTTTCTTAGCATTCCACATTCTTGCACTGTTCTGATTGCTAGTGGGCTTTTTGGTACCTAAAAACTGGTAAAAGGTAACCTTTTCAAGAACTCAAACATTTGAGTTATTGAAAGAAGACCTCTTTAAGAACTCAAACCTTTGAGCCACTGAAAAGAAGAAAAACACACACATAAAAAACCTTAGCTCTTTTGTTCCTCCATTTCATATTCCTTTGATTCAAAATACTTTAAAATGATTTAGGAAAAAAATTCCTTAATCCTAAAAGCTAAGAAGTACATTTGGATTGTAGTGTATCAATTAATGTTTTGATCCAAGAAAGTTATGCATGAATGGATAGCTACCAAAAATGACCTCTCTTGTTTTTTTCACCTTCCTAAATGTCCTTTCAGGGAATAGTTTGATACTTCCATTTCTGGCAAAGCCCTTAGCTTTCAGATACAAAGGGACATTGTCTGTGCATAAAGATGATGCAAATGCTGTTTCTATGAAGAAGTGAACTAATAAAAGTTTACTGTATTGAGAATCATGCAAGTAATTTTTCTGAGAAAATGAAGACCAGTATGAAACCTTCCTAATCAGAGGAGAACTATTATGAATTTTCATGAGTATCAGAAATCAAATCACATGAATGCTCTTATCTTATATCTTTAGTATATCTTTTAAGGAACAGTGATCATTCAGTTTGTTTGTTTGTTTGTTTTGTGTGCTGTTTGCAGTTACTGATATTAAACTTCTCCTCATTAGTTAGCAGCTGTCTTCTTTACATATCTATTCTTTCACACATTTAACAAATATCTATCAAACA
This sequence comes from Myotis daubentonii, assembly GCF_963259705.1. Lineage (NCBI taxonomy): Eukaryota > Metazoa > Chordata > Mammalia > Chiroptera > Vespertilionidae > Myotis > Myotis daubentonii. Next base: position 60,647,203 of record NC_081848.1, read on the forward strand.
AGCTTTGTCATCAGTTTAAATTAATGGTTAAATATCTGGTGTGAATGGTTACAAAGTAGTGTTGCTGGTTTCTGCTAATAACTAGTATTGAATGGTGTTATGTAGGGTAAATCATGACAAAAAGCAATCAGACAAAAATTTTGTTTCCAGACTGAACACCAATCCAAATATGACCTCCTCAAATGTAACAGTGTAAGGCCTACTTTTCCATGAAAGAGCCTCAAAGATTAGAATAAGGACTGCAGAAAAAACAAACAGAGATCTAGAATAGATAGATCATAACAATTAAGAAATAACTCCCAGATAAATAGAAAAGTTAGCATTTTTAAAATGCACTAGAGGACTGTGGGGATTGGGACAAAAGTGGCTCTCTGACATCCCCCCATGGGTCCTGGATTGTGAGAGGGCAGTTCTCTGGTGACACACCCCGGAACCGAGCTCCCTCCTCTCTGGTTCTAGTGCATCACCACAGCTTGGCAGCTCCTGCATTGAGCATCTGCCTCCTGGTGGTCATTGTGCATTATAGCTACCAGTCGGATGGTAGCTTAGACTTTTATATATTTATGTAGAGACTACAGAGGAGAAAAATATTTATATAAGTAGTTGATAAAGATAGATCTGAAAGTAAATTTTGACCATTTTCATGTATCACATTTTATGCAATTTTCAAATAGGAATAAAATATTGCAAATCCTTACACTTGGGGTGAGCAAAGAATTACAAACCAGAGGAGTATCAGCACACATTAAAAGGAGAAGACTTTGTATCAGGTTATACTATTGGCTATAAAATTCATTCACTTCTATAAAAAGAAAAAGATAGAAGCTTCTTTATAGGTTTTATATGTGTGCCCCAATATCTATATATATAAAAGGCTAATATGCTAAGTGTCCATCCGGGTAATGATTTCACGTAGCAATGCCCGGCTTCCTCTCTCCCTAGTGACCAGCTTCCTTGGAGTTTCTTCAGCCCAGGAACATGACTTGTTTTATAGCCAGGTGCAATCATTTTACACTATAATAAAATGTCTGTGAAGCATTTTCCCATGCCTCATCTCATTTGATCCTCACAGAAGACCTGGAGTAGGTAGATAGGAGACTGGGTGGAATCCTATTTTCTCTTCATTAGCTAGAAAATGGAGATTTAGAAAGCTTAGAAACTTACCCAACTGAGGAAATGGTGGACCTTGAAAATGACTTTAGGTTTTCTCACTGCGCAGAATATAGTCAAACACTGCCGCAGCTAAATATTTTACCCTTTATTCTCCCTGCATGATCTACAATAATAATGTGTTTCATATTGATATTTACTGCTGTGTTGCTGACAATTACCTGAAAGAGAAGTTGGGGTGCTTCACTGGGCTGGAAAATGTTTAGCTAAATCAGGAAGCAGGTCTAATTAAGCAAGTTTATTTTATAATATATAAAAGGCTAAGTTGACGCATGTATACATAATATATATATATAAAGCTCTCGCTGGTACCAATCGCATGTGTGTGTTCCCATCTGTCATTGTCGATCATAAATTTGGTTGACACTTCTATTATAGAGAAAGGGCGAATAGCAATATTAAAATATTTCTTCTAGTTAATTTCCTTTCAATGTGCATGAACTCGTGCACTGGGCCACTAGTATTCTATATACTAAAAGAGTAGTACGCAAATTGTCCCCTCAACTGGGAGTTGTACGGGATTTTGACCAGGGGGCCAGTAGGGACCCTATCAGTGCACAATTTTTTTTGCACTGGGCCTCTAGTTAATGTATATGTTTTTTGTTGTTGTTGATTTTAAAGAGAGATAGAAACATTGATGAGAGAAATGTCACAGAGAAACATCAATTGGCTGCTTCCTGCATGATCCCTGAGCTTGCAACCCAGAATCAAACTGGTGACCTCCTGGTACATGGGATGACACTCAACCCACTGATCCACACTGGCTAACTTGAATACAACTCAATCAATTTGATTAATGGGAAGGAGATCTCAGATCCTTCCATATCACAAATACTTTGAAACAAATGTATGGTTATGAGAGATAGATTAATTGTAATATGTGATATGGTGACTTCCCCAGCCTTGGTTATGCTTAGACAGCAACTGCTTCATTATATGCACATGGTGATGTTGGCAGGTGTTTGGTGGGTGGACAACACACCATTCAACATATGGCATATAACTCCATAAATGTTAGCTTTAGAAAACATTTAATTAAGCCAGTCAGAGAAAGATAAATATCACATGATCTCACTCATTTGTGGAATATAATGAACAACATAAACTAATGAACAAAAACAGATCCAGAGACAGAGAAGCATCGATGAGACCGTCAAACCTCAGAGGGAAGGCAGGGGAGGGTGGGGGGAAGGGTGAGATCAACCAAAGGACTTGTATGCAAGCATATACTAGTAAGCATAATCAATGGACACAGACAACAGGGGGGTGACGGTATGAGTGGGGGTGGTGGGAAATGTGGGGGTAAGGACACATATGTAATACCTTAATCAATAAAGAAAAAATAGAAAACATATTTAAAGCTCATTTTTAAAACTATATATATAATCATATGACCTATGTATCAATGTTCTATCTACAAGTCTTTATTTTATAAATTATATTTTTGAAGCTCCTAAATCACTTATTTTTTTTATTTTAGACCATTTTATTAAATTAAAAGCTGCCTTTATTTTATATTGTATGAAAAATCGTCAAACTCAAACACTATTGGTGAGAAGACAAATGAATTAATATTTCATTCCTTAAAATTTTAAAAACTTTTTATTGACTTTTAAAATAATTAAGACTTTATATATTAGAGCACTTTGAGGTTTACAACAAAATTAAAAGGGATGTTTAGAGATTTTCCAAATGCCCCTTTACCAAGGAGGAACCTACGCTGATACATCACAATCACCCAAAGTCCTTAGTTTACATTAGCATTGACTTTTGGTGTTTTTCATTCTGTGAGTTTTGAGACCAATGTATGATTATAACATCGCACAGAGTATTTTAACCACCTTAAAATCCTCTGTGTTGTGCCTGTTTGCCTCTTCACCCTCCTCACCCTTGGAAATTACTAATCTTTTTATTGTCTCCATAGTATTGCCTTTTCAAAAATGTCATACAGGTAGAATCATACAATATGTAGGCTTTTCAGATTGGCTTCTTTCACTTAATATGCTTTCAGGGTTTTCTCATGTCTCAGCATGCTTTGATCACTCATTTCTTTATAGTGCAGCTTAATTTTTTAAAGTGAGAAAATAAAAAAATAAGCTTGGCTACCCGTAACGTAACTACAGAGGCAAAAATGAAAAGACTCTTACTGGAGGAAAATATGAGTAAGAAATCTTTAAAGACTTGCTAAAAATAGAAAACTAACTTAAAATAAGGTTTTCAGCAACTATACCAAGAGAGCCTATTTAAGCTCAAAGATCCATACACGTTCATGATGGAAATGACCTCTGAGGTCACATAGTCCATTATTTAGTTATCAAAGATTATGCTCTACTATGCTTCACAATTTATTTTCTTCACATCTGATGTACCATGTCATAGGATATGAACAGACAAAAAATAAAATGATGTAGAGCACAATCTGCAATATAACAATTCTTAGGCCCATTAAAGTTGACTCACTTGGTGAAAAGTTCATGTAAACAGTCAGCAAATCATTCATTGGCTGCAGAAAAGTCACAGGGAGAGAATGTCCTCAGAGATGTCCAGTTGTGTTCACAGATAGAAGCAAATTTTTCACATACGGTTTTAAAAAAAGCTTAGATGAGAATATTCACTAAGCAATGGAAATTTTTAGTTTTGGAAGAATAAGTTAAAAGAGATAAATTATGTCCAGTTCTAACATTTATTTACTTTACCTCTTCCCTAATTTTTAGTAATACTTTAAGTTTTGTAGTTTTCTGGACAACACTGATCCTCACTAAATGCCTTCTGATAACAATGACTTTCTCAATATCAGTAATGTAATTTTTCCATAGTACGATCAAGGATTTCTGCAAAATCTTCCTTGATCTCCTGGACAAATTGTTACTATACCCTCTTGAAATACAGTATTTGTGATGAAATGAGTGTGGATTTCAGACTCAGCTCAGGTCTCAGCTCCTTCACTTATTTTGGGGTCACCTTGAGTCATTTAGAATCTCAATCTAGGCCTCATTTCTCCCTTTACCAAACTACAAAAATATAAAATAATATATTAATTATAAAGGTGGTTAGCTATCTGTAGCAACAACAAGCTATCTCTGAATTAAGCAAAACAAAAAGGATCAATTTTCTTACAAGAAATCCAGATGTAGGGCCTTGCAGTTGTTGATTCCACTTCTTGATGCAAGCAGAAATTCAAACTCTTTCTGCATTCACACCTTATCATCATTTATGTGCTGAATTCTAGCTTAATATTTGTTGTTTCAATATCCCCAGATAGCTTTTGCCACTCCTCGTTTATTATTAGCATTCAAGGTAGGAAGCAGAAGAGGAGTGAGTGCCAGGTTTTCCTTTTTCTGCCTCCTTTTTACTGCCTCCAAAAGCAGAGTTTTGTCTAATTCTCCCTGCTACTTAGAAGTTGGCTCCTTAGTTATCATGGCCCAAAATTTCAATTTGTGGCCATCCCCTGGCTTCAGGAAGGCTCAGAAATCACAGAACAGGACTGTCTTGGCTGGCTTGGACCAATCATGGTATGTCACAAGTCTGGACATATGGGGAGAAGGAACATAGTTGATGGCTAGTGGCAGGATAGGCCACTTGTGGACTTTGAAGAGTCATTATTAGGATTAAATAAATATATATGTCAATACAACTCCAAAGTTAACACTCAATAAATGTTAGTCCATTTACAATTACAACGTTAAGCAAAAAGGGTGCTTTTAGACAAAAAAGGGCCTTAACTCCCACTATGTGGGCCAAGAATGTAGAATCAACTAGCACCAGGCAGAACCTCTGATCCTATTGGGAAAATGCAGCCTCTGGAGTTTGGAGAGTTAACTTTCTAGTAGAGGACAGAGACTGAAGCAGCGTGATGCTGTTACTAGGGTAATAAATACTAAGAATGGTCTGGACTTAGATCCTTAAAGTGAGAATTGGGCCTTCAAATACAGACCAGAATATGAAAGGTGAGACTATACAGCCTCTATGTGTAAGATATACTAGGTTTAGGTGGAACTAGAATTAGTTTTATACCCACAGCAGTTAAGACATGCTGATAACACATGTCAAAAGCCACTGTATATTGTCATTGTTTTAGTCCATTGCATATTATTTGAGTAGGATGGTTCACATATTTCTTATTTTAATTCTATTTTTCAATTATAGGTGACATTCACTATTATTTTGTATTACTTTCAGGTGTACAGCATAGTGATTAGACCACCATATACTTTACAAAGTATTCCCCTCAGTATTTTAAGTACACACCTGGCACCATACATAGTTATTGCAATACTAGTGGCCTGGTGCACAAATTCATGCACATTGAAAGGAAATTAATTAGAAGAAGATTCATGTGGTAATTATGTTGCTGCAAAAAATTACATGTCAAAATAGCATATATAATATAGTATTTTAAAATACAAAATATTTTAACATTGCCATTTGCCCTTTATAATAGAAGTGTGTGAGTCAACATTTATTTTTAAATTGCCAGTGCACCTCATATGTACTGGCTGGTCAGTCAGTCGGATGGTTGGATGGATGTACAGTCGGTCACTTAGCCTTTTATATAGAGAGATTATTGAATTTCTTCTCTATGTTATATTTTACATCCCCAGGACTGTTTTGTGAATACCAATTTGTATTTCTTAATCCTTTCACCTCTTTTCACCTAGCTTCTCAACCCTCTGCCTTCTGGCCACCATCAGTTTATTCTCTGTACCTCTGTGTCTATTCCTGTAAGGTTCACTTATTTTGTTCCTTAGATTCCACAGTGAAATTATATATTTGTCTTTCTCTGTATGACTTATTTCACTTAGTATAAAACTCTCCAGGTTCCTTCTTAGTGTCGCAAATGCAAGATTTCACTCTTTTATATGGTTGAGTAATATTCTACTATATATATATATATAATCGTACTTTTAAAATCCACTCTTCTATTGATGGGCTCTTGGTTTGCCTTTGTACAAAATTTGGACTCAAACATTCTTATAAACTACTTGATCATTTTTCTAAAACACTAGAGGCCCAGTGCACGAATTTGTGCACCAGTGGGGTCCTGGAGGCCTGGCCTGCGGGATCGGGCCAAAACCAGCTCTCCAACATCCCCCAAGGGTCCCAGATTGCGAAAGGGTGCAGGCTAGGCCGAGGGAACCCACCGGTGCACAATTGGGGCTGGGTAAGGATGTGGAAGGTTCGCCAGCTGGGAAGGGACTGCGGGTGGGCTCCAGGGTGTGTCCAGCCTTGTCTTGCTCAGTCCTGATTGGCTGGACCCCAGCAGCAAGCTAACCTATGGGTCAGAACATCTGCCCCCTGGTGGTCAGTGCACATCATAATGACTGGTTGACCAGTTGACTGTCTGCCCCATGGTGGTCAGTGCACGTCAAGCGAGTGGTTGAGCAGCCTTAGCATATCGTTAGCATATTACACTTTGATTGGTTGAACAGATGACCGGACACTTAGTATATTAGGCTTTTATTATAAAGGATAAGTTTAAACACCTGTATAAATTGCATTATGGTATGGATGCTGGACTGTGTTACTCTTCCTTGGTTATTAGATGCAAGAGTATTAAAATCTTAATAGAGCCTCTGACAGAATTCTGTCTGTATTCCAAAACATTGCACTGATCTCTATGTAGATCACAATTTCTCATTAAGGAAAGTATGTATAAATATTTAGATGATTTTGACATTTATTACTCTCTATAATCCATGAAATATACTAGGATAGAAACTTCATGAGGTCATGGAGCTTTGCTGTACTCACTAAAAAACTCTGTTCTAAATAATTTGAATACAGGTATTCAAAGTTTTTATTTTATGGTCAAATTTAAAATTTTAATCATGGGTTTAATGACAAGTAAACACAGAATTACACTCCCTCCCACAGGCATGCAGCTGAAATATTCTTTATAGAATCCTTGTCTTCTAGATCTCTGAATATGCACATGTAGTTAATAAACCTACATTAAACACTGTCACATACAAGTGTTTGACACTTAGGAAAAGTGCCAAACATGAATTATAAAAAAAGAAGTATTTTCTTTCAGAGAAAACACCTGTCATATTTGCTCATATTTAAGCTTAGGTAAACTCAAGTAAACATTATAAATCTAGGCAAGTTTTTCTAAATTCAAAAGGCAATTAACAAATGTTAATTAGTGAATTTATGGCAATCATTATGCAAAGTAGAAAACTCTTAATATAAAAAATTCAATACTCCCCATGAGCTTTAAAGAAGAGGTGATCTCCAGAGCTACTAATTCAAAATGAGTTGTGAAAGAAAACATGATATTTCAGATAATTATTTAATTAACCCTTCTCATTCTTGGAACTACCTTAGAGACCATTAAGGCTATCCCCATGATATGCTTGTATTCTATCTGTGACATCCTTGATAAAGAAGCCACTGGATCTCTGTCTAACACTCTGCTTAAGAGGTTATTGAGTCAAATCTTACTTAAAAGTCTCTACCTCCTTTACTTGTACTTGATGCTTAAAGTCAACCCAAAAGATGGAAAAATTCTATAAGAAAACCAGCTCACAAATTTATTTCTGTCTCTGCTAAAACTAATGTACCCACATACATAAACATATTTTTCCCCCTCAAAATACTGAAATTAATCAGATGATTTTTAAAAGTTAACTTTTTACATTAGTTGTAAATTATTCCAATATATACAGGAGCAAAATAATGAAGAAGAAGAAAGAAAGAATATTTTACTTCTAAGAGACTCTTGGTCTTCAAAGGAGCTCAGAGAGATCACAAATCAAAGGTTTTAACTCTTCCTATGAAAACTTTTAGTTACCTGGGGTAAATGCCAAAAATAATTTAGAGTAGTCATATTTACTACAGTGTAAGTGTCCTTCATATTTTCATACTTTGAGCTTAAAAAGTCAATGGAAATAACCACTATTCTCCAAAAGAACCTTGTAAACATGAAGACAATTATAAATATAAATTTATGAAACAATGCAATAATCAAATAAGTTAGGAATCTCTTAATTAATATAAGAGGAAAGACAATCCCAGGTTACTGATATGAAAAATAAATCACTAAATTACAGACTCTCATAATTAAATTGGCCCTTGGATATGATCCAGTCTACCTTCAATGAAATATTTCAATCCTGCCTCTAATCTACCTGATAGATGATCACTTAGTCTTTATTTATAAACTAGAGGCCCAGTGCACAAAAATGTGTGCACTCGGGGAGGGGGGTTCTCTCAGCCTGGCCTGTGCCCTCTCACAGTCTGGGACCCCTCGGGGTATGACCACCTGCTGGCATAGGCCCACTCCCCGGGGGATTGGGCCTAAGCTGGCAATCAGACATCCCTCTGGAAGCCCAGAAGCCCTCGGGGGATGTCCACTTGCCAGTGGGGAGCAGGCCTAAGCTGCAGTCTGACATCCTTAGCGCTGCTGAGGAGGCAGGAGAGGTTCCCACCACCACTGCTGTACTGGCAGCCATCAGCCTGGCTTGTGGCTGAGCAGAGCTCCCTGTGTGGGAGCACACTGACCACCAGGAGGCAGCTCCTGCATTGAGCATCTGCCCCCTGGTGTTCAGTGTGTGTCATAGTGACCAGTCATTCCCAGTCTTTCTGCTGTTAGGGTGAGTTTGCATATTATACTTTTATTATATAGGATAGAGGCCTGGTGCACGGGTGGGGGCCAGCTGGTTTTCCCTGAAGGGTGTCCCGGATCAGGGTGGGGGACCCACTGGGGTGCCTAGCCAGCCTGGGTTAGGGGCTGATGGTTGTTTTCAGGCTGGCTACACCCTCTTTTGGGTGGGGGTTCCCCACTGGGGTGCCTGGGCAGCCTTGGTGAGGGGCTGAGGGCCGTTTTCAGGCTGGCCAAGCTCCCCGGCGACGGAAGCTCCCAGCCTCTCCTGTTTTTTTTTCTTTTTATTCTGGGGTTTATTTATCTTCTATAATTGAAACTTTGTTGCCTTCAGTGGGGCTCAGGGCCGGCCGCGGCAGGCAGGAAGCTTGGCTTCCTCCATCACTGGAGCAACCAAGCCTCCTGCTCGCTGCAGCTTCGTGGCTGCCAGCCGCCATCTTGGTTGGGTTAATTTGCATAAAGTCGCTCTGATTGGCTGGTGGGCGTGGCTTAAGGCATAGTGAAGGTATGGTCAATTTACATGTTTGTCTTTTATTAGATTACATAGTCAGCATGCATTCCACCTTGATAAGATGATCACACAAACACACACACAACACAACCAAGAAAGAGGCAAAGCTCATATTAAAGACACATAAACATTCAAAGGCAGTGTATCAAGGAGATATAGAGCAAAGAGAGACTTTAATACAATTTTTTTCAGAGGCATTTGATTAAGAAATTGACCTACTAATTCTTTTTAACATCTAAGACTGGATTTCCATTCTAAGTTTTCATTTGAACATATAAAACGAGTGAACCTATTTGTAAAAATTCAGTTTATAGAATAGGATACTAATATACTATTTTACTCTTACTAGTGTATTTTCTAAAAAATAATTTTCAAGTAAAATTAATTTTGAAAGTAGTGGAAAGAATATTGCATAAAATGACTAGTCTATCAAAGAATATTTTACAAAAACTAAGAGACACTGCTTAAATGTACTTACTGAGCCATGAAATCATCTGGGCATTCACACACACACTCACACACACACACACACACACACACATGCATATCACTGATACATTTTGATAATTCTTTCCTATATAATAAAGAGGTAATATGCAAATTGACTATCACTCCAACACAAGATGGCTCCCCCAATGTGGTCAAAGATGGCCACCACAAGATGGTCAGCAGGGGAGGGCAGTTGTGGGAGATCAGGCCAGCAGGAGAGGGCAGTTAGGGGTGACCAGGCTGGCAGAGGAGGGAAGCTGGGGGCAACCAGGCCTGCAGGAGAGGACAGTTAGGGGGAATCCAGGCCTGCAGGAGAGGGCAGTTCGGCGGGACCAGGCCAGCAGGGGAGGGAAGTTAGGGGTGACCGGGCCGGCAGGGGAGGGAAGTTGGGGGTGACCAGGCCTGCAGGAGAGGATAGTTAGGGGGAACCCAGGCCTGGAGGAGAGGGCAGTTCAGCGGGACCAGGCCAGCAGGGGAGGGAAGTTAGGGGTGACCAGGCCGGCAGGGGAAGGCAGTTGGGAGTGACCAGGACTGCAAGGAAGGACAGTTAGGAGCAACCAGGCTTGGAGGGGAGGGCAGTTAGGGGTGACCAGGCCATCAGGGGAGGTCAGTTAGGTGCATTCAGACCAGTAGGGGAGCAGTTAGGCGTTCATCAGGCTGACAGGGGAGTTGTTAGGGCAGCCGTGGGCAAACTACAGCCCGCAGGCTGGATCCGGCCCGTTTGAAATGAATAAAACTAAAAAAAAAAAGACCATACCCTTTTATGTAATGATGTTTACTTTGAATTTATATTAGTTCACACAAACACTCCATCCATGCTTTTGTTCCAGCCCTCCGGTCCAGTTTAAGAACCCATTGTGGCCCTCGAGTCAAAAAGTTTGCCCACCCCTGGGTTAGGGCATGATCAAATTGGCAGGCAGAAGCAGTTAGGGGCATTCAGGCAGGCAGGCAGGCGAGCAGTTGGGAGCCAGCAGTTCTGGATTGTGAGAGGGATGTCTGATTGCCACTGGGATCAAGCCTAAATGGGCAGTTGGACATCCTTTGAGGAGTCCCAGGTTGGAGAGGGTGCAGGCTGGGCTGAGGGAAACACCCCTCCCCCATGCACAAGTTGCATGCACTGGGCCTCTAGTCTTAATATAATTCACTACTGAGTTTGTATGCAGTGTGTCAGTTGACTTATCTAAATTTATCCTACTTAGAAAAATACCATTTGCAGAATTTTAAACAAATTAAAATGTCTCAATACACTTGTAGCATAAGATCCCATAATTTATTTTGTCCATAGTGACATAAAAGAAAAATGTAACAGCTGTTTTAGAATTATAGGCTCTATAGTATGTATTTCATTGTCTTTCCAGATTCAGTTTATTCCAGCAGAGATGCAGGTTAAATGTTTCTGTAAGAGAAACTTTCTTTTTTAGTTTTATAAATAATGCAATGATGACTGAAATTAATGCCATATCTTCCTTTCTTTATAGCAATAAAATGACATATGGGTTTGATTATGGTATCTAGAATAATAGTATTACTTAAGATGTGTAGGTTTGAGCTCTAAAATTTTCCTTTCCACAAGAAGTGGTAAAAATGACTTCTGCAGAATTTTGCTTTTTAAATGTTTTTCTTGTAAAATTATGTTAATTCTAAAATTATAAAAGCTTTAAAAAATTGAAGCTCTATAATAAACATTTGTATCTACACTAATAAAAGAGAAACATGGTAAGTGGCGTACGACCGCTACCCTTCCCATTGGCTAATCCCCCTGTCATTCACAGAGTAGGGCCGAGATATGCAAATTAACCAGCAGCCAAGATGGTGGCCGGCAGCCAGGCAGCTAATGCAAACAGGGAGGCTTGCTTGCTTCAGTGATGGAGAACTCCAATGTTCCCCGCCTGACTTGCCAGCCTCTCAGCTGCAACTCTAAGCAACTATGTTGTGAATAAAGAAGCTAAAAAAACCCCAGAAACCTGCTTTACTCAGCGGAGCTTCAGCCAGCCGGACCGCAACATTGTATCAAATATAGACTGTAAACAAAGGCCAGAAACCTGTTTTCAGCAGCCGAGGCCTCAGAGCTAAAGCTGGCCCAGAATAAAAAAGAAAAAAAGGAGCGGTTGGGAGCTTCAGTCCCAGCCTGAAAACAGCTCTCAGCCCCTCAGCCAGACTGGCCAGGCACCCCAGTGGGGACCCCCCACCCTGAAGGGTGTGTGACCAGCTGCAAACAGCCATCATCCCCTCACCCAGACTGGCCAGGCACCCCAGTGGGGACGCCCACCCTGATCCAGGACACCCTTCAGGGCAAACCATCCAGCCCCTCCCATGCACCAGGCCTCTATTCTATATAGTAAAAGGGTAATATGCCTCCCGGCACCAGCACCGGGATCAGCGTGACAGGGGGCAGCGCCCCAACCACCTGATCAGCCCTGCTCTGTGAGTGATAGAGAGCGGCGCCCCAACCCCCCCCCCCCCACGGGCTCTGCTCTGTGTGTGATGGGCTAGAGCCATAACCTCCCCATCTGCCCTGCCCTGAGTGGGACAGTGTCGGCGCCCCAACCCCCTGATCCACCCTGCCCTGAGTGTGACAGGGGGCGGTGCCCCAACTCCCCTATCGGCCCTACTCTGTGAATGACAGGGGGGAGCTCCTAAACCCCCTGATGGGCCCTGCTCTGTGCGTGACAGGGGGGAGCTCCCCAAATCCCTGATTGACCCTGCTCTGTGCATGACAGGGTATGGAGCCCCAACCCTCCTGATGGGCCCTGCTCTGTGTGTGACAGGGGGTGGTGCCACAACCTCCCCATCGACCCTGCCTTGAGCGTGACAGGGGGCGGTACCCCAACCCCCCAATTGGCCCTACCCTGAGCGTGCCTGAGGGTGGCATCGAAACCTCCCAATCCGCCCTGCTCTGTGCATGACAGGGGAAGGCGCCCCAACTCCCCAACTGGCCCTGCTCTGAGCCCGACCATGGGCTGCACCTAGGGATTGGGCCTGCCCTCTGCCACCCGGGAGCAGGCCTAAGCCAGCAGGTCGTTATCTCCTGAGGGGTCCCAGACTGCGAGAGGGCACAGGCCAGTCTGAGGGACCCCCCCTTCCCCCGAGTGCACAAATTTTTGTGCACCGGGCCTCTAGTCTATAATAATAAAAGGGTAATATGCTAATTAGACCAGATGTCTTCCGGATGTCATCCCAGACATCCTTCCTGACCAAGCCAGGGCCAGAGGGAAGCCAGTCTGGATCCTGGGTGCCTGTGGGCAGCTGGGGGAGGGAAGCAGCCTGGGTCCCGGGTGCCTGCCAGTGGCTGGAGGAGGGAAGCCCAGGTTCCAGGTGCCGAAGGGAAGCCGATGCCAGAAGCTGGGGTAGTAAGGCCTACTCTTGGACAAATTTTAGTGCATTGGGCCTCTAGTATAAACATAATATTCAGAATTAGAATGCAATAATTCTTAGGGAATTTTATACACACACACACACTATATATATATATAAAGCCTTACAGTGGAAAGACCAGAATGACCAGTTGCTATGATGCACACTGATCACCAGGGGGCGGACGCTCAATGCAGGAGCTGCCCCCTGGTGGTCAGTGCACTCCCACAGTGCGAGTGCTGCTCAGCCAGAAGCTGGGCTGACGACTGCGAGTGCAGCAGCGGTGGCAGGAGCCTCTCCTGCCTCCTCCACAGTGCTAGGGAGCAGCAAGCTGAGTGGTAAAGAGCATCACAGGTGGGTGGTAAGGAGCAAGGGGTCCCAAACTGCAAAAGGGCTCAGGTCCAGCTGAGGGACCCCCCACCCTCCAGTGTATGATTTTGTGCACTGGCCTCTAGTAGAATAATAAGGCTATGTGCAGTCATGTGCCACTTAATGACAGGGGGTAGATATGTTGTTCTTTAGTCTGCCGATACTGGCAATGCGTTTTTAAATTTTTAAAAAAGTGACAAGTATTGGCAAAAACAATGTAGAGAAATTGGAATAATTCTGCACTGGTGTATAAAAAGATAGGCCCATGATCACAAAATGCATTCTAATATGAAGAAGTCAGAAATAATAAGCCTCTAATATCATTTGGTTAGGGGTTAGCACAGAAGTAAGCCAGAGAACAAAACCATCACATGGCAATTAATTTTGTACAAAATATTAATGACCCAATTAGTTAAATGTAAGAACCATTTTGAAATTCTGTCATGATTTAAAAATCAAGGAGGTAGTCATCAAACCCTTGCTGGGTGGCAGGCTGTTTCTGGCAGAAGCTGCAGACGGGGCATCATATCAGGAATCAGGCATCATAATGGCACACATGTGCAAATATTTTCATGGCTACCAGAATTGCACAGAGGGACAGTACAGCCCAAATGGTTTCACTTTTTAGGGATTGGTGGTTGAAAGAGAAAGAAACACTAATATTTTAAACATCTAACTTTGAATTAAGTAATATCATAGACTCCTTAAGTATATTATCTTGTTTTTATATGTTGAATATTTGAAAGTTTTAAAGGGAGGAAAACCTACATCAGTGTATGCTTTCATCTTGAAATGTTGGTTGACTCTTGTGGTGAGTGGCTACAGCATTTGGAAAGGTTCAAGCCTCGAACTGACTTGTGGCAAAGCCACATACAAGTCCCAGCTTGGAGGTCAAAGCCCTCCCAGCACAATTATAGCCAAAAGGCTATGGTTGTAAGCTTGACTTTATAGGCTGACCCTGCAGTCCTAGGTAGCTAAGGGATGGATGTGGGCCGCAGGGGGCGGGGTGCAGCAAGTGCTGCCTAAACAAAGCTTAATAGAGAGCAGAGAATGGCAACAACAGGAAAGAAGCAGATTTGAAATTTGCAAGAACATTGTAAACATCTTGCCCTTATTTTGCTTTGTGTGATCTGACTATAAAATAAAGCTTCAACTTACAGGTTGTGGCACTGTCTCTCCATCTGAGAACAGTGTCCCATCTATCCCCAATTGTATTCTCTTGTCTGTCTGCTTTAATCCTTCACCACCCCTCCTCAGGTTCACCCCTGGCTGTGCTGGACGCAGTTCAGACTCTTGATTGGATCTCAGCTAAAACATTGATTTCCTAAAGAGACTGAATTTCTGGAAGTTGTTTAGTAAGAAAAAAAGAAAGGGGAATTTAAATAGCAGAAGGTCCCAAAACTGTGTTCTGTAATGTTAATCCAAATAATCATTCACAAAAAATAATTTTTATATGGGATGAATCTAATTTTAATGTGTCTGTTTCACTGGATCCTGTTAGTTAAAAATTTAGTAAAAAAATGAAAAAGCTTATCTTTTAGCTCCATTCCCAAACATATTTATACTAGAGGCCCGGTGCATGAAATTTGTGCACTGGGGGGAGGTGTCCTTCAGCCCAGCCTGCACCCTCTCCAATATGGGACCCCTCAGGGAATGTCCAACTGCGGGTTTAGGCTCACAGGGATCGGGCCTAAACCGGCAGTCGGACATCCCACTCAAAATCTGGGACCGCTGGCTCCCAACCACTCTCCTGCCTGCCTGCCAGCCTGATCATCTCCTAACCACTCTCCTGCCAGCCTGATCAATACCTAACTGCTCCCCTGTTGGCCTGGTTGCTCCCAACTGCCCTCCCCTACAGGCCTGGTCCCCCGCAATTGCCCTCCCCTGCCAGCCAGGTCACCCCTAACTGCCCTCCCCTGCCAGCCCGGTCACCCCTAACTGCCCTCCCCTGCCGGCCTGGTTGCCCCTAACTGCCCTCCCCTACAGGCCTGGTTGCCCCTAACTGCCCTCCCCTGCAGGCCTGGTCGCCCCTAACTTCCCTCCCCTGTCGGCCATTTTTGACCACATGGGGGTGGCGATCTTGTGTGAGGGTGTGATGATCAATTTTCATATTACTTCTTTATTCTATAGGATGGTTCTAGCATGCATGGATCTGTTGTCTTTTTCTTCTGTATTGAAATATATATTGCTATGTCTGAGTTCTCTGACAATAAAAAAATTCCAAAAGCAAAAAGCAAGCACCATCTGTAAAATTCAAATAGCTATGGTTACTTTTAGACAGATTGAAATAACAAAAGACATTTTTCCACTTTTTTTTTCAATGTATTAGGAAAGCATGTGATTTCCCAGCATTTAACCCTAGATGTGTCCAGATTTTTTAAAGTCTCACCTTTTCAGTTTAATAATTAATATAGTATGTATAGATAGAAAAGAATGAGAAGTTAGAGACATAACCTGGCACTGTCATGAGCATAATTAACTAGCTCCTATATACCTGAAATCAGTATAAGTCTACAGGGTGATTCCATTCACCCATGCCTTGCTATACACTGCTTTACATTTTCTATCACAGTTCATTATCTTTCTCTGCCTGATAAACTTAATGCAGCCTTTAAGTCTCAGTTCAAACTACTATCCTCACGTGTAGACTTTGTGTTTGTTCATTCCTACCACTGATTCCACATCACTTTATGTAAATTTCTACCTAATAACTATCATTTTTATAACAATTATTTGTGTCAAAAACATTTTTCCCCTTCTTCAACTATGTTACTTGGGGTAGAGATCATATTCAGTGACTAGCAAAGAAAGATACTGGCATAACTCGTGACTAAGAACTATTTCTTTTTTCCCCCCTTTTTTAAAAAATGACTTTAAATCATACTGTTGAAAGTCTTACATATGTCCCCTTGTGTCCCCCATTAACCCCTTCTAGCCTGTCCCAACCCCTCACCCCCAGCCTTTACCACCCTATTGTCTGTGCCCATGGGTTATGAATATATGCATACAAGTTCTTCGGCTGATCTCTTCCCACTGACCCACCCTCCCACCCCTTCCTTCCCTCTGAGATTCAACAGTCTGTTTCATGCTTCTGTCTCTGAATCTGTTTGTTCATCCATTGATTTTGTTCATTAGATTCCACATATGAGCATACAAGGGATGTTCTGTCACAGTGAGCATGAGGTTCAATTATCTTTGCACCTCACAGAAAGTCATTTTCCCTAGCAGAGAGAGAAGATCCTTTTAATTTGCCTTTAGGTAGTAATTTCTTCCCCTTCTCTGAACCACTAAAGACCTCTTTCAGTCTTGATTATTAGGCCATTCCATTTCTGCAAAACTAAGATGTTGCTAAGAATAGTGTAGCATTATTCATGAGCTTATACCCCAAAACACAAGTGTAGTAAAGTTTCTAACCTTTGAAGAGCAGAAAATTCAGTGGCCCATTAAATGCAACAGAATATGAAACATAGCATATGTTAACAGGCATATATAAAGAAGAGCCATAATTATTGGAAACAAATGGTTGTCTTATTTGTCCTATAAAAATATGTACTTCTTAAATCTTTTTTTTCAAAATAGAGGACTTAACAGTAGTGCTGAGCTTGTATATTATCTTAATGCTAACATTAACCTCATCACATCAGATTTGGCTTTCCTCTCCCAACTCCCAAAACATACAAACAAACAATGGTCCAGAGTATTTCTGTGTCGTGGTCTTTATTCCCATTGTCCTTTCATCCAAATCTATGGTTCCATGTGCCTGTGCTCAGGTTTTTGGAGCTCAATTCTCCAATTTTAAATGAAACCAATAGGGTATATCTACCTTGGGCAGAATAAAAGGTTATGGTATTTAATTTGGAGAAATCATGGCTGGGTTAATCGTATTTTGTGGTATAATCCACCCAAGACTCCAGACACAGATGCTAACGCAAAACCAGATTTTGGAGTCTGAGTCTGGTTAATAGTAAGGCTGCCAAGACCAGAGTCTGGAGTAAATCAGTGGCAGCAAGGAGGAAATGAAGCCAGAATCACTGGGGATCAATCAGTATTGCATGATCTAAGCAAGCTCAACAATGTAAGAAATGGTAGTAGTAGCATGCATGAAAGTAATAATAAAATAAATTACCTGCAGGTCCTAATGATATATGAATGCCTAGGAATTTTATCTAAATTTCTGTACCTACTATTTTCTTCTTAAAAATTAACTCATGTTATATATTCAAAACTCTTATTTTAATCTCTATTTTTCTTCATTTATGCAAATAGATAGTCCTTTAATTGCCTATAAAATCCAGGCTGTGTTATTCTGGTTTTCTGTTAATGTCTTTTTCTTCCAGATAAAATTCATTTTTAAAAAATTTCAGTTAAAAATGAATAAGGTAATGTCACATACATACCATTTTCTAGCTACGATTTTCAAATAAATTGGTTCCCTAAAATTCACTCCAAATATGAATAACTGTATTTCTTACAAATCAGACTAAATATAATTTTAAAAATACACTATAGAATCATTACCTGTATCTTCATTGGCTCACATCTGGAGTGACATTCATAGCATACCCATTTATTAAACTTTCAATCTCTAGCAGTATCAGGCTCCTCTGTTTGGAATTACAGTGATTGCTGGCTTAATTTTGACATGAACCTCAACTATAATGAAACAAAATTCATTTGCTGCAAGATTGCCTTATAAAATTTAAAATAAGTATAGTAATAGAATTAAAGTATCTTTCAAACCAACTTCACTTAATATACAAAGTCTAATAGTATATTTGTGTATATTTGTCAACACATGGCAGCAAGTATAGGAAGCATGGCACTCAAAATAAATTCTCTCTTCAAGTAACAGTTTTGACACTTGCAATGATTTGACCAAAACTCCTTTGCTAAGGTTTTTTTTTCTTTATAGAAAGTAAGGATATCAATATTATAATACGAAGTATGCAGTTCAATAAAATAAAGAATGCAATGTAAATATCTTAAAACTATATAAACCTGCCTAGCAAATACAAATTGAGCAATAAATCAAACCTCATTAGCCAGTAAGGACCACAAGGTATATATGAAATTATCCATCTGCCAGTGTTTAAAATGTGATCTTTGTCCTCAGGGGGCTAACATAAAAAAACAAACAAACTTGTCAATAAATAATAATTGTTATAAACTAATTAGATAATGCCTCACCATAATACATCTTATTTTGTCAATATTGCAAGATACAAGGCTAGGAATAATTATGAAGGGAACCAGATGTAAATGAGAAGAAAGGGATGAAAAGATGGAATTGTATAGCGGATACAAAGTAGATATTTCCATTTTAGTAAAATAGAGCTAAAGGAAGTAAAGGCAGATCTCATAACACTTTGAAATAAGTTTTCAACTATTAATTATTGAGCGTTGGCACTTGTTTGCAAGAAAGCTAATGTCAGGTTAGAATAATGTGATTGACAGTGTTTAGTTCTGGCATGGTAGTACTATGAACAATGGAGAAAGGTATGGTTGTCTAATAGGCAAATCAGCTAAGTGGACTTAAAAAATGTGAAAACTCTCCGTCAGGTCTGTAATATAGAGAGAAACAACCACTTCCTATGTAAAAAAAACAGTAACAGAAAGCCTTTGTGTGAAGCAACCTCTTCAGATTATGTAATGTAGTGCAGCCATAGTGATGTTTCTAGACGTGTGTTCTCTGGGGCAAATTGCAACAGAGCACAATTGACCTGGAAAAAATTAAACTTTGGTCAAAAACTCATCAAAGCCTGCAACTGTGACATACATGTAAACCATTGGGAATAAAGGCAAATGAGAGCTTCACAAATCCCTGGAAAAAATCAGTGGTAACTTACAAAGCCAGGCATACTTACCTCTCCTTTACTACAGGGCTTACATTCAGCACATTTTTCTTTTCTCACTGTCTCTAGATGATGAGTTGATGTGTAATAGTTCCCCTGGTAAAAGATGTGTATGTGAACGTAACAGCAGGAAACCAAGCGAGACCTGCCAGTGCTTGCCATTTTCTTTTTCATTCCCTCAGCTTATTAAGAACAAATGAATATCGGTTGCACTTAGGAATTGAAAACATTGGAAAAATACACATACATCGAGCATTAAGTCTTAATCCCTAGGTGAAAATTAAAATTAAATGCCCAATTTCTTTAACTCATGCTATACTATTAAACAACATGAAGCACAATTTTAAGCTGCAAGGAAATAGGATGGAACAGGTATATCCTTTATTTTCTCCATGTGATTCCAATAGTATCCTTTAAGGAAAGCTGCTGAAAATAACCAGTCATTTTAAAGTAATTTAAACATACCCCAAACTGAAAATTCAATATGCCCCTGAGCTCTCCATGATCCATTTCAAATTTTCTAAGTCTACTTAAAAAAAACCACACACACACAAAAACAAAAAAACAAACAACAACAACAACATAAAAAACTACCAAAGAATACAAAAACGATTTCCTAAATGGCCCCACCGGACATATAGAGATTATATACAGCATGTGAAATGAACCCAAAGAGATATCTTGGAATAATCATGACCTCTGAGGCAAATCTTGGCTGTTAAGGATTCAGAAATCTAGAGTATTAAAATCACAGAGCAGCTATTTGATAAGGACATTAATGGTTTTAATATTTATTCAAACACTATGTATTTACCATTTATTTTAAGGGACACAATCTACAATATATTAACATTAATGAGTCTCAAAGTGTGGAACAAAACACATTGAGAGAAGACACATAAGTGCCATATTTACAAGTTCACTGTGTATTTATATTTCACCCTCAAATTGAGAACATTAATCTTCATTAAATGCATGAGGAAGCCAACATGCAGGATAATAACCACTTGTCCAAAGGACAAGCAAAGTCAGGATTCTAAGTCTATTTAATTTCAAGGCTTTCTCCCCTATGTGACCCAGTCTTGTACGTTATCAACAGAAATAAAAATGCCTCTCCTTTTCCATTTATTCGCTAAAGTATCGAGTGTGCTACTATCAGCTTTCACTGAATTATCTCATGGACATTGGCTCCTGGGATTGAAAGGGACCCTACCATTACCTAGTCCCTATACTACCTTCCCTTCATAGTCACATTGCTCTGAATATCAGTGAATATGGTTTATTATTCAAGAATAACAATTTACTACCTCTATGCGTGGCTCCTATTTGTAGATACCTATTAAAAAGGGTTAATTTTATATTTAATTGAAATGCTCTTCCCATTTCTATTTCCACTGGCTAACCTCAATTTGGCTGGGAAGGTGTATCACATATAGGTCTGCAATACTACCTGTATCACCTACTCTATTTAAACTGATTTCAACATCTCACTTCTCTACCAGGGAACTGAATGTACAGCATCCAGCATTAGTACTGTGGTAGAGGAAATAACTTGGCTCAAGGTTCTTTCTACTGGTCTAATAATTAAATCTACATAAGAAAGATTAACAGCAGAAAATAACCAAATTTAATATATATGCATGTGTGAGAACCACACATATCTGAGAGAAACAAGAGACCCCACACACATACAAGAGAGGTTCAGGGACAGAAAGTTAAAATGAGGTATATATGGCATTCTGGGCTAAGGATAAGGTAAGATACCTTGAGGCTTCTATTAGTCATTGCATGATGATAAGAGCAAATAATAATTAGTACTAGTAGTTTGTCCTTTTATATAGCTTATTATGGATAATGCCCCTAATTCAAAATTTTCTAGGTAGTTTAAAGGTGGGGTATGTCAAGTTTCCTCTATGCCCCCTCAGCATCTCAGTTCCCTTTCACCTGAAATAATCTGCATACCCCAGAGGCACATCTTGGGGTGAACCCCTACATTACTGATATATGACACTAAACTCATTGTATTGAGTTAATGCATGAGTATCGACTGCTAAGAAGTAATTCATACAATGCTGCTATTTATAAAATTATATGAACTCATGATGTTAAATCATTCTGATGTAGTCTTTGAGAATTGTGTAGGCATTTTATTTTGAGAATCTACTCCCACCATCCTCCAAAAAAATCTAAGTTATGCGAGCTCTTTGATCAGTGCATCCTCTCTGTCAAAATGCTCAGGTTGGGCACTTCCTACTACAGAGACCCAATTATAATATCACTGGAAGTGTCTAAGGAAGAACCAGAAGATTCAATCTGTCTCATCTGAGATCTCACCTTAGATCCAAATGTACACTAGCAACTGCAACTTTGTTTTTTGGAATCTTTCCAGGTGAAAACACCTCTGAGACTTAAACATTTATGACATCTTAAAAAGCCTTTTCTTTAATCCCATAATTCTCAAACAAATTTTTTAAAATTATAAACTGATGTTCTGTATAGATGCACTTTAAAAGGGAGAACAAATTGGTTTCTTTGACTTCTTGTGTAAGTACACGTCTACTTACAAGTATTGATTAGTATTGAGCTATTAATTAATTAGTATTTTCATTAGAAGCCATGGGAAACTGAGAAAGTTGTATAAATAGAGGTAGACTATTATTTTCAACAAGTGAATTTATACATAAAAATCTACATATAATGGTAGGAAAATTATAACTATTTCCAGAAATGTTTTCATGGATACTAACTAAAATTAATTAGAAATACATATACTTAATGTACATCATGGTGACTATAGTTAATAATGATATGTTGAGCACAATTTACTAAGGAGAAATTAGGGTAGGTGGTGGTAGAAAGTGTAAAATATACTATTTTAAATGTTTCTTTTTTAAGGGTAACACCTCTGTGTAGAGAAAAGTAATGATTTTATTACTGCTATTTTTTTTTATTCAAGGATTGGCTGCATAGCAATCAATTAAAAATACATAAACAAAAACAATGCATTATAAGGTAACAACATATATAAAAATAGAAGTTATGAAAAATAGAAAAGACAAAGGATGGGATGTAGGGAAATGAAGTCAATTTTTACAGTACTTTTATTCTATGTATGCAGTGGTATAATGTCATAGAATGTTGGGCTGTTATACATTGTCCTATATAATTAAAGCCTAATATGCTAAGTGTATGGTTGTTCAGTCGTCTGTTCAACCAATTAAAGTGTAATATGCTAATGATATGGTAAGGCTGCTCAACTGCTGGCTATGATGTTCACTGACCACCCTCTCACACTCACACTCTGGGACCCCTTGGAAGATGTCGGAGAGCCAATTTTGGCCTGATCCCACAGGCCAGGCCGAGGGACCCCGCTGGTGCACAAATTCGTGCACCAGGCCTCTAGTTGATGCACATTGCTGTCAGGGGTCCTTGAAACTGCCTCAGATTTCCATGATTTGCTAGAAGGAATCACAGGACTTAGAAGATATTCAGTCTTACAGCTTAATCCTAAATAAAGGCTGCTCTTCTCCCTAATCACATTTGGACTTCTTTCTTTCAGGAGCTTCTAAATTAAACTGAAAAAACAAACAAACAAGCACCTTATTTAACAAGGTTAAGCATCTAATACAAAATTACTAGGCACACCAAGAAACAGAAACATATAACCCTTAACCAGGATAAGAATAAGTCAAAAGAGGAGAGAGGAGAGTAACAACAGATATGAAGAAACTATAATATAATGTATTACAGGGTTTAAAAGATAGCAGAAATGTATTGAAGTGGGAAATAGAAGATATTAAAAAAACACAGATAAAGCATTTAGAGATAAAAAATGCACTATCTAAAATATAAATCTAACTGGGTGGCATTAATAGATTAGGCACTGAAGATTGATGTACTTAAATATATATCAATAGACTCTATAAAACATTTATAACTAAAAATATAAAAATTTAATGAATGTATAATTAGACTCATAGAGAAGGAATACATATTAGAGAAAAATGTGAAGTAATAATGGCTGAATATTTCCAAATTTGATGAAAACAACAGGCCCAAGAAGCTAACAGGGAAAAAGCAAGGCGCGCGTGCATGCGTGCGCACACACACAGACACCAGTTTACATTAAAATTAAATTGCTGAAAACTATAAAGAAACCATATAAAATCAGCCAAAATTGTGGTGGGCCTGGATGGAATACATGTTACAGAGAGAGAAATAAAGATTCAATTGATTATAGTCTTCCAGTCAGGAAATATGCAAGCAAAAATATAATGGAATAATTCTGCAATATAAGTATTTTTAAAGAAATAATTTGCAGTACTTCAAGCAAAACATATGCTGTTTGGAGTAGCCACTCTGACCATTACAATATTTCTAGCAAAATACCTGCTGTTTGGAGTAGCCACCCTGACCATTAACATGCAAGGAGAGAAATACTCAGGTTGGCAGAACTTTAGCATTGATGACCTTCATAATTGGGTAGGAAGAAGACAGAGTGATGCCAGCAGATTGTTAGGAAAGATGTAATAATATGCACAGGCTCCATTTAGCCAGAAGAAAACTCTGTAAAATTTTATCGAACAAAAATTTTTAAAGTGTGTTGGATAATTATAACAATGACTCCAATTAAACATAGCTCAGCATGTTCATACTTCTTTGCAACAAGAAATAGAGGTGATTTCTCCACCAGTTAAATCTAGAACGGCATTGTGACTTGGAGCCATATGTGGAGCAAAAGTGACATCATACGAGTTTTTTAGTTTAAGATGCCTTATAATTTGCATTCTAAATCTCTTGAAATCTGAAAAACACCTTGCTGTAAGTGAACCAAGTTTAGCCAGCTGAGAGGAAAAATAGTCACATGGGTGAACATTAAAGCAGCATAGCACACAGCCTGTATAAACAGGTAAGTAGAGGCAGGTCACACTGGATTTCCCAACCCTAGTCAAATTATCAAATATTTGCAGCCTCAACAGCAATCCTGGGAGCAAAGCAAAGAATTACCTAGATTGGCAACCAACAAAATTGTGAAGCATAAAAAACTCTTGCTGTTTTAAGTCACTACATTTTGGGTAGCTTTCTTTTATTGTCTTCAGAATCATAGGTAGTGAATCAGAAATCAGTTCCAGAGGAAGGGTGCTACCATAACTAGAATGGAGTAGTGAGGAAAAGGCTTGAAGGGAGTTAATGCTGTTAGCAAAGGTATGAGGAACAGGGAGAAATTTTTTATTAGAGGCTGTTATAACTTGGAAGATATAACATTACCTGGTGAACTTGCAGAGACTAGATAGTGTAAATTCCAACTGGCTTCTTTCATCTGCATATGATATGTTATTACAAGAGGGAGATAAATTAAAGAAAATATTCTTCAATTTCAAGAAGAATTTAGAGTAAATGGAGAAGATCCAGAGGATTTTCTGAGGCCAATAAGAATTCTTGAAACTAAAGAACAGCCTAGAGCAGTGGTTCTCAACCTTGGCTGCACATTAGAATCACCTGGGAATCTTTTTAAAATCCTGATTTCTGGGCCTCATCCTCCAGAAATTCTTTTTCTTTGTTATGGGGTGGGGCCACAACATTAGTAACAAAGAAACAGAATTTCTGAAGGACAAGGCCCAGAAATCAGGATTTTAAAAAGATTCCCAGGTGATTCTAATGTGCAGCCAAGATTGAGAACCACTGGCCTAGAGTAAAATATAAAACCAAGGGTGGGTTTGTACCCACCTTGTTAAAATCTCTGGTATAAGTAAAAAAATTCTTTGTAAACCACCATTACTCCCCCCTCAACTGAAAATGGGTCTGTGAAGAACATTAAGGGCAATGTTTAACAACTTTCTAAAACATGGATGAAAGTAGAGAGAAATCTCATTCAAAAACTATCCTCATGTCATCATAACCACCCTCATCAAAACAGGCTGATGACTTCAAGTAAGAAACCTTAGAAAAAAGTTGAGTTTTCCAAATCATTTTAAAAACACGTATGATCACGATTGCTTGTCTTAGTGTAAACATTTTCCAAACATCTTTCTCCCCCTCCGCTCCTACACAAACTTTCAAATCAGAATTTGATTTGCATTTGGATACAACTACATTGCCCAGGAAAGGTTTTGAATCTACCATACTTTTCACACAGCTCACTGACAAAAAGAAATAAAAGTGAAATATTTTACCTGATTAAACTTGTGAAATTGTCCAAAGCATGGGTCAGTTACTCAAGTAACTGAAGAGGCTTCATAATAAAGTTATTGCATAATTTGGCAATATTATACATTTTAGTAACTTGAAATATCTAACTTTGTCAAGAAGTTCACCAAAAACGTTTTCCCAATAGTCCTAAGAGAGAAATATTAGACCAGCTGGTGAAGCCATTTAACCACAGCAGTAGGAAGTATTAAGGTTTAATGCAGCTCTCATCCCATAGACTCTCCATTCAACATGGCATTTAATAAAAGAATTTTGAAATCCAGGGAAAGGTTGAACACACCTGGGCTTTAGCAAGAACTGGAAGCAGGAAGTCTCTGGGGAACTCAGGATGATTTGATATTGAATAATTTTGCCTGCTGTTCTCCTGGAAATGAAACGTAGCTTTAGCTATGTGCATTAAGGTGTACCATCCCAAAGTCATTGGAAAATTGCTGAGCGCAAAGAACATTTTCCCCACTTGTCTCTCAAATTTATTTTCCAACTCTCTCCTGGTCCTGTAAAAAACCAATACATAAAATACTGAATACTTTCACTGTAGAATCCTCTTCTTATTTTTTTTAAAAAAATATATTTTATTGATTTTTTTACAGAGAGGAAGGGAGAAGGATAGAGAGTCAGAAACATCGATGAGAGAGAAACATCAATCAGCCGCCTCCTGCACCCCCCCCCCCCCCACTGGGGATGTGCCCACAACCAAGGTACATGCCCCTGACCGGAATCGAACCTGGGACCCTTCAGTCCGCAGGCTGACACTCTATCCACTGAGCCAAACCAGTCAGGGCCCTCTTCTTCTTTTTTGAAAATCACACAATGAAATAAAAGCTCTGTCTCAATCTCATACTTTAGGCATCTGCTTATAACCAGAAAGCCAGGAATCAAGAGAAAAGTAGAGAAAGCAGGGGAGGGAGTTCATATTAGTCTTACAAAGCTTTAGTTAGTAGCCTATAAAAATAACCAGTACAGTTTGATGTATAAGCTGCCTATTCTGTTATGTAGACACTAGTGGCCTGGTGCACAAAAGTCATGCATGGGAGGAGGGGTTGCCTCAACCCAGCCTGCATCCTCTCCAATCGGGGACCCCTTAGGAGATGTCTGACCTCAGCTTTAGGCCCTATCCCTGTGGAATCGGGCCTAAAGCTGCAGTTAGACATCCCTCACACAATCTGGGACCACTGGCTCCTAACTGCTCATCTGCCTGCCTGCCTGATCACCCCTAACTGCTTTCCCTTGCCGGCCTGATCTCACCCCCAACTGCCCTCCCCTGCTGGCCTGATCTTGCTCCCAAGTGCCCTCCCCTGCTGGCCTGATCTCGCCTGCAGCTGCCCTCCCCTGCTGACCTGATCTCCCCTAATGGCCTCTGCCTTGGCCCCCACCACCATGGCTTTGTCCGAAAGGAAGTCGGATGTCTGGAAGATGGCTGGTCGACCCTGTCTAATTAGCATATTACCCTTTTAGTAGTATAGATAGATTATATAGGATAGGATTGCTTAAATCGGGGGGAAAAGCCTTTTTCATCAGGAGGAGATGCTCTTGGCAGACAAAATACATAATCCCTATTTCAGGACTGATAGCCAGCCATATGCACTATACTGCCAAACTGGTCATTAAAAAATTGAACCTCTTTCTTACACCTTACACCAAACAGCTGTTGCCCTTGAAACCTCTCCTCAATCCCCACCTTAGATTCTGCCTTCACAGTTCACCAAGATTAGGTTCTGATTGGTTGTTTTCTATGCCAGTCAGCATCAAAAGCTCCACCTCCTAGGCAGCACTTCAACCAGATTTGGTTCTGATTGGTCAGTTTCTATGCCAATCAGTGTCTCCAGGCCTATCAATGGGCCTGACCAGAGAGAAGGAGCTGATCAGCAGCCCCAGTGGAGGCCTGAGAGAGAGAGAGAGAGAGAGAGAGAGGCACCGCTGCTGGCCAGTCCCTGAGAGAGAGGGGCAAGTGCTGATCAACAGCTGCCATGGAGGCTATGGATCAGACCCTGCCTCTCTCTCCATGCCTCTCTTCAGGCCTGATCTGCAGGCCCCTTGGCAGTCAGTGCTGGGTCGCAGTGCCTGTAGTGGCAGCAGTCAGTGCTGGGTCACCACGGCAAGCAAGCACTGACTCCAGGACTGACTTCCGGTTGGTCAAGCCTTTGGTTGTTTTGGATGTTACAGACCCTGGGTTTTTATATATTAGGATTGTTTCCAATTCTGGCCGAATAATTTGTCATTAGATTTGTCCGTCTTGTTCTCATTCTATCTGTCAGTTGTTTATGGTCTTTAGTATGCAATCTGTTATCTTGATGCTTATTTTATGTCTTCATTGCATAGATTACATGCATACCTGAGAGCTTGTAAAATCTTACAGCTACCTCTTCAAGGTACTTTACAGATGATGAAGTTGAACTTCAGAAAGAGTAAATAACATTTCTGTATACAAGTAATATTAAAGGATAGACTTGGGACAGATAGCCATGTTTTGTGACTTATCAAGGATCCTATGTACTATAATATGGTCCTGTTTGGCTCATAATTTCATCCAACAGAACATATGAAACCTCAAGTTTTGTTTTACATTCTATTCTATTAATTGTAAAATGTTATATAGTTGTCATTTTAACTTGCATTTCCCTAATGAGTGTTTATGTTAAGCTCCTTTTTAAAAGTGTTTATGTGCTATTGACAGATCTTGTCTTTTATTCACTTATTTTTTTTCTTTTGGTGTGTACTGTATTTTCATTGTTGATGTTTAAGAATTCTTTTCATATCTTTATTTTATTGTATTTTTTAAAGTTCATATTATATCTTTATTCCTTAACTTATAAACATTTAATTTTTCCTTCAAAAGTTAATTATAATCAGTGACAGTTTTTCTCAGTATTTCTACCATGTCCAAGAGAGGGAAGACTTTAGGCTCCCTACACACACACACACACACACACACACACACACACACACACACACACGGGAAGGAGATGTTTGTAATTGCTAACAACATTCTGCAGTTACATTACTGCATAAAACTTCCAAGTTTACTGTTCTTCCAGATGCTCCCTTCTGATGGATGTAATAGCTGACAGCTTGATTTCTTTTCATATCTTTAATATAAGTCCATTGATGGAAATATCTTGTGAATATGCATTTGCCTTTTGCGTATCTACCTATTCATTTTCTTTTCTGTAAAATATATTTTTATTGATTTCAGAAAGGAAGGGAGAGGGAGTGACAGATAGAAACATCAACAATGAGAGAAAATCATTGATCGGCTGCCTCCTGCACACCCCCTACTGGGGATGGAGCCTGCAACTTGGGCATATGCCCTGACTGGGAATTGAACCATCACCTCCTGGTTCATGGGTAGACGCTCAACCACTGAGCAACATGGTCTGGATACCTATTCATTTTCTTTTCTTTTCTTTTTTAAATATATTTTTATTGATTTTTTACAGAGAGGAAGGGAGAGAGATAGAGAGTCAGAAACATCAATGAGAGAGAAACATCAATCAGCTGCCTCCTGCACATCTCCCACTGGGGATGTGCCCACAACCCAGGTACATGCCCTTGACCGGAATCGAACCTGGGACCCTTCAGTCTGCAGGCCGACGCTCTATCCACTGAGCCAAACCAGTTTCGGCCCTATTCATTTTCTTAATTGTACTTTTGGATAGAAGAGATTGGATGGCTTTCTCTTAGTCTTCCTGCACTTTCCCCTGCTTTTGGAGACTTCCTATATTTGCACTTCTGGGAGGCCCAGGCTACTTCAGCTCTCTGATTTTAACTGACTTTTTTTTTTAGATCATCTGCCTTGTTTTGAGAATGGAAGTCACCAGTGAGTTTCTATATCCTAACTAGAAGGGAATTTATGTCTCATCCAATTTTAAAGTATTTTTCACAAAGTTAGGAAACATAAACAGATTACTTTTGTCTGTCATGAACTCAGTTGAGCTGGCAAGAGAGCTGAGCTGTCAGGTGTTGGAGTTATTGGTTAAAAACAATGAGCCAAAATGACAGTAGCAGTGAAGTCTTTCATTACTTACTGTGACAGCATAAACAAGTTTAACCCAGAGAGAGTGCCAACTCCCTGCTGTTCTATGTTTCTCCATGGAACAATGCGCTGGTCAATTGTCAGGTGAATCAGCCCAGATGGGGGCTTTCTCTCACTTCCAAGGGAGCCTGAACAAGGGGAGCCTGTTTTATGGAACCCAGGGCTAAAGAGGAGAGCAGAGGAAAAGGCTGAGAGTGGCCTACACAGTACTCAATCAGAGCGGATAAATGCATCTTCATGGTTTTCCTCTCTGCTTGTACCCCATAAGTAGACCTTGACAGAGATGCCTAAAAAAGGCATGGGTTTTAAATATAAATAATCTTGGTTATCAAGTCTAACTTATTAGCTATATCATCGAAAGCAGTTACCTAAACTAAAAAGGCAATAAGTTGAGTTCCTCACCTTTATTTAATGGGGGAAGTAAAACTTATTTGAGGTAGATGAACATATATTTTAAACTTTTACTGAAATCCCTAGTATATAGATAGATGATAGATAGATAGATAGGTAGATAGATAGATAGATAGATAGACAGACAGCAGCCAAAGTGTAGTAGCTATTAGTTGTATTGTAATGCTAAAGAATGATAGTTTCTCATATTGTGAATGTCTAATGCTTAATAGATTCTTATCTGAATATTAATTTTGAATATTTGGATGTCCAAACCTTATCAATTATTTCTATGAGGCAAAGTTCCTTCTCTACTAAAACTTTCTAACACACACACAGACATTTTCCCCTCTAAAATATTATGTTACTATTATAATCTTATGACTTTTGTGTTGTCCCTGAAATTTCATTTGAGTGGTCAGGTGGTGGGCATCCAATGCAGGTAACTGCATAGATTTTTACCTTTGAGCTGCATAAGTGGCAAGTGGATTTTTCATAATGAATGAGCCCCAAGGACATCTTCATGTGCCATTGCACAGAGCCCCACACTTAGGAGGTCCCCACATTTGGTTTAATGATCTTGAAAGCTTTCATTATATTTAATAAAGGCCTTACATTTTCATTTTGCACTGGGCCTGTGCAAAATGAAAATTAGCTCATCATCTGTTAATACAAAATATTTACATTCTCTCTATCTAATTTTGGACAATTGAATATGAAAATTTTGCGATACATTTCATTATCAGTCTTCAGTTTCTCTTTGAAAAAAGCCAGTGAACCTTGATCATTGAGGATACTTGTCCAGATTAAGTCTTCTTGAATATGCCCCGTGTTCTCTACTGTTTGCATTGAAGATTTTGGTCTTGTTTAGGTCTCATTACTAAGTATTAAGCAGTGCTTCTGCTGAGTGATTATTCTTTGACTGTTTTGAAAGCCTCTTCTCTGAAATGCTGAGGACAGTTTCTGCTCTGGGCCAGCAATCACTGTCTATTTTTGTGTTGCATTGCCAGCTGTTATCTACTGGAAAAAGTAATAGGAACATGGCTCTTAAAACCTTTTTCTGTGGGAAGAGTAATATCCATTTAAAGTGCAATCTAAAGGCAACAAATATTTAACAATAAATGAAAAGCCTACATCATAGAAACTATCGCTGAGAAATAGCTCGGAGATATGTTGCTGGTCATACCTACAGTTATGGGGTACTATTTTTTAACACATAATCCATCCCATTTTTTCAAGCAACAGTAAACCAACTTTCTAATGAGGTCCAACCCCTCCCCTAATCCTGATTCTATTTGGTTCAGTGTAACTCTTTCCATCAAATTTTAGTTGGATTATCTACTACAATTAAATGAGTGACTTCTAAATAATAACTGATCAATCCACACTCCAATTTGTGTACATTGTTCTTGTTCAGATTTGGTTTACATTTTCTATTTTTACTGTGTCTTTCATATCTGAATTCCCTGTTTAATAGAATTTAAAAAGTGGAAAATTTTTGGAGATCCAAAAATATTTTTTCTCTACAATGAATAATCATCATCATCATCATCATCATCATCACCATCATCATCTGTATTTTGTTTGTATGTAGTTGTGAAATTATCATTCCAATCTAGTGAAGGTAGACTCAATATCTACTACTTGTTAATCATTCAGTAGGTTATCATTAACATCATGTTTGGCCTAGTGCAGTGTAATGTTAAGCCCCCCATAAAACCCTTTTTCCTAATTGGTCCCACCATATGTACCCAATTATAATCCTTGTTATCCTTGTAAGTAGCTTTTTATAAGGTAATATTCCCCAAATTTCATTCATCCACATACCACATTCATAATGTTATTTGTGTAATGTGTGCTAGTATTCCTTGAATAATTTCTTCTAAGCTGATTCAATTTTTATTTCCTTAATTTGTATTTAAAATAGATACCTGGTATATAACAAATTTTTAGATTTATTCTATATATCAACAAAAAGAAGTTGTATTATACAGAGATATAGGTGTGTACTTTTGACACAATATCAGTTTTGAAGTGATAATATTTTTGTTTCTTTTAAGGTTCAATTTTGACAGTCTGTGCCCTATATCAGCAGTATGAGCTGATGTACCTATATCCAGTGTGTGTGTGTGTGTGTGTGTGTGTGTGTGTGTGTGTGTGTATGTGTGTGGTGGGGGGGGGGTCAGTTAATTAACCTTTAAAAGGAAGTGTGTAGTAGTTTCCCAGTTCTTTAAGATGGTCTTGTGCAATGTTATATATACAATAGTTTTTGAATAAATAATGTTGGATTGTTTTTACCACCTTACTGAATTATAGAAACTTTCTTGGGAATAACTTTTGAGGATCATATTTAATTTTTCAAGCAGGTAGTAATGGCCCATAACAGATAAAAACATATTTGCTAAGGTGAATTATGCTTAAACCTGTTCTTTTTACATTTATTGTATTATACGACAGTTGGTATGACAAGAAACTGGCATAATAAGGGATTCTATGGAGCACTGACTCTGATAGTTCATGTAGAATTGCAGCCTATATAAGAATTATTAAAGCTATAGCAATTTCAGTAAATTGTAATTTTAGTGCCCATCTTGCCTGGCTGTTTTTCAAGAAATCAATATAAGATACTGTCCCTGACAAATGAAACTACAGCAGAACAGCTGACAGGATGCTTGTGAATCTGTTTCCTAGACTGAGGCACTGAAGTTTCAGAGTTTGAGAGTAAGTGAGAGTTATTTAGCCTGGTTCTCAGTAGCTGAAGCTTCACATTCAAACTCAGGCCTAAGTTTGTTCTTTGCGTTCATATTGCCAGATGTTGATGTTATGCATAGAAGGGAAAGATGACAGTGCTATGATTATTTTGTTAATTCTTCTAGGCCCATTTTCCATACTCTCCACCTTCATTTGAATACTCCCCCACCCCCCCCCCCCCCAAAAGGCCCAGAAGCGTTTTCATGGTTCATTTGTTCTCTGCTTTCTATTGGGTTTTGACCAATGATAACTAATAGAAAAAGACATAAGAATGGGATAAAAAACAGAGATTCCTTTTTGGGCTCTAGGCTGAGAGTGTATAATTTCCTTTACTAAAAGCCATTGTCTCTTTTTTTAATATCTTTATTGTTGAGAATATCACAGATTATTTTACTCTCTGGCTCAAATTGTTCAAAGTCCCTATGAGGCCATGTATGGTTTGGCTGCTGCCTCTTTCTCTGACTTCACTTCCTATCACTCCCCCTTCCCTTTGCTCACTTTGATCCCATTACACTGGCCTTGCAGTTCTTGAAACATGAGGGGCTCATTTTTATTAAGGGCCTCCACCTGGAAGCCATGGGGCTTCTACTTCACATCTCTGAATAGTGCTACAATCTCACATCTCAGAAAAGCTTCCCATAGCTAAACTTTTTAAAAATATGACACTTCTCTCATCCTGATTCTACTCTCTTTTCCATCTTTATTTATGACACAGCACTCACCATTCTAAAAGTTATGCTAGTTATTCATTTGATGACTTCCTTATTGCAAGCTTACCCCCCAAAAATTAAAGTCAAAAACTTTGTTTGCCTTATTAAGTTAACACTATAACACTAACCTCTAAGACAGTGTCTGGCATTTCGTAGATGTTTAGTGTTACCATTACAAAAGCCTTACTGTCTCTACAGTTTCATAAGATTTTCCTTACCTCTGTTTGGCATGGCCTAGGACATTAATACTCTATGAACCTATTTCTTTATCTGTAAAAATCAGAAAAAGTAATGTAAGCCCTGGCCATCTGTGATGATGCATGTGAAAGTGAATGTATATTTTAAAGTCCTGCTTTATAATTCTAAACTTCCTGTCTCTCCACTCCTAGTCCCAGAGAGTTGAATAAACCATAATATATGCATACCTTCAGGCATGTCATCTAATCTATACATTTTTTTTAATATTTAAAGTATTATGAATAGTAGTACATATGTCTCCTTTTTCCGTTGACCTCCCCCCGGCACATGCCCTCACCCACCCCCCAGTGTCTGTGTCCATTGGTTATGCTTATTTGCATGCATACAAATCCTTAGGTTGATCTCTAACTCCCCCCAACCCTCCCTGTCATCCCACTGTACTTTGACAGTCTAGTCGATACTTCTTTGTCTCTGTTTCTATTTGTGTTCATCAGTTTATGATGTTCTTTATATTCCACAAATGAATGAGATCATGTGATATTTATCTTTCTCTGACTGGCTTATTTCTCCTAGCATAATGCTCTCCAGTTCCATCCATGCTGTTGCAAATGGTAAGAATTCCTTCTTCTTTACAGCAGTGTAGTATTCCATTTATTCTATTGTGTAGATGTACCACAATTTTCTAACCCACTCATCTGCTGATGGGAATTTAGGCTATTTCCAAATCTTAGGTATGGTAAATTGTGCTGCTATGAACATAGGAGTGCATATATCCTTTCTGATGGGTGTTTCTGTTTTCTTGGATGTATTCCTGTAAGTGGTATTACTGGGTCAAATGGCACTTCCATTTTTAACTTTTTGAGGAAACACCATACTGTTTTCCACAGTGGCTACACCTGTCTGCATTCCCACCAGCAGTGCACGAGGATTCCTTTTTCTCTGCATCCTCTCCAACACTTGTCATTTGTTGATTTGTTGGTGATAGCCATTCTGACAGATGTGAGATGGTACCTCATTGTTGTTTTGATTTGCATCTCTTGGATGATTAGTGACTTTGAGCATGTTTTCATATGTCTTTTGGCCTTCTGTATGTCCTCTTTGGAAAAATGTCTATTTAGGTCCTTTGCCCATTTTTTTTTATTGGATTGTTTATTTTCTTTTTGTTAAGTTGTATGATTTCCCTGTAAATGTTGGAGATTAAACTCTTCTCAGAGATAACATTGGCAAATATATTCTCCCATGTAGTGGGCTTTCTTGTTGTTTTGTTGATGGTTTCTTTTGCTGTGCAGAAGCTTTTTATTTTGATGTAGTCCCATTTGTTTATTTTCTCCTTAGTTTCAATTTCCTTAGGAGCTGTATTAGTAAAGATATTGCTATGACAAATGTCTGCTATTTTGCTGCCTACGACTTCTTCTAAGATTTTTTACAATTTCCCATCTTACATCTGTCTTTTATCCATTTTGAGTTTATTTTTGTGTATGGTGTAAGTTGGTGTTCTAGTTTCATTTTTTTTGCATGTATCCAATTTTTCCAATACCATTTATTGAAGAGACTATCTTGACTCCATTGTATGGTCTTGCCTCCTTTGTCAAATATTAATTGATCATAATGGCTTGTGTCGATTTCTGGGTTCTCTGTTCTCTTCCACTGGTCTATATGCCTGTTATTATGCCAGTACCAGGCAGTTTTGAGAACATTGGCTTTGTAGTATATAGCTTGGTATCTGATACTGTGATCCCTCCAACTTTGTTCTTCTTTCTCTTAGATAGGTAACCAGGACTGATTTTAAGATAAGTTCTGAATTATGTTTAAGTCTAGTACATATGGTATATAAAAATTCAAATATCCTATTACCATTGGAAATAAACATTATAAAATAATCTCTGTCCTTTTTGGTATGTTTTATTTCTTCACAACTATTTTCTATCTGATTTTTTATGCATCATATTTATATCTAACAATAAATGGTTAATTTCTATTGTTCTTGGACAGTGCTTATAATGCATTGATTAGTAAGAAATTTGGTTTAAACCATTGTAGATTAGTACAAATACTGAGAATAATTGCAACTATAATTTAGGTAGCTGTCAAAATCAATTACTTTTAGTATGCTTGTATAAACAGGATAAGTTAGAAAGATTTTTAAAGGGAACACTAAATTAAAGCAGGCCTATAGGTGTAATTACTCAAAACCAAAATGTTAAAATTATATTTTATTCTAGATTACTAATTACTCTAGGCCACTATACATAAGAAGAAAACATGGGTTTGTGTGTTAGACAACATTGATATTTATAAAATGCCTTTAATGTGTATGCTGATGTGAAACTTAACCTACATAATTACTGTCAAACGTACAAAGAATCCAGCGAGATAGATATTACTATCCACATTGGATAGACAGGAACTGTATCATAACTTTCTTATGAGGGCAAATCTCTAGTAAGAAAAGGGTCTCTCTGATTCTGGAAACCAATTAAATTCTCTTCTTTTAAGCTGGCTTTCAGACTCTTCCCATTCTTGTTTCACTTTAGTAAAAGATGCCAGTGATTGCTCCACCTACCCTTTGAAGTTGAGCCTGGCCAATCCTTTTTGGCATCCTGCCTTCATTCTCACCGTGCATTCTTTCAGGAGTACAGATATTTCTATCTTTATGGCATATATCGCTAAGGCACTGATGTAGCTAGCCTTTTGAAACTTCTTACTCAGCTTTTCAACAAAGTATATAAAGGATTTGAACTGCATTGCCCATCTTTATCAGCATCTGGAATCACAGGGTAGTATGCACTGACAGAAACTCTCTTCATTTAATATCTGCTATTCAGTTAAAATTCATGTTTTCTATTTTATCAGGCATAAATTAGCAGTGCCTGCATTGTTGTATTACTTTCCTTTTATGATTTCCCTATTTTCTTTTCAATATAGAGATTACATTTCTGAGTGCCTTATTACTGAATAATCATTATATGTAACATTTGCCTGGTACTTTAGGATTCATAAAACAGTTTTACCAAGTTGTCTGATATTATTGCTGCATATTGCTATTCACATGCAGAAAATACTTATTCAGAAGTTACAACATCGCTGCCCTTACAGTTCTCATACTAGTTAGGGAAAACAGAAAAGTTAGAAAAAGAAATTTAATTATAGTGTGATTCAGGCTATTGACACTAATTCCCATGACAGCACCGAGAAGCTTGGGATGGGGAAATTGAGTGAAATATTTCCGAAAGAGATTTTAGCTGTAAAGATCCTTAAAATGAGACAAAGAATTGTGTTTGGGAAGAATGCAAGAAAAACGTTTTCATCAGACCTAGATCCAAGCACAAAGTTAAAGGGATATGAATCACGATAGCAGAGATAGCAGAAATTTAAGAGTACAGATCTGGAACCGGATGGTCTGAGAGCAGCTCTTGCTCCTTACTAGTTAGGTATATAAACTTGGGCAAGTTACCTACCTCTCTGAGGCTTGGTTTTCTAACCTTTAAAATGTAGATTATCATGATATGAACCTCATAGGATTATAAAAAATTAAAAAGTTAATACATGTAAAACATATAAAAAGACTTCTTGGCACATAGTAAACACTCAATAAAGATCAGTTGTTAGTCATCATAACTGAATTATGGGGAAATATTAAGGCATTGCAGTGAGAGATGAGAGTCCCAGTGTTACATAGGACAAGGATCTCAGCATCTGGACCATTCTTACTAAATGCAATTCGGGCCATTCTTACTAAATGCAATTCTTGCTAAGTGTTAAAACGTAGCCCAGTGATCCCACTTGTAGGAATATATTCTAAGAAAACTGAAATACCAATCTGAAAGATTATACAGAACACTATGTTCACAGCAGTAGTATTTACAGTAGCTAAAATTTGGAAACAGCCCAAATGCCCATTAGTAGATGAGTGGAAAGAGGAAATCAACATGTAATTGACTAAATAGTGGATCTAAGCAATGGCTAAGCCTTCCTTCGGGGAGGCAGAGCTTTGGATATAATCCTCTGTCTCCTTTACTTACTGCAAGTAAATAAAACTACCTTGCCACAATCACGTCTTATGTTTGAACACAACTGTAACTTGTTTTTGAAGAGAAGACCCCAAGCAATAAACCGCTTGAGTTCAGTAACACCAGCAGGGCTAATGATGTCTCCATTTCATATGCAAAAACTAAAGCTAAAAATCTTAAGCAGAAGTCATACAATTCATTTGGTACCTCTTATTACTATCTATACTATTTCAAGTTACTATTTTTTTTCTGAACCACAATATAGAAATATCTTGTTTTATTTTGCTTCATTTTATTATGCTTCAGAGATATTGATTTTTTTTTTTTTTACAAATTAAAGGTTTGTGGCAACCCCATGTTGAGCAAGTCTATCAGTGTTATTTCCCAACAGCACTTGCTCACTTTCTGTCTCTGTAACATTTTGGTACATTAAACATTTTAGCCTGAAACCCTCACCATTTACATCATTATTTGTGAGATTATTTAATGTTTAGCTTTTCCTACTGGACTAATCACCCATGAGATTAGAGATTTTGACATTCTTTTTCATCTCTGTATCCACATTGTCTATCAAATGCATGAACCATTGAAGAATATGATAACATTTGTTGACTTAGTTAACAAAATTGGATCAGCCTCATCTACATAGTCTCAGCACACTTGCCTTCACAGTAGAGTTATCTATTACTGGTGTATACATTGACTCAGCTTTATTTTTTTGAGAGTTAATTGAAAGAAAATTCATTTACTACAATTGGGTGATTCACATTCACTTCCTTCAATATTCCTGTCCTTAATCTTTGTATCCTTTTTTATCACTAGTATTTCAAATTATTTCCTAATTATATGGGAATAACCTAAACCATGAGAGCATGATCTATTCTATATGCTATATATACAAAATACTTAAGAAAAGTATGTTGGTTATTTGCCAGACTAGAATGTTAATGTTTAGAAATTTGATAATTATATCTTAGTACAACAAGTAAGTGTGAGATTTTGCAGAATCTTTTTAAAATTATATTTTTACTAATTTCAGAGAGGAAGGGAGAGGGAGAAAGCTATAGAAACATCAATTATTAGAGAGAATCATTGAGTGGCTGCCTCCTGCATACCCCGCACTGGGGATCAAGCCCACAACCTGAGCATGTGCCTTGACTGGGAATCATACCGTGAACTCCTGGTTCATAGGTCGACGTTCAACTACTGAGTCACCATGGTTGGGCTGCAGAATCTTTTCTCATCTCTATTTCTTAACTGATTCTTTTTTTTGGGGGGGGGGTATTGTTTTTATTGTGGTAAAATATACACAGCTCAGTGGCATTAACTGCATTTCTATGGTTGTGCCATAAGGCTTTTAGCACACACAATATGTTTATAAAAAAAATTCACAACATATAAAGAAGAAAATTACAAAATCATCTGTAATTCTCAGCCCCCGGTAATAATCACAGTGAACATTTTAGCATCATCAAAATTATGTTTTGCTCTAAAGTACTGTCAAAATCATCTGATAATCTTGTAAGTATATCCAACATTTACTGAATAGATTTTTATTATTTTCAAGGGACCTTACCATTCAACATGAGATATAAAGATACACATTTTTTCATTCTCTCCTGCCTATGGGAGCTCCATGGGCTGGAGTCGTTGATAGAAAACCAGGCATATTTGGAGAAATCCATGACACAGGTTTGAGGAAGATTGGGAGCAAACAGAACACTGATCAAAATGTTTTGGAGATTATTCTGGAAACTAGATGGTAGATGATGAAACTTCAAAAAAACAAGGACTCTAAGAAGCATCTGATAAAGACACTTCAGTTTCATAGATCTATGTGCCCAGAGGGGTTCAGTGACTTACTGAAAGTCACATGAATAATAACTGATGCTTAAACTATGGTTAGATTTACCCTGGGCTGCTATTTGAGCATTGCATCTTGAAAGAAAATTTATATAAGCCACATGACAATATGCTAAAACAAATGAATTTCTTATTGTGTACTGAACACAAAGGCACAATTTTACCCAAAGAAAAATGAGATTCTGAAGCATAAAGATAAAAAGATGTATGCTATCTTCAAAAAATCACTAGATAATTTTAAAGCTTCAGTTGGCAGTATGGCAAAGCACTGTTAGTTGGGTGGACTGGATGAGAAACATTACGGCTGCCCCACGTTTTCTCTCTTGTGGTAGAATCTGAGACATCTGGGTCTATCAATATCACCCCCAATCTTTCTCTGTGTGGATCATCATTCTTCATTGGGAAAATCATTTAATACATTTCATGTTTAGTGAGTACTTAGGACCTATGTAACCTTGTGGAGCACAGATGCAGAGATTACTAAGGCAATTACTTCCCAGTAGAAATTCAAGATGTGAGGAGGGGCGGGGAGTGTATGAATGCAGGAATGCATGTTGTGACTTATTTTAGAGAACAACTTAACTTCTCTTTTTCTTTTCCTTAAAACAAACAAACAAAACCCTGCACCATAGCATTTGGTTTTGCCAAACATTTTTATTTTCAAGGTTGTTTCTTTTTGGTAATGCCAAGAAATCACCTTGAAAATTGCTTGATTTTCTGAAATAGAAGCAGATGTGATACATCCCCTGCTACTAAATAGATCTGAGGCAGATGCTGAATTGTTGCTGGATGTCCTCCGGAGAGCTTTATCAGACAACTTCCTCCAATTTCTTACTAATGGAAGCAAACCACTGATGCAATAAATGTCAGGGTTTTGATTCCAGAACTTTATCACTTCTAATCTTTCGTAAGCTGTTTTATTACCCATGCCTTGACACTACTGCAATAGTATTTTGTGAGCAAATCACTACAGTCTTCAGGAACCTGAGTTGTTTCTACCGTTTGTCACAAACATTTCTATCTGCGCTGGTGGGGATTATATACATACAAGGTGTCAAAATGTAGCTGCCCTAACTGAATGATGAATCTTTTAGTACTAGACATGAGGCTCCCTGCATTTCACTAAGTTGGAAACATCTATTATCTTTTTGCTTTTATACAATTAGTGATAGAGAAAGGAATATGCTCAGATTGAGACTTTTCCGGATGATATGTTTACTATCAACCTGTAAAGCCTAATATCCTGCAAACTCATTCTGTCTTCATTCTGAACCATAATTA
This sequence comes from Myotis daubentonii, assembly GCF_963259705.1. Classification (NCBI taxonomy): domain Eukaryota; kingdom Metazoa; phylum Chordata; class Mammalia; order Chiroptera; family Vespertilionidae; genus Myotis; species Myotis daubentonii. Next base: position 60,687,994 of record NC_081848.1, read on the forward strand.
ACAAGAGTAAATATTAAAACCAAGATTTATAGTGAAATCTTCATCTCATATCCTTCACCAATCTCTGAAATTATTGGCCAGGGAAAACTGATCACTGCTAAGATACAGAAGTAATATATTTACTTTCCTAATGCTGCACTACATATATTTCTTCTCTCTCCCTCCTTCTCTCCATTAACCTACATTTTAAATGACTTTCAGGATCATCTCAGGTTCAACCTCCTCCAAGTAGCTTCCAGAAGAAATGATGTGATTTAAAAATTGGCTCTGAGTTTCCTCTGTTCTAACTCATTCAATCACCCTCAGGAGTCACACAGACCTGCACTGAAATCTTTACTTCATTTATCACTAACTGTGTGACTTAAGCAAGTTACTCAACTTCTCTTATCTCATCTGAAATATTGACCCTCAGTCTATGGCCATACCACCCTGAACACACCCAATCTCATCTGAAATATTGACCCTCAGAGGCTTTCTGGTAAAGGTTGTTATAAGATTTTTATGCAACACATATAAGACAGTTCATATGCCATTTATTAGATGCTGAATTAAACATTAGCTGTCATTATCATCATCATAATCACCACCATGCTTAAATTATATCTGTTATTATTTCTACCACTCTTTGGTTCTTTCTTGCATTATTTAATTTTCTGTGTATGCCCATCTTTTCTCTTTGACAAGAATATAATACTCTTAATAGCAGAAACTAAAATTTTATATTATTGCATGTCATGAATAAAAAAGGCACAATAAAGACAAAGTTAAAGTTGGTAAAGTCACTGGGAGGAGAGGCTTCAAATGAATATAGAAGTTGTGCTTTGTTTCAAAGAACAAATTTGCAAGTGCACATGTGTACTCATGTACACAAGAAAGAGAGAGCCAAGCAGTGAAGTACAGAGCTATCGAATTATTCTTCCTTAAAAAACAGATTTTAATGGAAGAGAAAACAATTAGAATTATTGAGCATAAATCTAGTCTTGAAAAAGTTCGAAGATAAGCACTGATGATGTTGACAAAGCATGTGGTCTTGGGGGTGGGAGGTGTAGTAGGGCAAGAGTACTTCATAGTCCATGAGTACTTCAGATAAATCATTCACAATTCAGTTTGGGAACAGAATACCATTTCTGGGTGAATATTCAATCTGTACGTTATTGTTGTGGAAATATCAATTAATTTGACTCTGATAGATATGAATCTGAAGCCCAGAATCATCACTTATTAGCTATGTTTTCCTTATTCAGTCACTTAATTTTCTCAAAGCTTATTTTTGTTAGCTCTATATTAATCAAGGTATTTTTACTTCAGTGATTTTGGTGAGGATAAAATAAAACTCAGGATCTCAAAGTACTATTAAAATGAAAATAAATATACTTATAGCATTATTATTTTTTGGTGCTGTCAATGTTGTTATTATAAGACCATTATCATTAATCTGAGAGTGAGTTAAAAGATATACTAGAGAGGGTAGTAAGTAGAGACAGCAAACCTGTAGCCAGACTCCTGGAGTTTTGTAAATGAGAAGAAACAAAGACTTTGATTGAGTTACTGAGCCTTGAAGTAGCTAGCTTACGATTACCATGCACTCCAACTGAACTGCCCTAAGGTTGAAGGCCCTAGAAAAATTCTAGCTTCATTTATATTATTACCATATCTCAATCACAAATTTCATTGCAAGAAACTAGTTAATATTTCTAAAGTGTGGTTAATATCAGTCTAGAAACTATGAAACTATTTCAACAAATGCAAACAAAGATAGGAGTATTAATTTAATTCTTAAGCTATTAAAAATATTTATTGAACATTACTCTAGCTACTCTATGCCAAGAATTGATAGCTTCCTCAGTGAAACACAGAGGCACAGACATTAGAGAACCTGAAAATATTTCTTTTAAGAGGGTAATTTTGATCACATTGCCTTAAAAATTAATTTCTTCCCCCAAATGTCAGGAAATAGAAGAAAACATATTAAAATTTGAAGAAAAATTGAATTTTTATTAGTTTGTTTCCTTCCTCAAATATTTACTGAGTGCTGGCTGGATGCCAGCCTCTGTATTAGACAATGTCTTATCAAATATTTCTATTAATTATTTCTACTTTCTCTTCAGGCCTCAACTGAAGCACTTTCCAAGACAAGCCTTCTAAGAGTGGAACTTTTACCCTTTGATCCCTTGCCATACATGAGAATATCTACCATCATGAATCAGTCATAAATATTACCATTGTTCATTCATGATGTTGTCTTTTCCAATTCTCTGTCAAGCTCTAGAGATCAAGCATGCATGATTTAAATAAAATAAAATAATACATAAAATGAAGAATTCCTAAAAGATACAAGAGAAGCCCATAATTTGGGTAAACCTGTAGAAGTCAGGGACATTTCTATAGAGATGAGACAAGAAGATAAAATTTACTCTGCAAGAAAGATAACCAAGATCAAGGACATATAAGGACAGGTGAAAGGAAAACTGCATATAAGCACAGACTATCCAGGGAACTAGAGACTGGCACCTAGACTGTGAGGAACAGAGTATCCGGAAAGGAGTCCAGGGAAGCAAAGTTGCCTAATGGTCAAGCAGCAATGCTGACAGTGGCTGCTAGGTCAGCACTCACACTGTCAAATATTCTGCCAGTAAGGAAGCAACGAGCCAAATGGATTTCAGCCATTTAATATTCACTGTGTAACAGGCAGCATGAGCTGCATGTTCCTAGCAGTTTCCCTTGTCCCCAAGTCCCACGAGGATGATGTGAAGCAGACCCTGGTGAGTAATGCAGACACAGTAGATCTATTGCAAGGCTGACAACCTGTGCTTATAAACCCATGTTTATACAGGGAAACCCAAGCAGGGAGGCATTGTCCTGATTACTCTGGCAAGGAAACATACCCTCCTCTGACCGAGAGGGAGAAGCTATCTCTGGTTTCCAAGGCTGTTTACTATGTAAACCTCCTTGTGAACAAACTGTCTCAAAGCCAGTAGAAATGCCTTAGATAATTGCCTCCCAAAGGTGGTGGGGAAAAGCTTCTTTAATAAAAAAAAAAAAGGCATTTTACTTATGTCTTCCTGTTGATGAGAAGATAATGGGAGTGAATAATAGGATCATATTTCTATATGAGAGAGTAAAAAAAATACTCTTGTCAAGGATTATAGGTGAGCATTTGCTTCATGTCACAAATATCCAAACACCATATGCCTAGCATATCCAAACACCTTAGTCACTAGGCATATCTTTTGAGGCAGAAGCACAGAAATTCTTAGCAGAATGTAAATTCATAGTTATGACTATAGATTAAATTTTTCTGGAGTTTTTAGGCTTTTGTCTGTCATTCACAACTTTGAATGACTTTTCACATTTTATAACACATAAAATCTTTATGGCACACTAGAGGCCTAGTGCACGAAATTTGTCCACAGGTAGGGTCCCTAGTGGCTGCCCGCTGCTGGCTGGGGCCTCCTTTTGTTCTGTGCTGCCCCCTGGTGGTCAGCACTCATCATAGTGAGTGATTGAACTCCCTAGGGGACACTTTGCATATTAGGCTTTTATATATATATATATATATATATATATATATATATATATATACACATATATATATATATATATATATCCACTAATAAAAGAGAAACATGGTAATTGGCGTACGACCACTACCCTTCCCATTGGCTAATCAGGGCAATATGCAAATTAACTGTCAGCCAAGATGGCGGCCGGCAGCCAGGCAGCTTGAAACTAACATGAGGCTTGCTTGCTTCAGTGACGGAGGACTCCAATGTTCCCTGCCTGCCACTGCAGGTCTCTGAGCCTGCAGTTTCAAACATTGTAACAAATATAGACACCCAGAAACCAGCTTTCAGCCGGCTGGGATCTCAGAGCTGGAGTTGATACAGAGTTTCGAGAACCGAAACAAACCAGATACCTGCTTTCAGGAGCGGAGGCCTAAGAGCTGGAGCCTCAGAGCTAAAGCTGGCCCAGAATAAAAAAGAAAAAAGAAAAAAAGGAGCAGTTGGGAGCTTCAGTCCCAGCCTGAAAACAGCCCTCAGCCCCTCACCCAGACTGGCCAGGCACCCCAGTGGGGACCCCCACCCTGAAGGGTGTGTGACCAGCTGCAAACAGCCATCATCACTTCATCCAGGCTGGCCAGGTACCCCAGTAGCTCAGAGCTCACCTGAAAAAAAGCAAGTGTTTCCTTGAAACCATTAAAAATATATATTTTTATACACATTATGCATAAAGTACCATTGTAGTGGGCAGTTTATATTGTTGAGGCAAATAATAATAAAATGATTTTCAGAATCTATGCACTTAGTTCAAATATCAAAATAATAAAAAATTCAATTTATTTTCTTCCAAATATCTAAAGCTAAATTCCTGATTAAATTGTTTATCATATGCAATAATCTTTATTTTTTTAAATATATTTTATTGATTTTTTACAAAGAGGAAAGGAGAGGGATAGAGAGTTAGAAACATCGATGAGAGAGAAACATTGATTAGCTGCCTCCTGCACACCCCCTACTGGGGATGTGCCCGCAACCAACGTACATGCCCTTGACTGGAATTGAACCTGGAACCCTTCAGTCCACAGGCCGACACTCTATCCACTGAGCCAAACCAGTTAGGGCTGCAATAATTTTAAAAATTTCTTTCAACAAGCACAACAGACAGTAGAGAAAATGTTTTCAGAAAAAAAAAAATTAAAGGGACATTGCTCATGAGAACTAAAAACTGTTATTCTTTAATAATCCTTTCACTTAACTTTGTGGAATTTATTTTGTGACAAAATTATAAAAATAATAGAAATCTAATGTCATTTAAATAAGGTTGTTTATGTGTTGCAATCTAATTATGGGTATATGACTACATTTTCAGTTTAATTAAGCAAGTAGTTAAAACAAAACAAAACAAAATAGTGATGTAAAATAATAATAATAATAAAACCAAAACCTTACTCTCTCATTTTCAACTTATTAAATTTAAATGGTTCAGAAAATATTGCTGAATAGTAATTAATGTTGCTTCCAAATTGCAGCTATCAGAACAGTGTAAAAATTCTGCCATATTTCAATATAAATCTCTCCTACTGTGCTCCCCTGTTGTGCTGAGCTATGACTTGCCAAAAGCCATCTGGGATTTTTTGCTGAACAAAACGTTTCAGCTTTTTTGGTCAATGAAGAACTCAATTATTTGGAAGCAGAGGAAGAACTTCTCCAAAGGTAAAACTGAAAGAAAAAGGGCTCTTCTTCTTTAAGTATTCATTTCACACTACTAGGAAAAAGAGCATTCATGTGTTTGAGGAAAGTAAATATCCTTTCAAGCTTTAAAGTGCTATATTCTCCAGAATTATATCAGTGATTCTTAATTGATATCCCAGAAATATTATTTTTAAATTTTATTTATTATTTACTAGAGTCCCAGTGCATGAATTCATGCATGGTTGGGGTCCCTCAGCCTGACCAGCGAGCAGGGCCAATCGGGGCCTTCTTGCCCAGTGCCAATTGGGGCTGATAGGGGCAGGCTGGCTGGGGAGGGACTGTGGAAGGTTGGCCGGATGGCCAGGGAAGGACCACAGGAGGTTGGCCAGCCAGGGAGGGACCACAGGAAGGCTTTACGGCGTGTCCGGCCCTTCTCACCCAGTCCTGATTGGCTGGACCCCAGCAGAAGGCTAACCTACTGGTCAGAGCGTCTGTCCCCTGGTGGTCAGTGTGTGTCATTGTGGCTGGTTGAGCAGTCGACTGAATGGTGACCTATGGGTCTGACACTTAGCATATTAGGCTTTTATATAGAGAGATTATTTTTCTATTTTTTATTTATCTTTTTGTTGATCTTATTACAGATGTCCCCTTTGTCTTTTCCCCATTGACTGCCCTTCCCAGGCCATCACCACACTATTGTCTGTGTCTCTGGACTATGCATTTATGCATATAAATTCCCCAGTTAATCCCTCCACACCTGCTGGGGTCCTGCCCCAGGTCCAGGGGTCCCCAAAGGTGTGGATGGAGTCGGCGAAGAAGGAATGACACGGAGACAGCATTCAGTTGATCAGCAGCCTAGACAGGATCTCTAGCCAGGATCTCCAGCCAAGTTCTGTTCAGGATCTCCAGCGAAGTTCTGCTTAGGATCTCCAGCCAGGTTCTGTGTCCATGTTCTCTTGCTAGGTTCTCCAGCCAGGTTCTGTAGCCATGTTCCCTCACTAGGTTCTCCAGCCAGGTTCTATCCAGGTTCTCCAGCCAGGTTCAGTCACCAGGTTCTAGTCAGGTTCTCTTGCCATGTTCTATCCAGGTTCTGTAGCCAGGTTTTGTCTCTAGGTTCTGTGGCCAGTTTCTGTCCAGGATCTTTTGCCATGTTCTCTCCAGCGAAGTTCTTCTGTCTCTAGGTTCTGTGTAGGTTCTGTGTCTAGGTTCTGTGTCCTGTTGTCTTGTTACATCTGTATTTATACCAGTTGATTCCAATCCTATCAATCTCTATTCCAAAGGTTAGGGTGTTTCTTATCTCCATTCCAGGGAGTAAAGATTATGTAGCTTAAGCATGATTGTTCGTAGTTAAAGTGATTAATTACCCGCCTGGCACTCAGTTAAGGGGTTTTATTCCCTCCCTAACTTCAGGGGAAAATCCCTACCTGGGGAAACAACCTTTCTCAGAGAGGTGACCTTGGTTAAAACACATAGTGCCAAGAAGGTGAGCAAACATATTAAGAACAGTATGCCATATATGCCAGGTCCCTTGAAACAGCAAGGATGGACTGGCTTCCGGCACACACCCATCTCTCCACCCCCTGCCTTCCCTCTGAAATTCATCAGTCTATTCCATGCTCCTATGTCTCTGGATCTATTTTGTTCATCAATTTATTTTGTTCATTAGATTCCACATATGAGTGAGATCATGTGATACTTATCTTTCTCTGATTGGCTTATTTCACTTAACATAGTACTCTCCAGGTTCAACCATGCTGTTGCAAATGGTAAGAGATATTTATTTTTTAATGCTGAAAAGTATTCCATTGTGTAAATGTACCACAGCTTTTTTATGCACTCATCTGCTGATGGTGATTTGGGCTGTTGCCAGATCTTAGCTAATGTAAATTGCACTGCAATGAACATATGGGTACGTATATTCTTTCTGATTGGTGTTGCAGGTTTCTTAGGATAAATTCCTGAAAGTGGGGTCACTGGGTCAAATGGGAGTTCCATTTTTAATTTTTTTATGAAATTCGGTATTGTTTTCCATAGTGGCTGCACCAGTCTGCATTCCCACCAGCGGTGTACTAGGGTTCCCTTTTCTCCAAATCTTCTTCAACACTTGTCATTTGCTGATTTGTTGATGATAGCCATTCTAACAGGTGTGAGGTGATACCTCATTGTCACTTTAATTTGTGTCTCTTGGATGATTGGTGACTTTGAGCATTGTTTCATATATCTCTTGTCCTTCTAAATGGTGTTAGGAAAATTGGATAGGAACATGCAAAAAAAATGAAACTAGACCACCAATTTATAGCATCACAAGAATAAACTCAAAAAGGATAAAAGACTTAAATTTAAATGTCAGTGGTGAAACCATAAAAATCTTAGAAGAAACCATAGGCAGCAATATCTCAGACATATCTCATAACAATGTTTACTGATACATCTCTGAGGGCAAAGGAATCTAGGAGAAAATAAACATGTGATTAAATCATAATATTAAGAAAGGATCCCACTGCCTGGGAGAACATATGCCAATGATACATCTGATAAGGGGTTAATTTCCAAAATATATAATTTTAAAATTGTATATGATAATACAATTTAACAGAAGGAAGGCAAACAATCCAATTTAAAAATGGGTGCCCTAGCCATTTGGCTCAATGGATAGAGTGTCGGTCCACGGACTGAAATGCCCTGGGTTTGATTCTTGTCAAGGGCATGTAGACTAGGTTAAACGCTTGATCCCTAATCCCAGATTGGGGCACGTGTGGGAGGTAACCAATTGATGTGTCTTTCTCACATCCATGTCTCTTCCTCTCTCTTTCACTCTCTAAAAATCAATGGAAAAATATACTCAGGTGAGGATTTTTTAAAAAAATGGGCAAAGGACATAAATAGACACTTCTCCGGAAATATTTTTTAGTAAATCTTTCTTGACCGTACTTTTCATTCATATGTTTAATGTGTTTATTAAGCATCTATCTTACAGCAGGTTTTGTAACAAAAAATAAAATTAAAAAATACATAAAACCTAGGTTCCAACCTTAAGAAAGTTTCATAGTTCAGGAGGCAAAATAGACATCTAATACCAATCATCTATAAGTGCTATAGTATTATAAAATTATCTATATAATATAAACATTTGGTGCAAAAAAGGAGTGATTCATTATCCTCATAGTAGAGGAAGAAATGCAATAAAAGTTTTCACCAAAAAAGAGAGAGAGAGAGAGAGGGAGAGAGGGAGAAGAATAACCAAATTTCAACTTAAGCAATAAGTTGGAGTAGGCTTAAATGTAATAATAATAGGTAACAGTATTAGTTATTGATTATATTCATGGCATAGTACTAAATGTTTTCTATGTATTAATTAACTCATCTGCATCTAACAAAAACCCTTAAGGTAGATATTATTATTATTTTTATTGTTATTATATCTCCATTTTCAAGATGAAGATTTCTCTCTTCTACCTACATGCAGCCATTAGGTCAGTGGTTCTCAACCTTGGCTGCACATTCGAATCACCTGGGAATCTTTTTAAAATCCTCATTTCTGGGCTTCATTCTCCAGAAATTAACAAAGAAACGGAATTTCCGGAGGATGAGGCCCAGAAATCAGGAGTTTAAAAAGATTCCCAGGTGATTCTAATGTGCAGCCAAGGTTGAGAACCACTGCATTAAGTGATGTAATACAATTGCTTTCCTTTGTGTACCACCTCTAAAGGACTAAATCCAGGTGTATCCTTTAAGCTCATTCTCCTCTGCATTCCAAACACACCATGTAACTGCTTACACATGGTGGTTTTGTACTATGTCAACTGGTTAATCTGGGATAATATTTCCCACAATTTCTTTCTGTATATCTGTATATTTCCAAGTTAGGGTTGACCACAGGGGGTGGGGCGAGGGGCGGGCATTTGTAAGCAATAGCCCATAAGCACTAAATGTTGATGCAGGTGGCCTGGTTCTGCTGCAGCTCACACACATTTTCACTAATCTGCTGGTTTGTAAATATGGAAGGTTGCAATATCCAATCCTCTCTGTCTGACATTGCATTTCTCCTTTAAGCTTCCCTGGTTTGAGGCCAAGCACATAATGTATCTCTGTGGCAAAGGGATCCAATTCTGCAAGCCAGGCCGCATTCTTGAGGTTAGAGGGAAGGAGAGAAATATGCATGTTACAGATTGTTCTCACAGGTTCCATTTGTCATTGCAAGTTGTTCTATGATGGTGAGGCTTTGCTTTGTACTACTGAAGCTGTTTCACTTGCTGTTTTCTCCCCAACTCTAGGATGGCACATTTCCTCTAATGAAACTCTTCACCTCATAGGGAAACTTGTCTCTTCAGCATATATAGTTCCTCCAGTAGTAATTTATACAGTTCACAAATGTCAGAACTCCCTGTTTTATTAATTACTAGTGGCCCAGTGCTTGGATTCATGCACTGGTGGGGTCCCTTGGCCTGGTGTGCAACCTCTTGCAGTCTGGGACCCCTTGGGGAATGTCAGAGAGCCGGTTTTAGGGTTTTGGCCCAATCCCTGCAGGTCAGGCTGAGAAACCCTACAAACCTCTAGTATTGATATAAGATCTTTGGTTAATCTTTTCCCATCCTCCAACTTCCCCCCTTTCCTCTGAGATTCATCAGTCTGTTCAATGTTTCCACACCTGTGCATTGAGTGTCTGCTCCCTGGTCGTCATTGCGCGTCATAGCTATCAGCTGGTCGCTTAGGATTTTATATATATATATACTAGAGGCCCAGTGTGTGAAATCGCGCAGACCCACCCACCAGTGCGCACCCTGCTGGGCTTGCAGCTCCACCCACCCTCGGCGCCCCACCGTGCTTGCAGCCCCGCCCACCCACCTGCTGCACTCGCAGCCCTGCCCACTCACACGCACCCCACCCACCCACCCACCCACTGCTCTGCTTTGCTCACAGCCCCACCCACCCACCTGCCATGCTTGCAGCTGCCCCCACCTTGCCATGCCCACCCGCCCACCCTCTGGCCCCAGCCTTGCTTCCATCAGAACCTGTGGGCCACAGAGGAGGGTCTTAGAGGTGCTTCATGCACCTCATGGTGACAAGTCGTTTGGTTGTTTTGGTCATGACGCCTCTTGGCCTTTTATTATTATGATCAATTGGTGGAACTTTCTAGCCTGTCTTAGCTATCCCAAAAGATATTACTGAGTCAAATCTGAAAGAAAAGCACCTTCACTCAGGATCTAGCTATTATGGCCTATAGTTGTCAGACATTTTATGAAGATATCCTTTCTTTACATGTTTAAATTCATACTTTTGATTTCTGTAGCTTTTTTAAAAATATGCCCACGCCTCATACTCCTTTCACTTTTTTTTTTTTTTAATCTTCTACTCATTTTAATTGGGTTGTTTGTGTTTTTACTGTTGAATATGCAGTTCTTTATAAATTCTTTTTTTTTTTTTTTATTGCTTAAAGTATTACAAAGGGTATTACATATGTATCCATTTTATCCCCCCGCCCTAGACAGTCCCCTAGCCTCCCCTATCACCCAGTGTCTTATGTCCATTGGTTATGCTTGTATGCATGCATACAAGTCCTTTAGTTGATCTCTTACCCCACTACCTCCTGCCCCCCAACCCTCCCCGGCCTTCCCGCTGCAGTTTGACAATCTGTTTGAGGCAGCTCTGCCTCTGTATCTATTATTGTTCAAAAGTTTATAATGGTCTCTATTGTCCATGAATGAGTGAGATCATGTGGTATTTTTCCTTTATTGACTGGCTTATTTCACTTAGCATAATGCTCTCCAGTTCCATCCATGAAGTTGCAAATGGTAAGAGTTCCTTCCTTTTTACAGCAGCATAGTATTCCATCGTGTAGATGTACCACAGTTTTCTAATCCATTCATCTACTGATGGGCACTTAGGCTGTTTCCAGATCTTAGCTATGGTGAATTGTGCTGCTATGAACATAGGGGTGCATATATCCTTTCTGATTGGTGTTTCTGGTTTCTTGGGATATATTCCTAGAAGTGGGATCACAGGGTCAAATGGGAGTTCCATTTTCAGTTTTTTAAGGAAACTCCATACTGTCTTCCATAGTGGCTGCACCAGTCTGCATTCCCACCAGCAGTGCACAAGTGTTCCTTTTTCTCCACAACCTCTCCAGCACTTGTCGTTTGTTGATTTGTTGATGATAGCCAGTCTGACAGGTGTGAGATGGTACCTCATTGCTGTTTTGATTTGCATCTCTCGGATGATTAGTGACTTTGAGCATGTTTTCATATGTCTCTTGGCTTTCTGAATGTCCTCTTTTGGAAGGTGTCTATTTAGGTCCTTTGCCCATTTTTTGATTGGATTGTTTATCTTCCTTTTGTTAAGTTGTATGAGTTCCCTATAAATTTTGGAGATTAGGCCCTTATCAGATATGTCATTGGCAAATATGTTTTCCCACACAGTGGGTTTTCTCGTTGTTTTGTTGATGGTTTCTTTTGCTGTGCAGAAGCTTTTTATTTTGATGTAGTCCCATTTGTTCATTTTTTCTTTAGTTTCAAGTGCCCTAGGAGCTGTATCAGTGAAGAAATTGCTTCGGCATATGTCTGAAATTTTCTTGCCTTTGGATTCTTCTAGAATTTTTATGGTATCCTGTCGTACATTTAAGTCCTTTATCCATTTTGAGTTTATTTTTGTATATGGTGTAAGTTGGTGGTCTAGTTTCATTTTCTTGCATATATCTGTCCAATTTTCCCAACACCATTTATTGAAGAGACTATCTTGGCTCCATTGTATGTTCTTGCCTCCTTTGTCAAATATTAATTGAGCATATTGGTTCGGGCCGATTTCTGGGCTCTCTATTCTATTCCATTGATCTATATGCCTATTCTTGTGCCAGTACCAGGCAGTTTTGAGAACAGTGGCTTTGTAATACAACTTGATATCTGGTATTGAGATCCCACCTACTTTGTTCTTTTTCAGGATTGCTGCAGCTATTCGGGGTCTTCTTTTATTCCAGATGAATTTTTGGAAAGTTGGTTCTAGATCTCTGAAGTATGCTGTTGGTATTTTAATGGGAAGTGCGTTGAATTTATAGATTGCTTTGGGTAGTATGGACATTTTAATGATGTTGATTCTACCAATCCATGAACACGGTATGTTCTTCCATCTGTTTATGTCTTCCTCTATGTCTTTTTTCAACGTCCTGTAGTTTTCTGAGTAGAGGTCTTTTACCTCTTTAGTTAAGTTTATTCCTAGGTAGCTTAATTTTTTTGGTGCAATGGTAAACGGGATTGTTTTTATAATCTCTCTTTCTGAAAGTTCACTATTGGTGTATAGAAATGCCTCAGATTTCTTGGGGTTAATTTTGTATCCTGCTACATTGCCAAATTCATGTATTAAGTCTAGTAGCTTTTTGATGGAATCTCTAGGGTTTTGTATGTATAATATCATGTCGTCTGCAAATAAGGACAGTTTTACTTCCTCTTTTCCAATTTGGATGCCTTTTATTTCTTCTTCTTGCCGAATTGCAATGGCTAACACTTCCAGTACTATGTTGAACAGGAGTGGTGAGAGGGGGCATCCCTGTCTTGTTCCTGTTCTTAGGGGAAATGGTGTTAGTTTTTGTCCGTTGAGTATGATGTTGGCTGTGGGCCTGTCATATATGGCTTTTATTATGTTGAGGTATGATCCTTCTACTCCCACCTTGCTGAGAGTTTTTATCAAAAATGGGTGTTGAATTTTGTCAAATGCTTTTTCTGCATCAATTGATATGACCATGTGGTTTTTTTCTTTCAATTTGTTTATGTGATGTATCACGTTTATTGATTTGCGGATATTGTACCATCCTTGCATCCCTGGGATAAATCCTACTTGGTCATGGTGTATGATCTTTCTGATGTACTGCTGGATCCGATTTGCTAAGATTTTGTTGAGGATTTTGGCATCTATGTTCATGAGGGATATTGGCCTGTAATTCTCTTTCATTGTGTTGTCTTTACCTGGTTTTGGTATTAGGGTGATGCTGGCTTCATAGAATGAGCTTGGAAGTGTTCCTTCCTCTTGAATTTTTTGTAGTAGTCTGAGGAGGATAGGTTTCAGTTCTTCCTTGAATGTTTGGTAAAACTCCCCTGTGAAGCCGTCTGGTCCTGGGCTTTTGTTTGATGGAAGCTTTTTGATGACTGCTTCAATTTCTTCCATAGTTATTGGCCTGTTGAGGTTTTTAGATTCTTCCTGATTGAGTTTTGGAATGCTGTAGTTTTCTAGGAATTTGTCCATTTCCTCCAGGTTGTCTAGTTTGTTGGAGTAGAGCTGTCCATAGTATTTTTTAACAATCATTTGTATTTCTGTGGGGTCTGTTGTTATTTCGCCTCTATCGTTTCTGATTTTATTTATTTGGGTCCTCTCTCTCTGCTTCTTGGTGAGTCTGGCTAGAGGTTTATCAATCTTGTTTATCCTTTCAAAGAACCAGCTCTTGGTTTCATTGATTTTCTGTATTGTTTTTTTGGTCTCTATGTCATTTATTTCTGCTCTAATCTTTATTATCTCCTTCCTTCTGCTCACTCTGGGGTTTTCTTGTTGCTCTCTTTCTAATTCTTTGAGTTGTAGAGTTAGATGATTTACTACCATTTTTTCTTGTTTTTTGAGATAGGCCTGTAGAGCTATAAACTTCCCTCTCAGGACTGCTTTCAATGTGTCCCATAGGTTTTGGATTGTTGTGTTTTCATTGTCATTAGTTTCCAGGATGTTTTTAATTTCTTCTTTGATCTCATTGGTAACCCAATCAATATTTAATAGCATGCTATTCAGCTTCCAGGTGTTTGAGTATTTTGGGTTGTTTTTATTGTAGTTTATTTCTAATATTATGCCATCGTGGTCTGCGAAGACGCTTTTTATGATTTCAATCTTCTTGAATTTGGGGATACTTTGCTTGTGACCCAGTATGTGGTCTATTTTTGAATATGTCCCATGAGCACCTGAGAAGAACGTATATTCTCTGGCTTTGGGGTGAAGTGTTCTGAAGATGTCTATTAAGTCCATCTGATCTAGTGAGTCATTTAGGATTGCTATATCTTTGCTGGTTGTTTGTCTATAGGACTTATCCAGTGCTGTCAATGGTGTATTAAAGTCCCCTACTATGATTGTATTGTTGTCGATCTCTCCTTTGATATTTTCCAGGAGTTTTTTTATGAATTTGGGTGCTCCTACATTGGGTGCATATATGTTTACCAGGGTTATATCTTCTTGTTGTATTGATCCCTTTAGTATTATGAAGTGGCCTTCCTTATCTCTTGTTAAGGCCTTCACTTTGAGGTCTATTTTGTCCGATATAAGTATTGCTACCCCAGCTTTCTTTTCCTTTCCATTTGCCTGAAAGATATTTTTCCATCCTTTCACTTTCAGTCTGTGTGAGTCCCTTCTAATGAGGTGGGTTTCTTGTAGACAGCAGATGTATGGGTCATGTTTTTTTATCCATTCAGCCACTCGATGTCTTTTGGTTGGAGCATTTAGTCCGTTTACGTTTAAAGTTATTATTGAAAGGTACTTGTTTGTAGCCATTTCTTTTTTTGTGTGGCTGTTTTCTTTCTGAGCTTTTTATTTCTTATTTTTATATCAGTCCCTTTAGCATTCCTTGCAATGCTGGCTTGGTGGTGACAAACTCCCTTAGCCTTTTTTTGTCTGTGAAGCTTCTTATTTCCCCTTCAAGTTTGAATGATAGCCTTGCTGGATAGAGTATTCTTGGATTCAGTCCTTTGCTTTGCATCACTTTGTAAATTTCAGTCCATTCTTTTCTTGCCTGATGTGTTTCTGTTGAGAAGTCATTTGACAATCTAATGGGAGATCCCTTGTATGTAACTTTCCGTCTCTCTCTTGCAGCCTGTAAGATTCTCTCTTTGTCCTGAACATTTGCCATGGTGATTATGATGTGTCTTGGTGTGGGTCTTTTCGGGTTCACCTTGTTTGGGACTCTCTGGGCTTGTGTGACTTTTTTCTTCCCCACCTCAGGAAAGTTTTCCGATATTATTTCTTCGAGTAGGTTTTCTAATCCTTGTTCATCCTTCTGTTGTTCTGGTACTCCTATTATTCGTATGTTGTTTCGTTTCATGTTGTCCCAAAGCTCCCTTAGGCTCTCCTCCTGTCTTTTAATTTTTTTCTCCAATTGCAGTACATTTTGGGTGTGTTTTGCTTCCTTGTCTTCTAATTCACTTATTCGGTCCTCCGCTTCTCCTAGTCTACTGTTGATACTTTCAATGGAGTTTTTCATTGCAGCTATATCACTCTTCATTTCCTCTTGGGTCTTACTTAGGTTGTTGATTTTTTCATCTGTTTCTTCTAGCTTCTTCCATATGTTATCGATTTTTTCATCTGTTTCTTCTAGCTTCTTCCATATGTTATCGATTTTTTCATCTGTTTCTTCTTGCTTCTTGAAGAGGTTGTCGATTTTTTCCTCCATCCGGTTTATGCACTCTAGGATCCTTATTCTGAATTCTTTATCTGTCATGTTGCATGCCTCTGTATTACTTAGCTGCTTTTCTGGAGAGTCCTCCTTCTCTTTCCTTTGGGGGTTTCTTTGTCTACCCATGTTTGATCTCACTGACATATCTAGACGTTGAGTTGTTCAGTGGTTGCTCCCTTGGTGGCAGTGACTCCTTGGTCTGTGGTTGCTCTTCGGGCGGTTGCGGTAGCAGCTGCTCTTCAGTTGTCAGCAGTTCCTCTGGTGGGTGCTGTTCACAGCTGTGGTGGCTCTTCTGGCTGGTGGGGCGAGGTTTCACGTACAGCTGCTGTTCCTCAGCAGAGGATGTGGTGCTCAGGAGGTTGCTGTTGCTTGGATCTTTCCAGGGGAGTTCTGCTCTTCCCGGCTGCAAACCCTCTCACCAGCTGAGCAATTTCGCCAATTCGGTGTGAGTGTTACTAGCTTCAGCTTCCATTTGCTCCGGGACACGACCTGGGACACGTCTGCCTATATCGCCGCCATCTTGGTTCTCTCCTTTCACTTTAAAGGAGGGAGAGTCTAATGTTAAAATACTCACATTGGTCTTCCTGAGAATATCGTCAAGTGGAAAGTTATCTATGTAATTGTAGGAACTCATCATATGCTTTATTATGACTAAACAGTAATAAGGTACGAATGTGATTTTATGTGTTAAAATTATGCTATATGTTGTTTATATGATATCTATAAAAATAAAGTGCAGTATTTTAACACATGTGTCTATCTACTAAGATAGCATTTTTTTTCTTACATTTAGCACTAAAACGAATTTGTGTTAAATGATATGGCTATTTGACTAAGTAGCAGTTTAGAAATATAGATTTAAAATTTCTGTTGCGTGGTAGTGAAAAACAACCTATAAGGAAAAATCAGGCAAATTGTAAGGTAATGCATGGGCCACATGAATTAACTCCTGAAATGCTTGCTCTCTTGTGATTTTAAATAAAATAAAGTGTTATGCTTTGAATTGTGTATTTTTAAATCCATCATGCATGCTAGAAGAGTGTGGTGTTATAGTTTAGATTCTGCACTTTGGCTAGTGTTCTGGTTCTGACAGTTTATAAAAAAACATAAAGTTTCATAAAGAAACAAAGAAACATAAAGTTTCTTAGGCTCATTTTATTAGATAAGGGGTAATGGATATGCTAGCAGTGGTAATTGTTGATATTGGAATCTACTAACCTTGAAATTAGCTTCCACATCAAAATACTAAAAAGCATTTTGATAATACATAATGGACACAATCGTGACTGAGTCAGGGATATAAGTTATACCAGGGGTCCTCAAACTACAGCCCGCAGGCCACATGCAAATACAAATACTGTATTTGTTCCCGTTTTGTTTTTTTACTTCAAAATAAGATATGTGCAGTGTGCATAGGTTTTTGTTCATAGTTTTTTTTTAAAACTATAGTCCGGCCCTCCAACCGTCTGAGGGACAGTGAACTGGCCCCCTGTTTAAAAAGTTTGAGGACCCCTGAATTATACTTTTTCTCTCTATAGGCAAATGTAATTTGAAGTAGCTGGGCTCAAGGATATGACAAAAGTACATGTTTGAGTCTCCTGTCTCTTTCAAGGGAAAGCTGAATTATTTGAAATTAAATTGACACCATATGTGTGAGTTTGCTTTGTAAATGCCAAAGGGCTTAAAAATACATATTACATATTTTTACTTTTACTATTATGATGACTTCAGGTTTAGAGCTCCTTTAGCAATTCAATAGGCAGCATCCCAGATTCTGGCAAAACCTTCGCCAAAGTATTTCTGATGTGACTTAAGTTCGATTTGATGTCTGTACTTTATTTCTTTTTGACCTCGACTTCAACTTGCACAGTTACCACTGTGACCACTGACCTCTACAGTCCCTGGCCAGTGTCAACTGTGAAAGGGGCAGTAACTAGGATGTGTCCTGGTAGAAGTGTCCCCAGCAGAGGCAGCCAGCTGTCAGCATTATCCAAGAAAAATTGATATATAAATACCCCAACTTCCTCATCCCTGGGCAGCTTTTATTGTTTCCCTGATAGGATTAAGCTCCATTTGTTGAGAACATACCCTGTATTGGTTGCCCTCCTTCCCATTTCTCACTTCTTCACTCTTTCATTGGTATTACCTTCACTTTTACTTTTTTTAAAAATATATTTTATTGATTTTTTACAGAGAGGAAGGGAGAGAGATAGAGAGTTAGAAACATCGATGAGAGAGAAACATCGATCAGCTGCCTCCTGCACACTCCCTACTGGAGATGTGCCCGCAACCAAGGTACATGCCCTTGACCGGAATCGAACCCGGGACCTTTCAGTCCGCAGGCCGATGCTCTATCCACTGAGCTAAACCGGTTACAGCTACCTTCACTTTTAAATACACTACTTTCACTCAAAGCTTTCTTGGGGTATAAAATGAGGGAATTCAAACCTAAGACACCACATCTGGTAAAATGATCTCAATGGCCATCTCCAGCTCTACATTTAAATGGCCTAAATACTTCAAGAGAATGTGTATGAAGACCTGACTTGAATGAATCATTAAATGTTTTCTGAATAAATTAATTTCCCTAGAGAGCTCTACAAATGGATGTTTTAAAAAGAATAAACAATGAAGTTAGTTGCTTTCTGTAATCTTTTTATTTTGAGGAAAATGTAATGAAATTTTAGACTTTAACTGAGTATCCGGGTTGTCTGTCCACTGCCTTCTCAGTTGACTGATACTTGTGCTGACTTTGTCTGCTCAAAACACTTGCCTCCAGTAATTTGGTCTCTCAGTACCATTCTCTATCCTCCTGCTTATTTTATTTTAATTGTTAAAATATATATTTATTGATTTCAGAGAGGAAGGTAGAGGGCGAGGGAGAGAGAGAGAGAGAAACATGAGTGATGAGACTCATTGGTCAGCTGCCTCCTGCTCACCCCCTACTGGGGATCGAGCCCGCCACCCAGGCATGTGCCCTGAGAGGAATGGAACCTGGGACCCTTCATCCCACAGGTTGATGATCTATCCACTGAGCCAAACTGACTAGGGCTCCTGCTTATTTCAGATTGGAAGATGTCGACAAAACATTCATTTGCTAAGTCCTTGAAATTCACCTTCAGTGCTGTGACTAAAAGGCTCTCTTTATAGCTAATAACCCAGTTTTGAGAGCCTGCTCTATGCACTATGGTGGACTTTTCTTATATTTTTTTTCATTTCATATAAATTAAAAAATAATTTGAGGTAGTTAGTATTTATTCATCTTACAGAAACTTAAGCATATATGACTCAGAGTCTTTTTATTATATTGTACTCCATTTCTTTAAAAATAAATAAATGCATTTATGCACATATATACAAAGTTGGAACAGTTTGTCAGCATTTCATAGTAGGTATTCTTTATCGTTGTCCTTGTAAATTGTGATGAATAAATCCCTAATGAAGAGAACTCCCAGTTTTCCCAGTCACAGACCCATTTTTCATTAGCTGTATTACATTGGAACACATTTAATTGCTATAAGTCTCAAAAACAAAACAAAATGTAGGGTAAAAATAGTACTCACTTAATAGTATTGGTCAAAGGATTTGATTAAATGGCAAATCTAAAGTGCTTGACATTATTCCTAGAGCATAATATACCTCCCCAAACTGGAAACCATTATTATTAATGATCTTAATAAAAGATGGTTTAATGGTATTTCAAGAAGGCTTTTTTTTTGTAAACACAGAGAGTGTGAGCTGTAAAGTTAGACAGTTTTAGTTCTGGAATAGGAAAATATTATTCCCTGTCTTTGATTAATAAAATTTAATCTCTGTTGAAGATATTTCTAGAAATTATTCCATGATACCTTTGGTGATGAGTAGTATAGCTGATTCAGTAGAGGCAGCAATCCATGGGATAACATGAACCATCAGAGAATATTGTGTTATAATAAAGGTCCTTTTCACAAATATAAATGTTGGAGCCAAGCAAATTAAAAATAGAAACAAACCCAGATTTCATGATGTGGCATGAAACCAAGAAATGTTACTAAGATTATATCTACGCTGTACTTTTGCTCTAAACCATGTTTATTCTGGGGGTAAATGCAGACACAATTCCTAGTAGTCTTTTGGTTTGATACATTAGACACTAACACTATAACCATAAAATAAGTGCAAATAAAGCAAAAAAAAAAGTCCTTTTAAAAAATTCACCTTCCAGAGAAGAGTTTGAGGAGGCGTTTTAAGAACAGCAATGTTGGCCTCACATAGAAAATGGTTTTGAGATGATATTACACTTTATAATTTCTTTTGTGCTTTAGAAAAACATCCAACAGGGCCCATGTATATTCATGGCACATCATCTAAAATCACAGAGATCAGTCCCGACAGATGCTACTCATTCTCCCAGCATGAAAGGTACATTGGACATGACTGAGAATATGATATGGAAGCCAAATGACACATTAGTTCTCCTGGAGCACTGCTGGGTTGAATGTGAGTGTGACATGGTATGCAGAATGTGCATGCACTTCATCTCCGACTATTAAGTAGCCTCTGCTTGGTTTGTTGTCCTGCATCTTATCCATTCAGCTGATGTTGGTGATAACATAATGTCACAGACTGGGTTGTTTTTGTTAAAACAATTGAATTTAAACTTAGTGGGTAGTAAGCATCACAGTATAATACACTGTGACCCAAGGTCGAGAATGCTGGCTCTGTTTGTTGTATAAAACAGGAAGGTGCCTTATAGCTCCTTCACAAAGATGCCCAAACAAACACTTCCTGGGGAGTCTACAGTAGGGGGATAGCTTTCAGTCTTAATACCTTCAGAGCTTCAGGTGTGTGTGTGGAGAGGCTAGCTAGGGGGAGAAGAGTGGAATCGTTCTCTCATTTTCAAATTCCAATTCTGACAAATTATTTTCTTATTTCTAATACAAAGGGCGGGGGGGGGGGAGAGGGTAAGATGGGATGGAGGAGAAAAATATGAAATGTAAGACAGAAGAAAGAGGAAGATATGGGATGCTCTGAAATGGTATCAAGAACTCCAAAAATTTGCACAGCTCCACCTTCTCACTACTATGGTTTGTAACAGCGTCTGTTCATTAAATTAATTATACACCGTGAGACTCATACAAGGGCACAATGGCCAAACCATATATAAAAATAAAACTCTGACCTATAACCAGCAGAAACCAGCCCAGGTAGCCAAACCATAATCTTTGCAACAAATCATCTAAAATGGATGAAACTTGGTCAATAAACTGCCAACTTCCTTAACTTTTGCCTCTGCTTTCAACTTAGGACCAAGCCAAATACGCTCCCCTATCACACAGGATGCCCCTTATCTATTTGGCTAACATTTAACTTCACCATGCACACAACCTCCAATCAGTGCACACTGCAGGCTTTCTTTTCCCCACTTTAAATTTACCCAACACCCCTGTCTGCATTTGAGTCTTTGCCAAATAAGGTGGGCTAATGCCCACGTGAAGGAAATGCTGAGTAAAGAGCCTTTGCTTGGTGTCATTTGAGTGTTATCTATTTGTTTCCACAACAATTTTATTGACAAGTCTCTTTCATTGTTGCAATTAATATTTTATCAGTGCCTTACCTAGATTGAAAAAACATCACATTTCAATAATTCTTTTTGAAACAACCAAAGCACTAGTGGCTAGGCTCTCGGTTTACACTCTTTTTAAATTCTTTATTGTTGTTGATACTACTCTTAACCTTCTGCCAAGCCAGTGGATAGCTTGACATTTTAAAAGCGTCCTATTAGGCTCGGGTTATTTGAAATGAGAAATCCAAGTCCAGTGTAAATAAAAATAGATTCCACTTTCCTCTCAAACTCAGTGTTGAAATGATTGTATGTTTCTCTCCTTTCTAAGAATAAATGATTAATGATCATCTGAGCACAAAAGAGAAAGGAGAAATGTTAGCAAAAGTAATACTCTGACAATGATTGAAACAGCTACAGCATCTAAAAGCAGCTAGTGTTAACCGAGGGGAGAGGGCCTCATCTCCCCCGGTTGCTAGAGGGGGTAGATTTCTTGTGATATCCCAAGAGAAATAACTTTCTGAGACTTGCACAAAGAATAATATATGGTAGAAAGCTTTATTTCCATGGAATTGTACCCCTGAGTTTCCAAGATTTCGTTTCCCTCAGTCCCACCATAGAAGAAGTGTAGCTAAAATCAGAGCCAGTGTCCAGAGTTTCCTTTCTCTGTTGAGCTGGGTCCAGTCCAGCATCAGGCTGGCTGAGCTTGTGTTTACCGCTGCAGTTTATTAGTCCACTGCAAGTGGGTCCTCGTGGCTGTGGGCCATAGGGGCAAATGTAAGAGGGCCAAGAGTCAACAAAAGTCATGAACCAAGCATGTCCAGATCAACACAAACCACAAGAGCAAGAGCTCCTTTATTTAGATTATGTATTCTGAATTTTCCTAGTGCTTGCAGTGGCCATGCCCATTCTGGCCAACCATCTCTGTTCACAGGTTTGACTGACAAGCACCTTCCCCAGTCACCTCAACTTTAAGGGGCATGCATCTGTCTTTCCTTTGTGGGATCTCTTCTCCTCAGTGATTTTCAGGGAGTTCCCTGGGGAGTACAAAGTTGGTTTCCTGATGAAGTTGCCCAAAATGGCATGCCTATAATATCTAGTCTTTCCCCTTTTCTCCTTTCCGATTATTAATAACTAGCTAATTACAACAGTATCGCTAGTAAAAGCACATGTAATTTATATTTCAATAGCATGTCTTTGATTCTGTCTTAAGGAGAGATGGGGTAAATTCAGGGAAACCAATTAGGATGTTTCATAATAATACAGAGAAAAGGGAATGGTGGCTGGACCAGTGTGGTCTATCGAAAGTAAAACTGAAAGGATTGCATTAAAAAATGATTTGAAGTTTTGGTTTGTTGTTTTGTTGGTCATGTTTTAGTAACTTCCACAGATGAAGAATCCTGTGGGAGGAGCAGGTTAAAGGGGTGTCATTGATTTGGGTGGGACATGTGTCATTATGAGGAGTGGCATTGAGGAAGGAAGGTGAATAAATAAATGCAGCATATTGTTCCACTGAAGTGGTTTCCCTGTCACAGGATCTTCCTGTGACCGAGGCTTTGTACCCAGAGCACATACAGACTGTGATAATAACAGTGATTATGATGATGCCTCAGATACGCCATAATTAAGTGCATTGTGCTAAGGGACTAATTTTATGAGTAGTAAAGGGTAATTAGTATATGCAAATTGTCATATGTTTCTGTTAAAAACTTAACATCCTGCAAAAGGATAAAAAAGATGACTATTAGGGAGGAGAAAGGTCAGTAAAACTGACAAACTAGATCACCAGTGAATTATAACCATTAACTCAGAACCCACCCTAGCAACGTGACCCAGCACCTCATTGATTTTTTAAGTTAGAAATAAAATAACCACCTAATGACAAGGTAGGTAATTTTTCCAATTTCACATTAGGTCAAAAGAAGAAAAAGAATAATGTTTGTGAAGACACTAACATGGATGGATGCTGATCTTGTCTTTGTCATTTTTAAGCACTTCACACACATACTCTTTCTAGCTCATAATAAACCTAAGAGGTGGAGAGTATGATTATCTTGGTTTTACAGAAAAAAGAGCTGATGCAAAGAATTGAATTTGCTAGAATCAATAGGTAACCAGCTTCTTGAACTGCAGCAGTTAAATCTTTCATAATGAGAACCAATCCTCAAAATGATGAGGCTCAGGACCCTGAAAAAGTCCTAAATTTTCAAGGAGTTTACTGTTAAAGGAAATCAATCATTGGGGGCTTAGAAGGATTACAATTTATAGCTGTTAAGAGGATAAAGGTATCTTATTTTCATGGGATGGGGAGGAAATAAAATGACTTGAACTTGTGTTATTTTTGTTAACAAGGACATTTGATTGAGCCAAATATTCTTTTCAAAAATTCTGATTAACTACAGATGAACTGAGTAAATATTCCTGTCAATTCAGTCATCAGTTAGTGACATGTAGGGTTTCTTGATAACTTAAATGATCTCAAGAAGCATAAAAACATTTTCATTCCCTTTACCAATATTGTGTTTAGTTTGTTTAAGTTCAGTTTGTCAAAAATAGTAACTATAAGAAAATGTAAATATTTCATAGATAACTGGGATCAAGATGATTCTTCTGACTATTCAACACAGACAGAAAACAAACAATTGATTTTAACATTTTGCTGGTAATAGGAATCTTTAGATGACACCCTCTCCCCAGAATCTGTATAGAGAAAAAATTAGCAAACCTCAGATAAGGGTCAGATGATACAAATAAACAACTATTTATAGGATATTTACCCATAATATATGATTAGAAAAATCTTTATGATAGGTTAAGTAGAACAAAACAGATCCAAATCTATTTATGTTAGGATGCCAATCATGTTTTTATTACAAAAGATATGCCAGAATATTCAAGTACTTATTTGTGTGGTGAGAAAAGGGTATATATTTTCTGTGATTTTCTTTCCATGTCATGTTGATGTACTTACGGTTCTCTGAGGTACAAATTTCACATTTCTACCTTTTGCTCATGTTATTTTTGAAAGAAATTCCCTCCCTACTTTCACATGAGAGACAGCAGAATTTAGTAGTCAGAGAAAGAGTTTTGATATCTCAATACTTGTATTTAAATCCCAACTCTACTCTCATTCTAAGTATGTTTCCAAAACATTATTCCTTATCTTCAAATTGGAAATAATAATATCTACTTTGAGAGCTTGTGTGGATGAAATACAATTTTAACATATGTAAAACACTTAGAATCATGCCCAGCATTTAGTATTGGATTTATATTGTTGGCTACTATTAATTTGTATTTTGACCCATTTCAACTTATGCTTTCTATAAGGGCTGACTTGCCTCTTTGTTTTCAGTGGAATTTTTTCTATCATGTTTCTACTCCTACTATAATAACAAATGCCTCCTATTGTTATTATCATTGTCTCCCTTCTGAACATAGCATCCTATCACTTTTATAGGATTAGTATTGTTTGTTTACATATCAGTATTGCTTACTTGGGATAAAAAATATTTTAAAGTTAGGAATCAGAGTTTGTTTATTTCCCCATGCTCATTATATACCTAGAACCCATATCTAGGCATATAGGGTTGTGTAATACATAAATAAATGAATGAATAGCAAAGTCCAAAAAGATCTGTTAAGAAATAACTTAGGGGAATGAGCGAAAATGTCACTTCTTTATGCTTTGGAAATATGAGCAACAGTAGCTTTATATGAGAATTCACTTCTTTTTTTGTGTGAATGCTCGATTTCCTTGTGTATAAAATGAATTCTCTAGGGAGAGCAGCCCTTATATTGATATATTTAGTTTAGAATCAATATGTTACGATATATATGTATATTATAATATGTATATATTTTCTGAAAACAGTTTCTCTATTGACTTTGGTGCATCTTGGAAGAAATATTTAAAAAATGCATCTCTGGAGAGAATCATGAGTTTAGCTTTAGGCCTTTTGGAGAATATTGAATTGGGTTTTCTAGTACCTCAACATTTACCCTTAGTGAGCAATTTTTAAAAATAATCTGTATTAAATTGTGTTTACCTCAGTAATAAACACTGCCAAGCCCAGTGGAACCAGATAAACAAGAGCAGAGAGTAGAAGGAGAATTGAGCTCTTTTCTGATGGCTTCCAGGATATTCTTGCTTGGTGAGTAGCCTTAAGCAGCTTATCACATCTCATGTAAAGGTAGGAAAGATTGATTTGTTTTTCAATTTCCACACCTCTCATCCTCCACTTAGCTTAGAGAATGGTCTTCCTGGAAAGCCAATTTAATCCATATTTCATGAGTGTACAGGTGCTTAATGCTCTGTGTAGTGTCAAAATAGCCTATCAAAATATGTTTTATAATGAGCTGGAAATAATACCTCAGTTTCCATCTCAAACTGAGCATTAAATAGATCCACAGGATATCAACTTGCTGCATCTAAACTTTTTATTAGCTAAGTGCAGTGTTTTGGTAGCTGGGCAGATAAGAAGAAGGTATTGGTTGCTTGCAACCAGAAAGGTGGAGATATGGAGAAATGGAGTTAGATTTATACTGATGTATCTGATTCAATTCTGGCATATGCCCAGGTTGTGGGCTTGATCCCAAGTATGAGGCTTGCAGGAGGCAGTTGATCAATGATTCTCCCTCATCATTGATGATTCCATCTCTCTTTCCCTCTCTGAAGTCAATAAAAATATATTTTTAAAGAAAGAAAAATACAAAACAAAAATAGTTCTGTGCCTGAATAGATTAATAGGATATTTCAGTGCTAAAGAAGTTGAGTATGTGGCAGATTGTGGATTGTCTTAAATTTCGCTAAGGAATTTAAACTAGATCTCTTAAAAGTAAACTTATTTTAAAATAGTTTTAGGTTTACAGAAAAATTGTGAAGGGACTACAGAGTCCTCATATCTCAAATTCAGTTTAGTTATTACAAATATATCAATATGTATAGTTTCACAACATGTATAGTTTTCACAACAAATGAACCAATATTTATACATAACTATAGTCCATAATTTATTCAACGTTTAGTCTGGTTTCTTGAGACATGCTCTCTGGAAGTCCTGCATCAACATACAAAAAGTCTGACAACTCTGGGACTGCATGGCTGGAAAAGCATCTGCAAGCACATTAGTGACCAGTTCCATCTGAGCCCGTTCTCCAGCCACCACTGCCCAGGTGTCAGATAAGTGAGAGAAACAAATTTGAACCCTTCCAACCGACTGAGCCAACAGCTGAATTCCACTCAGTGAGCTTAGTTAATACTGCATGAAGCAGAAATTAGCCTAACTGAAATCTAAACCATAAGATCAGGAGAGTTCATAAAATAGTGTTAATCTTGGGATAATTTGTTACAGATCAATAGATAAAAAGAACATTTGCTTCATCCAAAACATTAGGATATAAACAGATGCAAACATATTTCATGGAATAATCTTAATTCCCTTTATAGATGACAACAGTGCTCATTTAGTTTTCAAGTACTTCGTTTTCCAAAAAAAAAAAAAAGAATATTTTCTCTTCTTCCTTCAAAATGCCAAGTTTTGCTCTCCTGTCTCTGCCAGAGGCAATGTTACATCCACTGTAGATGGAACATCTTGCCATACTGGAGCCATGACAGTTACAGTGGAATAAGTTGAGCTGGATCCCCTCCTAATCCGGGCAGCCATAGGTACAAAGTCAAGAAGGTAGGAAACAGCAGGCACTGGTAGCAAAGCCATAATGGTGTGCCCGGCCAGCTCAGTCAAGGGTTCAGTGAGCCTGAGTGGGGATGTGGAAGGATGGAAGAAAAGACAGAGAGAATAAGCTGGGTCTAGGTCAGCTGTGGGCAAACTACGGCCCGCGGGCTGGATCCGGCCCATTTGAAATGAATAAAACTAAAAAAAAAAAAAAAGACTGTACCCTTTTATGTAATGATGTTTACTTTGAATTTATATTAGTTCACACAAGCACTCCATCCATGCTTTTGTTCTGGCCCTCCGGTCCAGTTTAAGAACCCATTGTGGCCCTCGAGTCAAAAAGTTTGCCCAACCCTGGTCTAGGTGGATCTTCCTGTGCCTGGCTGAGGCCACAGAGAGAGAACCAGACAGCAAGTTGAGCCTTTATTTTATAGCCAGAGGTAAACAAGGTAGTGGTCACCATAGTTACAATGTTCTTGTGAGTTTCACTAGTTTTGGCAGCACTTGCTGCACCTCCCACTGCCCATTAGCTACCCAGATAAGATCTAGGGAGGTCATAAGGTCAAGCCTAATTATGCTAAGAGGAACTGTGCCCTCTAAGCTGGGACTTGTTTGTGGCTTTTCCAACAGGTCAGTCTGAGGCTTAACCCTATAGCCGCGCCCTACATAATGGGAGATATACAGTAAATATAACTGAGGGAGCAGATCTACAGAGATGGGAGAAACTAGTCAAGGAAAATTTAGTTGTGGTAATTAGATACATCCCTAAAAAACAGTCAAAACCTCCGTGAGACTCTCACTTTTTTTTGTTAGGGACAGTAAAACCATCAGATGTTGGCTGAGTTTAAATCTTAAAGGGACATAAAATAGGTACATCTTCATGGAGGGCAGGATAGAGGAGAAAAGAAACAAAGCTACACTTTATGTACCTGAGTAATACTGGGACTGCGTTTTCCAGGACAAAGAAGGCCACAGTGGTGTGAAACTATCACAATGTGACCCGCTAAAAATTCTAGGTCTGATTTGACATATTTGAAAAACTTATTTTAGGTCTTCTAAGAAAGCCTGAAAGTCAAGTCCACCTACTTCTTTATAGTAGCTCTCCATGAAACTTGACCAACCTCTCCTGGCATACAATAAGAGTTTTAAGGGGTTGTCATTAAGCCATATGGCGGGCAGGATCACCTGTTGTGATTCACATATTCTTTTATTCAAAGCACAGTGTTCTCTTCGCTTTCTGTGTTTTCAAGACTGACTCCAGTGCCACTGCAAAGAGCCAGCCTCACCAGCCCACACTCCTCAAGGGCCTCACACATAATAAAACGAATATGACTAAGGAAAATGTGTTTCTAAAGTGATCTGATTTCTTGGAGGGAAAAATGCCCACAAGTGGTTTTATGGCTTCATGTTAGGAGACAACTGCTACTTTTAATGTGTTGTTCCACTTGATACAAGTGTAATTTATGATAAGTAGATATACAAAGAAAATTGGGTATTCAGGTTAGAATTTATTGGGTAAGTTTATTCCTTAAATAAATTTTTCTCAAACTTGGCACTACTGATTTGAGCTGAATGATTGTCTCTGTATTATATATACAGTGTTTAGTGGCATCCCAGGCTTTTATACACTAGATGCCAGAAAACCCTCAAGTTGGAACTATTAAATGTGTCTCCTGCCATTGCCCTGGGGCACAGATTCTTGTCCAGATGAAAACTACTTCCCTACAGGATAAAAGAATGTTCCTGAAATCAAACAGATCTTGGTTTCCTCCAAGCTCTATCACTGTGGTATCTAAGTTAAGCTATTACTTCTCCACATTTAGTTTCTTAGTCTGTGAAATGGGTATGGTAGGGAAATGGTAAAGGAATTTCAAGTGGACCAAAAGATTACTGGGTATCTTCAATGGAAAACAAGTCATGTCTAGCATATCCTTTAAGGTTACCTAATTCTATGGAGGGATCTCTCCTTTCTTATTTTTTGAAAAACATGTTTTATTGATTTTTAGAGAAAGAGGAAGGGAGAGAGATAGAATATACTAATAGAAACATCCAAGAGAGAGAAACATTGATCGACTGCCTCCTGCCTGGTCTCTACTGAGGATTGAGCCTGCATCCTGGGCATGTACCATGACTGGGAATGGACCAGGTGACTTCTTGGTTCACAAGTCAACACTCAACCATTGAGCGACACAGGATGGGCAGGATCTCTCCTTTCGTTATCTTTGCCAGGAGTTGGAGAGTGGAAAAAAATAGGCAGAGGTTGGAAAAATGTGGAAACTTTCAGCCATAGATGAATAAGACCTGAGAATCTTATGTATTGCATGGTGATTACTGTTCATAACACTGTATTATACAATTGAAATATACTAAGAGAGTAGAATTTAAATGTTCTCACTAAAAAAAAAAAAATATGTGAGGCTATGAATGTGTACAAGATAGAAGGAATTCCTTCACAACATCTATGCAAAAATAAAACAAAACACCTGAGATGTTGAGGTTGTCACTTGTTTACAATTGACAGAGGCAGGATTACCAACTCGGGCATTCAGGCTCCAGGACCACTCTTACCCAACCCACCACACTGGCTCCTTCTCTGCTTGTTTAATGTCTGATAACATCCTTTTCATGTGTGTATTATATTGTTTCCATTTTATAAACAAGTTCAGAGGGCTAAGTTACACAGCTAGTATGCTATGGCATTTGAATGGCTTTTCTTTCTCTCTTTTTTATATGTTTTTATTGATTTTTTAGAGAGAGAGAGGAAGGGAGAAGGATAGAGAGATAGAAACATCAATGAAAGAGGAACATCATGGATTGGCTGCCTCCTGCATGCCCCCTACTGGGGCTCGATCCCACAACCCGGGCATCTGCCCTGACCTGGAATCGAACCTGTGACCTCTTTGTTCCTGGGTTGAAGCTCAACCACTGAGCCACACCTTCCAGGCAGAACAGCTTCTGTTATGGTCTGCCCTTGCAGACTCTTTCCTCCTCTCATAACTGATCTTTCAAATTCATGGAAAGACTTCCATGACTTCTCTCTCATTCTGAATGAGAAAATTTCCTATAGTTTCATACCTGATATTTCAATTTTATTTTTATATAGTTACTTCTGTTACTATTAGTTCAACTGTCACTCAATCTACCAAATTATAAAATTAAATTTTTAGTCAAAATAGCTTGTCCAGTTTCTATTCTGAAAGCTCCAAATACAGGATGAGCAATTCCTATCCAGAACTATGCTGTCAACCTCAACATGACCAAACACTGAATCTCTGCCTTTGGAATTATACTTTTTCTTTTCCTTTTAAAGAGTTTCATTTCTCCCCAAGTTACTCAGAACTATAACTGCTCAAACAACTTTATCCCCTTCCATATCCAGTTATCTATCACCTTTTTCTTCCTCCTCAATTTTCTACTTCTCTATCCCATATACTCACTTAATACTTGGATGTATAAACTATTCTGTAAATGCTTGCTGTTGGAACTCAAGGAAAACAAGAAGTACTGTTATTTGAGAAAATATAGAAATTCTAAAATAGATTACAAACATGTCTAGAATAAAGCCATTAAATGAAAATCTTTAATACAATACTCTTAAATTTGATACAGAAAGTTAAGAAATTTAGTCTGAGAAATATTTGTTAAGTACTGGTTTTGCTTGATTGATATGTATGAGTCCCTTGCAAAGTCATTCTCTGCTAAAAATCCATCCAGTGTCAAGCTGATATTTGCAGAGCATAAGAACAGTCATTTAATTGTACATAACATTGAAATGCTTCATTGAAAAGAGGATTCTGAATATTTCCAGTCTCCAATAAAACTAATGCTAAGCTTTCAAAAAGAGGACTACGTATAAAGATAATTTAAAATCTCTATGTAAATACTGACTGAAACACTAAAAGCAATAATAAATTAAAAGATTTCAGGCAGAAATTTAATGCCATTTGTTTTAATTTAGATATTTTCTAAAATAAAAGGATATCTGGTTCATATATACACTGTTTCTCCAGACCTATTTTCAATTTTTCTATATTCATTTATCTTTTACTATCCAAGGTTGCCCCAATTAGAAACAGAGAGTGCTGTAATATAGTTGACTTTTAAAATATTTAGGCTCTCTGACCCAAATAAATTGACTCAAATGGGGCAAGCATGATTGTTACTTTAGTGCAGTTTAACCTGATAAGACCTTTCAAGTAAACATAGGTACTCACAAGTCACTGGCCTGAAAAGAAACATTCCATCCTTGTAAAGATCCAGGGCCTGCCATGTTAAAGTTGGTTTACCAGATGGCTGAATTACACAGAGTAAATCACAATGCATGTTTTGAAATTCTTTCATGAACTTACAGCCTGCTAAAAAGCTTTGTTAACTTTGTGTGTTAATGTTGAACAGGCACACAGGAAGTTTGTATTTTCACCTTTCTCTACATTTGGCCCAAACACCTATTATGTTCCCTAATGCTAATCTGATCAATACCTAACAAGACAGAACAAGCACAGAGCAGTTTTTGCCAGAAGCCCTGCCCATGAAACTCATAGAATTCAAGGAATGTCATGGGTTCATCTATAACTTTTTGCCATCAAAATTTAGAATGGTCATGATTAAGCCCGTCCTCTTCAAATTCTGCTTTGTGATCCATAATTTTATATATTCTTCTCTCACATCTAAGAAATATGTACAGTGACAAGTACTACTAGTAACATAATGGCAGTTAAAAATTGGCTTCTCCCTGATGGAGCTCACAAATATTCAGTGTAATGTTTCACATTGTTTCTGCCTTCATTTCCTTGAAATCCTGAGCCACTTATATGAAGAAGCCAGACCATCACACTGATAATCAGCTACTCAGTGGAGAACTGGATAAAAGTATCAGTATATGTGAGGCCACCTTAGACTTTCTGGTTAGGTTATTATCCAACAGAATACAACTCCATTAGTGTCCCAAGTGAAACCAGCAAAGGAATGCCAATAAAATCACAGGATGAGAAAATCTAAATTGCTATTTTAGTCCCCTAAGTTTTGAAAGCAACTTTGTTATGTGGTATCTTGATCCCAATAGTAAATAATTCAGGTTTGAGGGTTATATGGCCTTTGCCATACTGACCTACCTCTACTGGCAATAGTGCAAAAGCAGTGACAGAGAGTAGGTGAGCAGATGGCAGGGCTGTATTCCAATAAAACTTTATTTAGAAAAAGAGGCAGATGGACAGATTTGGCTTACAGGCCATAGTTTGCCGACCTCTGTTCTAAGTTAATAGCTTAGGAAAATGTATGTAATTCCCATTTTATAGAGTGAATTCAAATATTAGAAATTAGCCTTTATATTGTCTTCAGAAAATTCTACATTGAAAGAAAACTTGCAGACATGTTATCAAAACCAACTATTGCATCAACATCCTAATGTACAATGTGGTAAAGGTAGGTAATGAAAAGCACTTATTAAAAATAAACAATTTCAACAGAATGTTTGTGTCTGGTGAAATAATAAGTACATAAATAATGTAATTAGCATCATTTATTGATTAATTAAGGTGTATCTGAAAGGTCCTTTTAGTGAACTCCTATTTCTTTTACCCTCAGAACACCATTTTATACAATTTTATGCGGTTTATCTATTTTTATTGTTTATTTGAGATACTTATACCAAAAAAATCAAATAAGTTAAATTGAAGACAAAAAGAACTGCCTACTCACTGGAGGAAAATTAAAAATAACTTGGCCAGCCTGGAGGATATTAATCTTTTAAATGCTTCTTCTTACATGCCATTCAGCTGTAACTAAATTAAATAACTGGCTCTACCAACAAGCCTCCCCTAACTTCAAAGTAGATATAACACAGAGATAGTGATTTATAAAAACTGAGACTAATTACTTTGATTTCAAAAACTTTTCTAGATATTTCATTTTCTAGGACATCTAAAACCCTCTACCTTAATTTTTGAATGATTTCAATAAGCAAAAGTACTTGCAATTCTAATAGTCACTGAATATTTTGTGAGGATTACTTCCTATTGCTATTGGCACATCAATATACAGATGGATCAGTGAAACAAAAGACAAAGTTCAGAAATAATATACTAATGTACACTTGGAAATTCAGGATATAAAAGGATCTCAAGTCACTGAAGAAAAATTGACTCTTTAATAATTTGTGGTGGGCGACTTGATAGAATTTTGCTAAAAACGAAAATGCAACCAAAGCCTTCACAATACACAAGAGTAAATTCCAAATGGATTAGAGGTGAAATCTATATAATAAAAGCCCAGCAACCATTACAGCAGAATGACAGGAACGACTGGTTGCTATGACACACCAGCCCCAGGGGCCTCCACCAGCACCACTGCTGAGCCAGAGGGCCCTGGGGCCAATTGTGCGGCCATTGCCAAGGAGCCGGTAAAGAAGAATGCGAAGGTGGCCAGCATGAACGTGCAGCTTGAGATGAAGGCTCTGTGGAACGAATTCAATCAGCTGGGCACTGAGATGATGTCGCCAAGGCTGGCAGATAGGGACGCCCCTCTCCCCACTGTGACCCTCCCCACATGGTGCCAGTCTTGGGCAGTGGGCTTTGGCCTGATCCACTAGAGCAGGACTGAGAAGCAGGGCAAGGGGCACGGCCTGGCCACCTGTGGGTCCTTCTCGGCACTGGCCAGCTCCTTTACTCTCTGAGTTCCAGCTCTAGCGACAGCTGCCTGGCACGCCAGGCCAGAGGATACTCCTCAAGAGGCCAGGAAGGCAGCAGAGAGAAACCCTGTGGACCTGCTGCCTGGCACCACCAGAAATGGATCTGCTCAGAACACACTGAGTTTGGGAGGAAGGCAGCCTCTGGTGAGGGGCCTTGCCACCAGCCGGCTCCCGGTGGATCCCACCTCAAAGGAAACTTGGTCTTTGGTTCCCTAGTTCAGTCTATCCTGGCTAAAGAGGAGCAGCTGGGCACATTTTAGGGGAGAATTAAGACTCTAAAGCAGTGTGTTCTGTTCCATGGAGATTGCTTAGGCCTAAATTGCTTAGGCCAGTTGTCTTAGGCCTCAATTCCGGGTGATTGTGGGGCCTGGCTCTGTCACTGGGGCCCGCGTCTTCCAATTGGCCTGTATTTGTTGTAAGGACCCAAAGAGAAGAAGTGGGACAAGTTTTTCGCTGCAATGGATTTGACCAACAGACAAAGGCAAGTTCTGGGCTGTGTCTAATGTACACCCGGAGACACCAGCTCTGAGTCTGCCTGGCCAAAGGGAGCTGAGGGCCTGTTTGCAGAGCCTTCTGGTGGTTTCGGTTTCCTTGCTGAGGCCATCCTCCCTGGGAGGCCAGAGGCCCATGCTCAGCTCCAGCTCAGTGTGTCTTCTCCAGGCCCTTCTCCCTGCCATTCCCGTCCCTGATGGCCCCTACTACCCTAACCAGGGGTGGGACAGGCCAGCCAGACCCCACCCATGCATGAATTTGTGCATCAGGCCTCTAATAAATAAATAATAAAAGAAGCTTTCTCTGTACTATGAAAAGATAATTATTTTATAATCTGAAGGTATGAAAAATAGTTTCTAACAATGACATACACTTTCATTCAATGAAATTAGTGTGCAATAAATTTAACTATATTATAATACTTTCATAAAGTGAAAGGTCACTGTATATAAAATAAAAAGATAAATGAATACAAAGAAATATTTCCAAACAATATCAATGATAACAGGAAATCTTCCTAACATTAAAGGAGCTCATACCAGTTAAAGAAAATATATCAGAAACACAATTTTTAAAATGATTAATAATATAACTGTTAGTTCATGAAATATATATAAAATAGCCCTTAAATTTATAAAAAGATGTTCAACTTCTTCCATAATAGCAATAATGCAAATAAAAACTACACTGAAATGTCATTTCTCCTCCATATATTGGCAGAAATTCAAAAGCTTGACAAACCTACACTGCAGGTGAGCCTGTTGGAAAACAGGTACTTTTGAGTATTTCTGACAGGATTACATGCCTTCTGAAGAAGAATTTTCTAATATCTAACAAAATTACTCATCAATTTATAATTTACCCAGTAATCCCACTTCTAAAAATTTATTCTGAAGGCTCATGGTCAGGAATATGAAAACATGCATAGATTCACTCATTGTGGTATTTTTTAATAATAAAATATTGGGAACAAAATCAATGCCAAACATAGAAGACTGGAGAAATGAACTATTGTTGCAGAAGACCAGAGAAAAATCAAGCAACACTTTAGAGAAAAGGAGTTACACTGTTTATTACACCAGCAGACTCAGAGGAGTAACTTCCCAAGTCTGAGCAAAGTAACATGCAGGGGGCTTCTCTTTTATATCTGTCCGGTGTCTTTGTCCCTCAAATATGGATTATGCTTCCGGTCCTTTTCATGGGCTTTGCAAGAAGGCCCCAGGTGTAGGCCATATCTGATGGTCTGGCCTGGCACCAGCACTAATATACCCCCTCCCCCCGGGTCTGTGCACTGTTCACAGTTTATGGCCTCTCTGAAATGTGAGCATTTAGATAACAGGTTCTGCAGGACCAGTTTCTGGGAAAGAGGCAATGACTTAATTATAGGTTATCAAGAATGTACACTGGGCTTGCTGGCACAGATTCAGATTGCTAGCCCCCCAAATATCAAGGTTACATTGGAATTAGATTTCTCACTATGACATATTCTCACATTCATACAATCATCACAATTACTATCCAGTTGCCAAAAAGAAGATGATCTTAAAGACTGATTTGGAGTGATTCCCAAGATATATTAATTATTAAGCAAATTGAAAAAATGGTGTATATTTTTGTGTAAAAAAATAGAGGAAATAAAATGTGTATGTGTGCATATCTGTATAAAAACTATATATAAAACATATTAACATTTTAACTAGTATAGATCTATATACATATATAGATATATGTGTATCTATGTGTGTGTATATATATATATATATATATATATATATATGCATATACACTTATTTTTGCAGAAAGAAACACTGAAAATAATCCAAAATTAGTCAAATTGGTCACCTACATGGAGTAGGTTGGATTACAGGGGAAGAGATAAGGATTAAAATGTGATTTTTTTCTTAAATGTTCATAGGTTGATATTCGACATCCTCTTAAAAAAATCAGTAAGGATGGAAAAAACTTTATATTTTATATGAACAGAAACCAGTGTACAGATATTTTAAACTGATAACCCAAGCATACAGAAAAAAAAAGGAAAAACAAGTCAGGTAACTTCTGAACATATTACTGTGACTACATATCATCAGTGGGAAAGAAAAAGAAAAGAAAATAAACCCTAAATTTTAGTAGCATATTTTTGTAGTAATAGTAATGTGCAGTGATTCCCAGACTAGTTATGTGCATTGTAGCATTAAGCAAATGATATCAATGTATTAAATAGTTGGAGAACCAGTGTTCTTTACGGGGGAAAGAAAAAATAAGTATGGAAAGGGTAAGGAGAAGACTGTGGTTTAGGATTGGGATGAGAAGTGTCATTATAAACTCATAATTTTTGAAAAATATATATATTGCTTACCTCTGTTCACAGAATGAACCAAAAAAAAAAAAATAACAACCCAGTTATAAACACACCCAATATTGGTTTCTAAATTTCTTTCACCACTGAAATAGTCAGGGCTTCTTATATCAACTGGAGAAAATATAAAATGAGACTCTTTGTTATAGCTCAAAGTATGGAAATAGTCTAAATATCATAAGGTCATCAAAGGAGGATACATAGGATGCAGTGTGAAGGGTCTCCAACTGTCTAGATCTGAGACATTTTGATAACCCAAAAAATGATAATAATCAATTATAACACATTATATAAAAAAAGAAAAGGATCTATGTGTCATGGTGGTAGAAGCAAAGTAAATAGAAATAAACGGTGGGAATATTGAGAAGAAACATCTCTCCTTTACAAAGAATGTCAACCATTAGTTCTGGAAGAAATTATTAAATTGGCAAATCTCCATTTTTAAATCCATAATAAAAATTTCAAGCAGTTATTGTAAATAGATACTAAAATCACTGGGCTAACTCTTCGGATTACTTATTAATGACAAGAAAAATGTACCATTACAATGAAGCTATCTGGAAGACAACATCTTAATTAAGAAATCAAAAGTTAATATCACCAATAACAGGAAAACCTGACCTCTCAATATAGAGAACAGCTTATCATTTTATAGAATTTTTACCAAAATTATTTAACCTGATATTATTTACAAAGAAATAATTAAGTCTTTCAGACGTTATAGATAATATCTGAAATCTTAAAATGTATTAGTGTCATGAAGAACAAAAAGAGCAGGGAAACTGTTCTAAGATGAGACTGGGGAAACAATGCAAGTTGTAATTCTTGATTGGAAACTTGATGGAAACAAAACAAAGAATTACAGTAGACATTATCAAGACAATTGGGGAGATTTGAATATGGACTATATATTAGATAAGAGCATCACATCAATGTTAAAGTTCTTCAGGGTGATAATTGTATTGTGCTTATTTAGGGGAACACCCTTCTTTAGGTGATACTGGCTAGAATACTAGTATGTAGGAGTAAAGTTTGTGATGTCTGCAAAAGACTTTCAAATGGTTCAGCCAAAGGGAAAAGAAGAGATAAATTGCTAACAATTGAAAAATCTAGGTGATGGGTGTATGGGTGTTAATTTTACTATTCTTTCAACGTTTCTATAAATTAAAGTTTTTATAAAAGTCAGAAATATGAAAAATAATCATTCTACTTTAACTATTTCCCTTGTAATAATCTTTAGACATTTTGGTCCTTTAGATATTTTGGTTCTGGATGTTGCTATGGGATACATATAAAATGGACACTTTATTTTGCATTAGTGCTCAAAGGTTTGCATATATATATATATCAACAATTGTTTTATGTACAGGTTCCTAAATTTCCACAATCCAAGATTCTGATATAGTAAATGTAGAATATAGCTTAGTATCTGGAATTTCAGAAAAGTGCTTCAGGGAGATTTTGAACCTAGTACCTAAGATCACACTTTACATGGTTTCCAAAACTGTTTGATAGACTAACCTGAGGAGGTATTTTGTTGTTGCTGCTTTTCGTTGTTGTCTTTGTTCTTTTGTTGTTGTTTTTTTAAGTGCACAGATTAGAAAACTGCAGTGAACTTTACTAAGATTCACCAGAATGATACCCAGAGTTTGAGTTCTAAAAACTTCAAAGAAGCAAAACAACAAACAAACTCTCAATCCCCTATGAGATTCTGATTTGGGAATCAATAATATGTTTCATTTTATGCCCATTAACTTTCCTGTTAACTTTCTGTCAAATGAAGTGTGGTATGATTTGTTAGAGAAAAGCTATGTCTCAAGAAGTGGCTTTAAATTGCGTTTTTAGGAACAAAAGATAAATTTAGTTTGCAAAATTCAAGTGAGCATTTGTTTTAGCGAATAACTTCAATTTCACCTTCACTGCTACTATATAGATTTTTTTATTAGTAGTAGTGCTACAGCAAATCCCTTGTTCTTTATAAATCAAACCATGAAGGAATTTCCACTTGCAAGGCACACATAATTTGGTTAGATACTGTGTGAGGAAAAAGAGGGGGGCATTTTTCCTTTAAAATAACTGAGAGAGGGAAACCAATGAACTACATGCAGGCTGGCAAAATTTGGAAAAATAAGCATGCCACGGTTCCAAGTGACAATTTTCATAGCTATTGTACCCAAGACAACAGATGACCTTTCTTCTTAGACCACCTACTGGACGCCTATTAAAAATGGAGTTACTGTACCACACCAATAGGTAGCAGGACTGAGAGTAGCAAGTAAGTCAGTGAGTAAAGAGTGATAATAATAGAACACAGGACTGAAAATTTAGAGTAAGAGCACATTGTAGAGTTCATTAAATGCCCAATGAATAAATTTAAATGTTATTTCAGTGTCAGTGCTGGTATGAAAAGCTTCACAGTCAGTCATCTGGTAGAATGGATGTCATTTCATGGTTTTGATCTACATTTCTCTAAGAAGGAATGATATTGAGTATTTTTCATATGCTTATTTAGCTATTTGTGTATCTTCTTGGAGAAGTGACTATTTAGATCCTTTGGCCAATTTTAACTGGATCATCTTCTAATTATTGTTTTAAGAGTTCTTTGTATATTCTGGATTCAAGTCTCTTACCAGATATCTGATGTACAAATAAAGAAGGTTTTTTAAAGTAAGAAATGTGTCTGAGAGCAAATGGATAAATCACCAAGATAAGTAACTTGTGGTTAATTGAAACTTAGCTAAGGTTGGTTAGGTTTTGGGGGAATATATGAGTAAAACTACTAGAAAAATGCATAAGATTCCAGAATGAATCACCAGTATGAGAATTTAGTGATATAAGTAGAGGAGGTTTTTTGTTTTGTTTTTCCTAAGTTCTACAAACTGTATAACTGTTGAAGCCAGAGCTCTTGTCAACTCCTATATTTCAAAAATGTGTGCTATTAAAGAGACTAGAAAATTTAACACAGGTCATCATGGGTAAGCAATTCTCTCGACACATATTGTTGCAATTTGAAATTCTTAAATATCACTCTCCAAGGTCATTTTCTCCCTCTTGAAACATTTTGTTTTCTCAGTCCTGAAGAAATGTATTGGTCTTTTGAGACAAATTCTATCTGGTTTCCCTCTTCTGATGATGCCATTGAGTCTCACCTCTACTTTTATGAGAGGACTTGATGGACACATTTGAAGTCTGAGGAATCTCATACAGGCATTTAGATGTAATAAAGAATGTCTCTTTCACAAAGTAGTTCTAGTTTAATGTAAGTTTTGGAGACTGCCTGGGCAAAGAGAATTATTGTTCCTATCATCTTTAAAGTGTAGTTGAAATTCTACTCACATTATTTACTCAGGCAAAAAACAACATTTTTGTTCAGATATTTGGAATAAAAATGAGAAAGAGTGTATTTTTAGCAAAGTCTCATTCTGAAATGTCATGTCTCTGAGGACCCAATTCAATGAAAAATAATTCCCACAGATACATTACTGAGAAACATCAGAAGAAACTGCATTGTAGAGGTTATGGACAATTTGCAGTAAATATAGATTTCAGTAGTCACATATTCTGCAGCGTTGAGATGACACGTCTTTCTCAACTTCTTTTCTACAATTCACCATCCTAAATGGGCTCTGGAAACAGTTGAACCATCAAGAGAAGCACCAGTTTGGCTGTAAATGCAATGAACTACATCTTTAGCCACAGTCTTACTGCATAAGCAATAGATATTCCTGTTCTCTTTTAATCACACTAGAGGCCTGATCCACGAAATTCATGCAAGAGTATGCCTCCCTTCCCCCGGCTGCTGGCACCGGCTTCCCTCTGGCACCCGGGACCCGGGCTTCCCTCACAGCCCCAGCTTCATCTAGAAGGTCATCCAGAAGGATGGGTCTAATTAGAATATTATGCCTTTATTATTATAGATGCACAGGTACAACCACAATGTTGAAAATTATAGTCACTCTATAAAATAAAAAAATAATTATTGAATTATTGTTGTATATCAGGTATTTTTCAAGAATTATCCCCTGCCCTATCTGGTTTGGCTCAGTGGATAGAGCATTGGCCTGTGGACTCAAGGGTCCTGAGTTAGATTGTGATCAAGGGCACATGCCTGAATTTCCGCTTGATCCCCAGTAGGGGGCGTGCAGGAGACAGCCAATCAAGGATTCTCTCTCATCATTGATGTTTCTATCTCTCTCTCCCTTTCCCTTCCTCTCTGAAATAAATAAAAATACATAAAAAATAATTATCCCCTTATAAAGTCACTCTGATGACTAATATTATTATTTTCATTTTACAGATGAGGATATTGAGGCATAGAAAAGTAAATTCAATGGCCTAAATCACAAAATTTTAAATAAGTTTGTCAAGATAAAATCTAGACTTTGAACTCCCGAGCACACTGTTTTAGAATAAGTTAGACACCACAAGGCATTAGTTCCTGAACCAAGGGTCTGTTTGTTTATTGGGTCTACTCTAGAACTAATAATTTAACTACAGTGAAAATACCAAACTAAAGAGAGATGTACCTTGACTGAAGGTTTTAACCCTGGGAGTTGGGGACACTCATTCACTTAACGAATGTTTATTATCCACTCTGTTGTGTGCAGGGGCTGCTGTTATAACCCTGAGCGAAGCAGACAGGAGGCAACTCCCAGGACGCTCAGATAGAGGATCAGGAGGGCAAGACATAAGGAGGCGAGAAGAAACTATTTACCTTCAGGGCTATAAAGAAAAGAAAATCGTTAATCTGAGGAGAATGTCGGAGAGGAGCGGATCGTTTAAATAGTGTGTCAGAAAGGTCTCCGAGAAAGTGGCTTGGGATTTAAGACCTTGTTTGTGGAAAGGAGCCAGACCAAGTCTAACAGGTGGACAAGCGCTGCAAGCACAGCGACGGAGGGTGGAAACGCTTGGCGAGGACACGGACGTCCGAGAACGCAGCACTGGACTTGAGCCTCAGAACCATTTTCAGGAGTTGTGTATTCACAATGACACAGGTGAGCCCTGCTTGTCCCCGAACCATGAGACAACAAAAATGAGCGGTCACCACCTAAGGTTCCACATGAGTTAAACTTAGGATTTGTAGAGACATCTGAGATCATTTGGCCAACCTCTCTTTAGACCAGTTAGGGGAATAAGGACACGTATGTAATACCTTAATCAATAAAGAAAAAACAAACAGTTAGGGGTGCCAGCCGGCGGGGCTCGGGTTGAGCATTGACCTATGAACCAGGAGGTCTCATTAGATTCGGGTCAGGCCACATGCCCGGGTTGCAGGCTCCATCCCCAGTGCCCCTCGAGCAGGAGGCAGCCGATCAGTGGTTCTCAGCATTGATGTTTCTGTGCCTTCCTCTCTAAAATCAATAAAAAGAATTTTTTTTAAAAAAAACAAGGGTGACCTCTGAGTTACAAGTGAAGGATATTTAAAGGTTACATTTCTCTTTCTTTTGTGTCTGTATTTACATTCATGTTCACAAAACTTTACGGGCAATATACATTAAAGTCATTGTCCGTGTAAACTATTCAACTTTTCACTTGAGAACCATTCACCAGAAGGGAAGACCTATTTTTGAGTCACGGAAGTTTTTACTTACATGTGGCATTCAAAATATATTAATTTAAAAAAAACAACATAATTGTTTGGCCCATGTGTCTTCTTATACACCAAAAGGTGGCAATTTCAATTCCCTGTCAGGGCACATGTGAAAGTGAACCAGCGACCTTTTCTGTCAAAGAGAGGAGCTGGCTGCCTTTTTGATTTGATCTTTAGACTCTCAGGCTGCCATCTTAGACCCTGTCTTACCCCTCCCCTTCCTCTGAATTAGCCAATCACGCAACAATGGGAACCGAGCTCTGACCCCTGACCAATCAAGTCAGAGTTCAGAGTGAGGGGCAGG
This sequence comes from Myotis daubentonii, assembly GCF_963259705.1. Lineage (NCBI taxonomy): Eukaryota > Metazoa > Chordata > Mammalia > Chiroptera > Vespertilionidae > Myotis > Myotis daubentonii. The sequence continues at coordinate 60,730,241 of NC_081848.1, forward strand.
GCAGACCCGCATCAGGAAATAAACCCCCAACCAACTTGCCATTGGGCTTGCTTTGCCCATGATGTCCAGCTGACAATAGCACCCTCCTGGGAAGGAAAGAATTTGCCTTGCCCCTCCAGTTTCCACATGTCATCTCTCATTTTGTCTCATTCCTGTGCCATCATTGAGAGCATTTCTAACACACATACTGGGGTTGCAGGTTTAATCCCTGGTTGGGCTGTGTATGATAAGCAACTGATTAATATTTCTCTTTCACATCAATGCTTTTCCTCTCTCCCTCTCTATTGAGGATTAAAAAAATAATAATGAAATAAAAAAAACAGAATTCCTAAGTAAAGAAAAAGACTAAAGTAAAAGTTACTAACTCCCGAAATTACAGAATTCATGTTAAAAATAGAGAATGACAGCTTAAGTTCACGTTATACCTTTTGACATATGCAGTTTTTCCTTTGCTTTCTACTCACAAAAGATAAATAACTTTTGTAGAGACTTTTGTACTACACTGAAAAATATTAAGAAGAAAATAATTCCAGCTTATGGTGAGATCCAGCTATAAATCTCATTATTTTCATGGACATCTTCAGTGGCTTATATGATTTTAAAGGTAAAAATGTCTCCAAAATTGTTAATCTATTTATCAAACTTTTTTGAAAAATGATTTCTTAAGATCTATTTTTTACTGTTATCATCCTTAGTTTAAGTGCAGAGTATTGAAAAGAATATACAAATCTTGCCTAATAAAAACACTATTATTTTAGCTAGCAAAAGGAAAACAAAACCACTCAATCAACATTCACCTAGTCAATGAAAATGTATTTGAATCTCAGTGAAAAAAAATTGTACAAGGAAACTTATGTCAAACTTCCATCCTATAGTAATCAATATATTTTGAGAAAAGAAAGATCCGTGCAGTGAGACTTAACTCTGGTCTAAATGCTCTGAATAGTAAGTTTACATTTGATTACAAGCATTTTTACATAATCTTTCCTCAACTAATCCTCAAACAACACTTCCAGGAAAGTGTTACATAATACTTTGTGGATAAGACTGAGATTATCAAGACAGTGACAAATAAAGGATTTAAATGAATTTCTCTTACAAATGTTTAATACTGATGCTATTCTTCACTCAGGATCGTGAGGAGAAAGGGGAACATGGAGAAGTGAAAGAGCTGGACGTTTGGAAGCCTCTTGTGTTCATGAATTGACGTTATCACTATTTATTCGGGCACCAGAGATCACTGAAGAGTAGCCTGTGGAGTCAAAAAAAAAAGGTTGAATGCTGATTTTATTGTTACTTAGTAATATAACTTTTGCAAATTAATTAATTTTCTTAGGTTCAATTTCCTCTTCCAAAACACATGGGTAATTAGGAATGTTCCAAACCAGGAAATGGTGAAGATGAAAGAAATTAATATATCTATATACCTATTTGCTCTGTACTAAAATAAATATTAGTCCTCTGTTTCTCACATGCTTCATTTTTGTTTCATAATTAATAATCCCAGTGTTACTGAATGAGTAACCTCACTTCCTCCAACCGTTTAATGATGTGGTTCTTTTAACCAAGAAACCCTTCTCTCCCTTTTTTCTGACTTATTTCTTTTTGTTTTTTGGTGCCCAGTTCAAACATCTCTTCCTCCAGAAAAACTCCTACTGTCCTTAGACTTGTTAGCATATTCTCTCTCTGGAATTCTGTAGCATGCTGTGTCTACTTCTGTTTACACATTAATTGCTGACATATCTTCCATCTCACCCACCAAACTATAAGCACCTCTTCGTAATTAACCAAATTTTACTCTAATTTGCATCCCATGTCCTCATTGCCAACTGCAGGGACAGCTTTTATTTTTTCCTAATACAATGTTTTCAATATTGCTCTTAATTCTATTAAAACTGTATACATTAAATTTTAGAAACCAAAATGTCCACACATTGAGTTCTGTTCCACTGAGGGATAAGAGGAACTGAAATAGATGCAACCTGAAATCTAGGACCCTTTGCTTCTGTTCCTTTACTGCCATCTTCTGACATGATCAATGTTTGCTGCCGGAGTCATTTGTTACTTTGAGAGCCTCTTCTGTTCATGGGCTGATTATGTATCTAGGCAGCACTGAAGAATCTGAGCTAAGGCTAGTTAATGATCCTGGTGTTGAAGATGACACAGCGTGCTTTACAGTGAAACTCAGGGCTGATGGAAAAGGCTATTTGACTGTCCAAAAATATTAAAATAAAAATATGTTGTTCAATGTAGCACTTATTTCCTCAGTGGTGCTGTCTTAATAGTCAAGGGTGTAGATTCTGTCCAACTTGAACTTAAAAAAGTCGTTAGGTGTAATTTACCTGTAAAATTATAAGAGAGGGAGCGATTGTCTTCATTGTTTCCCATAGGTGTTGAATTTTATGATTCTCTTTCATTTTATGGGAGATTTCATTCAAAGTCATCTAGACTGGTGCATGACATGTAGCTGTTATTTATAAACACATATTGATTGCAAAGCATGTTCACCTGGCTAATTTCAAAGATACTTTAAAAAATCCTGTGAAGTAAGCAGGGAATATACTGCCTTTTCCATTTTTCAGTTGAGAAACCTTACACTTAGATTCAAGGCCAAAAAGAAAATTCTAGCTACAAGCCCTGTGTTCTTCCTTTCTTAGAACAAATTATTTTGGTCCACTATAATTATTTCAAATACATACAAACATAAACTTCTGTAAAAAAAAATGGTAGAACTTGGGTGCATATAAAAAACATGGCATTTTATGTCCACTCCAAAACATAAGTCTATGAAGCATGCTTGACTTAAAAATGATTTATTAGAGGGAGGTATGAATAAATCACTTCCACTCCTATCTCTTGTCAACCAATGGTCATTGGCATCAATTCAACACTAATGGGAATCCCCAATCTAGGGTGGAGATTGTGATGCCGAAAAGCTGCAGAACAGCTCCAGAGAATTAGCAGCTCAATTATAAAGCAGCACAGCTGTGAAAAGCATGGCTGTAAGCTGGCCCCGGGGCCAGGCTCCTTTCTGACTAGACAGCTCTGCTCTGGTCTGCTCTGCCCTGCACCAGTCTTTTCCGCTGTTCCCGCTTGACATCTTTGGTGTTTCGTCTTCCATGTTCCAGCTCCAGACCTTGAGATGGATTTTTAGCCCTATCTATGATGGAGATAAAACACTTTTTAAAAATTGCTACAGAAACTCTCCAATTATCCAGAGAGTAAATATTTTAGGCTTTCCTGGCCTATGTTGTCTATTGCTACTGTTCCACTCTACCATTAGAAACAAAGCACCATTTGACAATATGCAAATAAATGGGCATGGCTGTGTTCCAACAAAACAAAAACTTTTTGTTTAAAAGCCGTTGGTGGGCCAGGTTTGGATAGCAGTTTGCTTACTTTTCCTTGAGTGCAACAAATATGTCTCGCTGAGAACTTAATTGATGTTGCTAGGAACTGTGGGAAATTCCTCAACCTTTTACAGGGCGTATATAAAAATCACATATAATTTCATTCTTAATGGTGAGTGCTTTCCACCTGTGATCCAGAAACAAAACAAGATGTCTATTCACACTTCTATTCAATATTGTATGAGAAGTTATAGCCAAGGAAATGTAAATGCTAGGGGCTTGGAGGGAGGGAGAGATGAACAGGTGGGGCACAGGAGATTTTCAGGAGAGTGGAACTCTGAAGGATGCTATAATGTAATGGTGGATGCATACCATTATATATTTGTCAAAACCTTAGAAGGGACAAGGCACATCAATTGTGGTAAATGTACCCACTGATGCAAGATGTCAATAATAGGGAGAAGTATATGGGGGTGGAGAGTTAGGGAGCATATGGAAACTTTCCATACTTTCCACGCAATTTTTCAGTATATACAAAACTACTATAAAATGGTCTATCAATATAAACATATATACACATACATATAAAAACGTATAAATCAACACTAATAAAAGAGAAAAATGGTAATTGGCATACGACTATACCCTTTTCATTGGCTAATCAGGGCTATATGCAAATTAACTGCCAACTAAGATTGGCAGTTAACTGCCAACAAGATGGCGGTTAATTTGCATATGTAGGCACAATGCAGGGAGGCGAAAGGGAAAGCAGGAAGAAGCCCCCTGCCACTGACAGTGGTCGGAAACCCAGGGGGGAGCTAAGAGCTGGGGGGCAGGGCAAAGGCGGCCCTGGGGCCACCTTTGCCCTGCCCCCCAGCCATGATCGGAGAATCAGGTGCCTTTTCCACCCTGGCCAGTGATAGCAGGAAGTAGGGGTGGAGCCAGCGATGGGAGCTGGGCACGGTCGAAGCTGGAAGTCCCAGGAGCTAGGGGTCCCTTGCCTGGGCCTAAAGCGAAGCCCACGATCGTGGGGCTGCTGCAGCTGCGGGTCCCCACTGCCCAGGCCGGACGCCTAGGCCAGAGGCGTCAGGCCTGGGCAAGGGGCCGATCCTGCGATTGGAGGGTGATGGGGGTCAACGCCTGAGGGCTCCCAGTATGTGAGAGGGGGCAGGCTGGGCTGAGGGACACTCCCCCACCACACACACACCCAGTGCATGAATTTCGTGCACCGAGCCCCTAGTATATACATAAATGTAAAAAAATGGTGAATTTAGTAAAGGGTAGAGGATGTTATTTTGTACCACTCGATTTTTCAAAATTAGGAGTTGGGGCAACTCCTTGGGTGTATATGAATAAGTATACAAAAATAATACCTAAGAATGTTAAATACAATTAGAATACATTTAAATAGTTGTGTATCATCTTGGAAATGTCTGATTCTGTCACATCCCTGCTTAAAACCGTCACTAATTTCCCACTGTTCTAGGTTAAAAACAAAACCACTTCACAAGGCAGCGAGGCCCAGCGTGGTCCTGGCCTCTGCCTCTTCTTCCTCCCACTGACTGGCTTCCCATCGCAGTCATCTCTGTCTGCCCTCGGGGCTCCAGCTGAACCTAACTGCACCCCCACACATCAGTGTGAGCAGCTCCCCTCAAGTCCTCTCTCCTCCTGGTCTTTGCTGGTGCTGCTGCCTCCCGTGGACAAAGAGGACCTGAGAAAATGGATTTTCATGCTGTCTCGGGACTGTTCCTTTAAACCTGCTGCTGGAATTTCCCCGCCTCCCCAGCCCATGGTTCCTTCCAGCGGTTCTCAACCTGTGGGTCGAACGACCCTTTCACAAGGGTCGCCTAAGACCATCCTGCATATCAGTTATTTACATTATGATTCATAACAGTAGCAACATTGCAGTTATGCAGTAGCAACGAAAATAATTTTATGGTTGGGTCACAACATGAGGAACTGTATTTAAAGGGCCAGAAGGTTGAGAACCACTTAGTCCCTTCATAGCACTGAGCACAGGATGCTGCCCTCATCTGCAGCGCTCTGTGACCCGGAGGGCAGGGTGCACAATAAGTATGTATTGAATAAATGAACTAAATTCCCTTTTTTTTGGTTTTGTTTTGTTTGTCCAATAAAGGTGTTTGGCGAAATGACCTAGAAGACAATATGGTCCTATTGACAATAACACGGATAGGCGATTCCCAAACCACGAAATACATTTTTCTTTGTAATTCCTCTAGTTCTGGGCATCTGACATTCTCGCGAGTCTGGAGACTCAGGGACATAGTTCCCAGGAACTCTCTGGATCTCACGTGGTTTGGAGTCTGGAGGCTCAGAGCCCAGTTCCCAGCATGCCTCGGGACAGGAGGACTGCATTTCCCACGGAGGAGCCTGGACTCTGAGCCTGCTGTGAGGTGGAGACTGAGGCTGCTCCGCCGCCGCCGCTGCTGCTGCTGCATTGGCGGCCGGTCAGTGACCTGGTCTCTGAGGCCGGGGCACCAGCCTGTCCTGGACCACTCGGACTCTGAGACCAGCGGTGGTCTGTGCAGAATGCCATCCACGTGAGGCTGGAGCAGGACGTGAGCCCGCGGTGCAGGAGCTTCTCAGTGAGGGCTGCGGCCACGCTATCCCACCAGGCAGCAAGATGCATCGTTTCCCCTGTCCGTGATGAGTGAGTTCTGGCTTCTAGGCAGTCTGGGTGGGAGCGACAAAACCCGAGGAACTCCCTGAAACCCTGGAGAGGTGGAGAGCTGGGAGCTGAATGTTTGCAGTGGAGGGGGTGGGCTGGGGGGAGGGCTTACGTTTGGGAGCCTTCTACTCAGTACTGCCCAGGATTCATTAAGGGTGAGGACCCTTGGGCCCCATTCTACTGCTGCCTTTTCATCAGAAATTGCAACTTATTCAGGCTAAAGCTAACCCATGGAGGGGGCGGCATCATTTACTATTGCTCTTGCCCTGGATTGGTCAGGAAGGAAGCCCAGTTAATTGTGTGTTTAATGGTGACTAAGACAGCACACCTGGCCTAGGTATTCTGCCATGTTCCTAAGCATATTCCTAGTTAGAAGGGAAAGCTGAAAAGTGTCAAAAACAAGACGTTGGCAGTTGCAAGGGGGGAAGACATTTAGATGTGATTCTGCCGCGGAGTAGACACGGAGAGTCAGAAGATGAGTGGGAGCCCCAGGTTGGATGATACCCTGGTGGTGATGCTACTTCCTGGACTAGGAAGGATGATACCCTGGTGGTGATGCTATTTCCTGGACTAGGAAGGATGATACCCTGGTGGTGATGCTATTTCCTGGACTAGGAAGGATGATACCCTGGTGGTGATGCTACTTCCTGGACTAGGAAGGATGATACCCTGGTGGTGATGCTACTTCCTGGACTAGGAAGGATGATACCCTGGTGGTGATGCTATTTCCTGGACTAGGAAATATAGCCCTGCAGCCAGGTTTGCATGAGGAGAAGTTAGAGAATCAAAGGTACAGTACTAAGAGAATCAAAGGTATAGTAGTAAGCATAGTGAATCTGAGGTACCTGTGTGATAATTAAATACAGGTGGACCAGTTTCTTTATTTCTTCCCCACAAAATTGCATTTGCTTTATACTTCATGCCTCCTTAAAACCAATTTCGTGTTGAAAGCTCTTTGTAATTAAGTTTCCCCCCTGTCCTTAACTCCTGACTTCCTTTAATTCTCCGAATGTAAAATCTTTACTATGTATAGTAATTATGTGCGCACGTATACATACACGCATCAAATCATCTTTCAGAAACTTGTGTAATTTTCAGGTGTCCTCTGCTCTTTCTTTAGACTATCCATTTTCTAAGGGCAGCAGCTTTAACTTTCCCCTTAGTATGGTGATACTTGGAAAAAATCTCTAAAAAAATAGTTCCAATTCAGGTGTGTTGAGAGGCCCAGTGAGCTTCTCAGTACTTGAAGTGGATGATCGTGTTTTGTTGTTGCTGCTGCTATTATTACTGTCATTAGCATTCTGAACACATTCTCCTCTCTGCCTTAAATCAAGAATAGCCTGGATGTTAATCTATGGAGGATGATTTTCAGGGGTAGATCAACTTGTAGGTATGTGTAAAGGAATGAAACTAAGAGATACCTACTATTGGTTCAAGGTGTCAAATGAGAGGTGACCTATAATAACTGCCTAGACAAAATTGTTAAATAAAAGGGTGAAAGGGGACTGAAGTCTGTCTTTGATGGTTGTGTCAGGTTGGAGGAATTTTCTGACATGCAATAAGCTCACTGCTTCCTTTAGAGATATGCTCCATATGAACCTGCTTCAATTCCAGCCCTGATGTCCTGTTGGATTTGTCATTCTTTTCCATTTGGACCCAGTCTTTCCTACCTGGCTGGTGAGCTAAGGTACATCTTTGATCTTGGCATATGTGTAGCACATCTCTTAGTAACGATTTGCACATTTAGAGGTTCTTGGGGTCTCTAGTCCAATTATACTGTAGCCAGCAGAGGTTTTTTGTCACATACCAGTTAACTTTGTTTTCAGAAAGGACCACGCCTGAGCACAGCAGATGTCACCCTCAATGCCGCCATTTTATTTTAATGAGAGGCAAAGGGTTGTCCTCTAGTGTTCTGTTGGTGATGCCCTCAGATGTTTGTCTGACACTACTGTTCCCATTAGCCCTTGCAGGGGAACTTTGTGAATGTCAGTCAGGTAGCCATGACACAAATCACACCTTTTACTCCCTTTTTTCGCCTATACTCAGTTTCCCCTTTTAAATTTTAAGCAGTATTGCCGCAACTGTAATAAAATGAAGCTAAATGCAGAAGTACCTGAACGGAGTTTTGTTTTCCCTTTAGTGTCTTGCAGTTTTCTTACAGAATAATTAGGATAAAGACTGAGTGATGAGTCATTAAGAAACGTGAGATATTGGTAAACAGAAAACACCATTTTAAATCAGTGATACAATAATACAAAATTTTAATATTTAAATAATTACACAAGTTTAAGTATAGTCATACAAGATATATTTTAATAAAGTTTTGGAAAGAAAACAAGGCAATGTAAAATGAAGCAGAAAGTCAATGTATGGATGACCAAAACATTAATAATTTTTTTTTTTGAAAATGTATACTCTCTGGATAGTGTTTAGAGCACTGCTTCTCTTGATCTCCTATAATTGTAACCCATGAAAATGTGTATTACAAACATTGACACAATTTGAATATTGGAAACTTGGGGGAGTGTAGCAGTAGACTTCATTGTTTAGAATCAGCTAGACAATTTATCGTTGTTGTATTTTATGATCTAATTAATAGCTTCAGTGTTTATCTGTATCTATTGGGCAAGGTTCCAAAGTCTGTGAGTTATGACTGCAGGTGTGTTTCTATATGAAACAGTGGCAATGATACTGGCTCAACATTGCCTAATCAATGTAGTAAAACATTAGCTGCTAGATAATTATTTTTAATACTGGATTGGAAACTGTTTTTAATGCAGTCAAACTCTGGATGGCAGTATTTCTCAGTTTTGTCCAAAACTATCTGAGGCAGAATTAACTAAAATGTAATTTTGTAAGCTCCACTAATTTGTAAATCAGAATTTCTGAGGGAACTGGGTGAGGGACAGGAATTATGTATTTTTAAGTAGTTCCTATAGAAAATTTTTTCACACTAAATGTTCTCAGAAACATTGTACAGAATTATAATATACTAGAGGCCTGGTGCACGAATTCGTGTATGGGTGGGGTCCAGCTGGCCTGCCCCAATCAGGACAGCCCGGGGAGAGGGGCCAGGGGAGGTTGCCCAGCTGGCCCTGACCCTGATTGGGCTGGTGGGCCGGTCACAATGCATGGTCATTCTGGTCGTTCCAGTCATTCCAGTCACTTGGCTTTTATATATATACTAGAGGCCCGTTGCAGGAATATTCCTGCAAGAATAGGGCTTTGTGCAGCTGGAGCAAAGTAGAGAAGGGAGTGAAACTCGCTGAGGCGGGCTTCACTCCCGCTTCAAGCCCCTACAGCTGGTCTTGCCCTCCTGCTCCCAGCCGCTGCCCCTTACCCTCCAAGCTGCTGCCCCTCCCCCCAGCCCCTGCCCCTTAAATTCCCAGCCACAGTGGTTGGGCTTGCCCTTCGGATCCCAGCCACTGCCCCTCCAAGCCGCTGCTCCTCCCGCTCCCAGCTGCTGCGGCTGGACTTGCCCTCCCGCTCCCAGCCGCTGCCCTTTCCGCTCCCAGCTGCTGCCCCTCTGGTTCCCATCCGCTGCAGCTAAGCTTGCCCTCCTGCTCCCAGCCGCTGCCCCTTCCCCTCCAAGCCACTGCCCCTCCCGCTCGCAGCCACGGCTGGGCTTGCCCTCCCGCCTCCCGCCTCCCACCTCCACAGCCTTGGCTCCGTTTCTGTCCTCGCGGCCTCTACTTGGCTCCCTTCTGTACCACTTGGCCTCCATGTTGTCTTCAGTCTTCGCTTGTACTGGTATATGCAAATTAACCGCCATCTTTTAGCTTCTATAATTGAAACATTGTATCTTTTGGAGCTGTTGCTTCAGGAGCTCAGAGTCGGGCTGCGGCAAGCGGGGAACCTTGGCTTCCTCCATCGCTGGGGCAACCAAGCCTCATGTTCGCTTCAGCTGCGTGGCTGCCGGCCGCCATCTTGGTTGGCAGTTAATTTGCATATCGCCCTGATTAGCCAATGGGAAGTGTATTGGAGGTACGGTTAATTACCATATTTGTCTATTATTAGATAGGATAGATTAGGTAATGCAAGTTATTTTGGAATTTCCTCTTAAACCTTATTACCCCTATATCTAATCAGTCTCCAAATCAGATCATTTGCACTACTTCAGAGTTACTGGTATCTAATGTTTCTTATCAACACCACAGCATCCTGGAACTCAGTCCCTCCTTATTTTTAAGTGACTAGGTCTGCAATATTTATTATAGAAGCCACTAGCCACTTAAGGCTAATAAGCATTTGAAATAGTGGGACTGAGAAACTGAAGTTTTAATTATATTTTAGTTAAATTTGTTAAATTGTAATTTTATAAATGAATACTTATTTCATATATTGGGAAACTTTTAAGTGTGTTTGAACCAGGTGAAAATATGAATAAACTTTTCCAATTTTTAACTTTATTAAATGTCGATATAAATCAAGTATTTCTAATGGAAATTTAGCATCCAAATTGAGCTGTGTAAGTTAAAATATACAGATCTCAAAGATATACTTATGAAAAAAGTGAATGCAAAATATTTTAGTAATTTAATTTATTTTCATGCAAAAATAATAATTTACATATATATTGAGTTAAGTAAAACATATTTTAATTCAACTTTATCTGTTTCTGTTATTAATGTGCCCTGAATGATGATTGCTTAGATCTATCAATAGCTCCATCATATAAATGGAGACTCAATATCTAGTGTCAATGGTCAGAGAATTACTGAATAGCATTCCTATTCCCAGATTGCTAGTAACAATTTAACTATAACTTAATCTACATGAAAATTAATTGTGTTAAAGAGAAAATCATAGACCCAAAATGGCAGCACTTGTATTAAAGCCCATGATAACAAACCTAGATTTATTACCTTCCCTAATTGCTATTTCAGCCTCTCCAAGAAACATACTAGTAATCTTAATCAACCAGTCTGCAATTTTCTGGTCAGTATCAATGAGACAATCTACCACATGGGCCCTCTCCATCCCACCTTTCCCAATAGAAAGAAGAAGCAATCTGCATGATAAAAAACCTTGCCTTTTCCCCCAAAAGATGATGTTCTGGTCTAAAAGTAAATTTTTTAACAGCTCCCTTGCCCACCTTTCTTCCTATAAAAACCTTCTATTTTGTACCACCACTCTGTCGTGCCCATCTAGTAACTAGATAGGATGCTGCAGGATTCATGAATTGTTTAATAAAGGAGGTTAGATCTTTCAAATGACTCTGTTGAATTTTGTTCTTTAACTAATACAAGGACCATAACTAATAGACATCAAGGAACATTGCAAGACTTAAGCTTAGTTCAGTCCCCTGTTGTAAACTTTTAAAAAGCCAATATTTTTCAAATGAACATCTATCATCATACATACATTTTAATAAAATGTGCACATTTGAAATATGGTTCTGGAGATTTGTGATTTTATTCAGTGTTAGCTGGAAGTCACAGAATGCCTAAATTAAAATAAAGTTTATCTACTCAAAATCTTCTTGGTAGATAGCTCTGGGACTTAGAATTTTCCTGGGAAAAAATATTTGTCTCTTTTTCAGAGAATAGAAAGAAAAAGCCAGTAAACTTTCAGGCCTTCTGCCAAAGGAAAATTATCTACGCCTAGAATGGACAAATTCCCAGAACATGAATATTTTTTTTCTCATTTCCATGGCATAGTCACATCTTATTCTAAGAGCCTCTGACAGTTGCAAGAAAATTATTGGATCCCTGGGCATAATTAAGACCACCTCTCACTTAATAACAATTGCAAATCAAACCCCTGGCATTCATTTCCTATTGTGCACACATAGTGAAAACTTTCATACATTTAAAACCTAGGAATAATTACTCAGACTATAGGAGAAAATAAATTAATACCTGTTAAGTTGTTGCTAATTCATGAGAGGGAGTGCGCTTAGTAATTCACACTCTCATTTACTACTTGAGACAGTCCATCGATTATGTTACTATCTTGACTCTATAAATGAGGGAATTGAATCACCTAAGTTATGCAATTTGTCCAAAGTTATAAATCTGGTAAGAGAGGCAAAGAGTTGGACTTGTGTCAGTTGAACTGTATAGCATTAACTCTTCTGCTATAAGAACACAGTCTGAAAAAACATTTATTGAACACCTCTCAAGATGGAACTTTAGAGGTAAACATTGTGACAGAAATAGAGACTGCATTTTTGTCTGCTTGTTAGTCTACTAAAAGGTAGATGAAATAGCATAGCACTGTTCAGGATAATGTCTCTATGGAATTATATTTACCATGTGACATTTTCAAAATCTGATGGATTTACTGTGCCTTCAATAATATATGCTGATTTCTACCATTTCTTATTGTTGTCACAAATAGTGTACTAGTCTAAGCCGCTGTCTAAGCCTGTAACACTGCAGATGTTACTAAAATGGCTTTTCAACTCCACTCTTGACCCTCTACACTCATTTTACCAAAAGCAGTCAGGTCAGGGTTTTGAAAATGTAAATCACATCATATCGTGCCCTGCTCAAAACCCTTCAAAATTGTCCTGCCAAACTTGGTTTTGACTCCTGGCTCCCTCCCTGGCCTCATACCCCTCTTCTAGTTCTGAAACCCAAATCAGACAAAGTTCACTCTTGCCTCAGACTATTTTTTTTTTCTGTCTGGAATGCTTTCCCCTCGATTTTCACCACTTTTTCATGCATGTCTTCGCAAAAAGTCCCTCCCTGATTATTCTATTGGTGGGAAAAAGCACATCTGAGTCTCTATCTCTTGTCTCTGCTGGATTTAGCTTCACAGCTCTTGTTGCTGTTGGCAACTGCATTCTATACTTAATATCTGGATCCCAGCAGGATAGGATGTAAGATCTCTCTCTCTCTCTCTCTCTCAATGGGTTAAGTCTGAAAAAAGAGAAATGATAATTGAGCTATCAGCTGTTAAAGTTTGTATACATTTTTGGGGGCACCGTGTGTGTGTGTGTGTGTGTGTGTGTGTGTGTGTATTTCTTGTATCTACAATATTTCTTGTATGAATAAATAAGTGGATGAATGTAAGCAAAATGGAATCCTGTCACCACTTTCCTCATTTGATCTCACAAGCATTCTGAACATTGTAGGACTCATTTTATCTGTTTGCCATTGTATAGTGGCCAGCAGCTATGTGCTTTAACTCCAGGGGTCGGGTCAAATTCAGTACTTACTGCAGTCACTTATTTTGATAGGAGACTAGAATCCATTCTCCTCTGTTGTCCATGAGGAGGCCACGAGAGGCTGGGAAGCAGCCTAAAAATACAACGGAGAAACAGCAAAAACTTCATGAACTAAACCTCACTGCAACTAGTGAACCTTCCCTACCTCTGTCTTTTTAGTTACATTTATAACTAAATATTTAGGACTAAAGCCACGGGGATTTGAAATCAAAAGTCAACTTAGCTGATACATGTTCACATAATATGTGTGGTTACTTAGCAAACTTAGTTCTAGCTCTTCATCTAAATCCCTTTACTGTCACCGTACACATTAGATTTTTAAGAAAAGGAATAAAGAATGTTTGGCTTGTTTTTTCATCAAAGCTATAATTTGTTAGAGACCCGTTGAGAGATCAGATCATTGGTTGGATTTTCACTGAAGTTGTTTTTGCACTTTTATTTTTTCTGTTTCCTTGCATATATTTTTTAGTTTGTTTCTAGAAATTCAATTTCTAAAAGATTGTACTATCTTTGCAGTGTGATTGTCATCACACACTACCTTGAACTCCTGACTTTGTGAGAAATGAGACTATTTTTTTCCAATATAAATCCATCTGACTTTTTAAATATAGACAGTAATAGCAAGCAAAACTTGGGCACTCTATAAACATGAGGCATGTGAAAAAAAATTAATAAATAGGTACACTGAGAAGTAAATGCCAAATCAGCATCCTCCTTGGCTTGAATTTTTTCTGAAGTTCAAGTAAATTATATTGTGTAATTTCAGGAAAAAAGAGGAAAGGAAGATTTATTCTCATGGGAAAATGACATAGTTAAAGCAACATAAAACCTTCCCTAAAAGCTACATGCTTTGGTAACTTATATTATTCTTAACCAATATGAACTTTAGAAAACTAAAATAATGAAATGCCATTTTGCTGTGTTATTTCTTTCTACTAGTTAGTAGTTGTAATATTGGCGACACCCTGGTTTAATGAATTTAATTTTTTTCACACAGTGTTTATGGTACATGGAGTTTCCCAAAATGCTAGTAATTGCTCAACCAAAAAAGCATGTCTCTTTTAAAATACTTCCATTACAGAAATATTGAATTAATGTTACTCTGATGCTTTTCTGAAAAACATATCAGAGATTTTAACATTCTAATGGGCATTTTACATATCTTTAAAGTGCTTATTTTAAAATTTATTAGAACACTTCTAACCTCTAAAAAAAATAATGTTCTAAGGATGACAGCTTGGAATTTGAATTTTCATCTTTTTTTTTAAACCAGTTTACTCTGTGAACTTGAAGACACCTCTCTCTCTCTCTCTCTCTCTCTCTCTCTCCCTCCTCTCTCTCTCTCTCTCTTTCTCTCTCTCTCTCTCTCTCTTTCTCTCTCTCTCCTAAATAACATTTGAAATTCATTTTTATATCAGCATTCTGTGATTGTATATTTAATACCTTCATAGCAATTTAAGAGGTCTCATTTGTCCCTATGTGTGGTCCTTTTTAATTAAAGCTCTTTAGAACTCTCTTTCCACTAATACTGAACTTCAGAGCCTTATACAGTTCAGGGCATCATCAATCAATATTTGTTGAGTGGCCTGAAAGTTCAGGAGAGACAAAAATTTATGAGAGAGCACATAACCTTTAAGTTTCTTGACAATGGGGATGACTATTGGAACTAGTCCAAGACCTGGCATATCTGACCATGTCAGTGTCTTTCTTCCTTAACTGACCAAGACATTAGATGATTTTAGTGTTCCAAAACCATTGATCATATTAAGAAAACTTTAGCAGGCATTACAGTGGTTTCAAAGTAATATAGAAATATTAAGGCATACTGGCCAGGACCTGTAAAAATAAAGACTTGGCATAGAAACAAAAATGGTACTGATTGGAATTGTGCGCTCCTGAAGTGCTAACTGACTTTGAGTTATTTGCTTATCCAAAGCACTGAGCTAGAGGTTCCTAAAAGGCCCTTTAGCCAAATACTTAAAGGGGAAGTGTTTACATGTTACTTGCTGAAAAACATTAAGACAAAATAGCAATCATTTGACAAAGTAGAAATGGTCAATCAATAAAAGAGAGATTGCCAACATTTTTATATTGTCTTAATCCCTTTGAGGTGAATGAAGCCACTGATTCCTGTGGTACTGTGGGGCTATAGGCAGATATCACTCCATAAGTTGTTCAGCCACTCATTGGTCCTTTCATTGATTTGTAACTTTGATATTAACCCTGTAGTAGTTGAGAAAATGCACAAGTTCAGTGAGTACAAAAAGGATCTGGTCTTGGTGCATCTTGGAGTCTAAAGAATAGAGAAAACTTTTATTTTCCAGTCACCTAATATTATCTGCCCATTGATGTTTGCTCACCCTTCATGGTTACCCTAATCCCCTTCTCCTTCATCCTTTCACCTGCATTTTTTTTTTAACCAACTTCACACCAGGATATTTTTCATTATCTTATAATTATTCCTTTAATTGCTAATAGTTGAACATGTACAAGGAAAACATAAATCTCTCTTCTTAATATTGATGGCCTCTCTCATATAGTATAGCTCTAATGTTGCAATGCTAAGTGTCCTCTTTCCCTTGTGGCAATACAACATGGGAAATTACAATTTGCCCCCATTTAGGCAAAGAGCCTTCTAATATACACTTTACTGTCTTTCATAGTAACTGAACTAAATGAATGATATATCTTGCTTAGTCATTTCCTTTCACCTTCTGTGGCCATGTCACTAAGTTCTGGCGAATGAAGTGGAATTAATTGCTAAAAGGGACTTAGGATTTGTTCTTCAGAGGGAAGAGAAGACATTTGCATTACTCTTCTCTTTATTGTTAACTGTAATACTGATGTTGTTGCTGGAACTACAGTGGCCATCACATAGAGAAGCTTGAAGATGAAAACAAGCAGTGGGTTGTACAGAAATATAAAAGTAGTTGAGGTTCCTGATGATTTTATGAGGTTCCTGATGATTAGATGAACTCAGGATTGCCTACCTTTTGACTTGTTTTACACAAGAGAAAAAACCCATAAATATTTAAAGAGGATCTTTTTTTTTTTTCTAGAAGCCAAGCCTACTGCTTTTCTGATGCAAATATTCTACATGGTTTCTTAGAGCCTATTGGCCCTCAGACTGTAGTAAGTTATGTTATTAAACTGTTTTGAATGTGGCCCACATACAAGTTTGATTTATACCATAATCCAGTATTCACATATACATTTCCTCTTACATATAATAGAAAAATATTTTTTGATGTTAATCCTTACCCAAGGATAAGTTTCTCATTGATTTTTAGAGAGAGTGGAAAGGAGGAAGGGAAGGAGGGAGGGATTGAGAGAGAGAGAGAGAGAGAGAGAGAGAGAGAGAGAGAGAGAGAGAGAGAGAGAAACAAAACATCTATGTGAGAGAAACACATAGATCAGTTGGCTACCAGAGCACCCTGACTGGGGCCAGGGATCAAGCCTGCAACCCAGGAGCATGTCCTTGACCCAGAATCAAACCCTCAACTCTTTGGTGTACAGGCTGATGCTCTAACAACCGAATCACACCAGCCAGGGTGAAAAATCATTTTAATAAATAATATTTTAATCTTTGTTATATTCAGTAAATATTCAGTATATCCAATATATCCATTCATTGTATGTGATATTTGGAAATAGAGTTGGGTTGGCAAATACAGTGGTTGGCAAAAGTAGGTTTACAGTTGTGAGTATGCAACACACGGAGTTTATTCTTGTATTATTATTTATTTTTATTATTATTGTTATTATTTTGTATCCTTACTTATGATTTATGTTTTAGGTAATGGTGGCTGCTATTTTAACCTACTTTTGTCCACCCCTATATAGAAGAAAAAATAGCAATGCTGAGTTGAGCAAAGAAATGTGTGCTGCTTGTAGAAAGAATGGAAAATAAGCTAGCAATGTAACAATTACTGTATGCCTGGAAGGTTGTTAGATGATTTGCATAGGTTTAGCTCATCTGATTTTTATAAAAGTGCTGTGAGTTAAAGTTATCTACATTTTATTTCGTGGGCAACTGTAATTCTTTGAGGTGAAAGAACTTGCCCTAAATCATGTAGTTAATGAATGCTAGAGCCAGGATTCAAATTCAGGTTTATCTGCCAAAATATATTACTTTGAACTATTCAGTTCTTTTATAATTAAATATATCAGTTTTCTGACTCTCATTTTAAAAAAAGTACTCATTAGCTTCACTCAAGTGATACCTTTGGGGTTTTAAAGACTAAAGAAAAAGAGTAAATGAAATCAAGGAAAAATATTGTGTTCACTTCTGCTCCCAAGTAAGATAATTGATGGGCCAATTAAAAACCAGTCCATGCTCAATGGATTCACGTTATGTCTTTTAAAGAACCATGTTCTCCCTTGCATATTTCTGAACATTGTTGTAGCATTTTGTTGGTCAAAATTTCTTGAGTTTATATCTCTCTTTTTCTTTACATGATCCTTCTTGAAGTTGTGAATATTAAATGTCAAGTCACATTGTGCTGAATTGGTCATTGGAGTTATAAATACATTAATATAAAACTTGGTTCTAAATAAAAATGTCACCTTGTGACAATTATTTAACTTGTTTCCTCACATATAAGATGGTGATATAAACACTTAACAGCAGTATTGGTTAGGATTGTATGTGTGACACAGCAAACATAGAATGAACATTAGAGTGTTCCATGTGCAAGCTCCATTATCACACAGACCAAGGGTCACATCTTGGTTCCTTCATCACTACTAAGTAAACTGGGGATGTTATTTAACCGCCCTGAGCCTTTTTCTCTTCTCTCTTTAAAGTAAATATTACAATGCCCCTTTTGTTATAGTTGTGAGATTATAAAATATAATTCATTTGATGCACTTATCAAAAAACATGTTATATTTAAGTACTCAATGTTAGCACTTGTCATCATTCTTCAGTGGATGGATAATGAGTTCACAGTGAAATAGAGGCTCCTAAATTTTAGCAGACAGGCTTTTAGAGCCCTGCTAGGAAACCTATCCAGTTAGTGCAATAAATCTACCTTTTGGAGAATCATCAACTCCACCTAATTATATAAGCATCCACTTACATAATCCTACAGTGCTAGTGCAAGGGGACTTGACTGACTTCAAAGAAAAAAAAAGATCTAAAATGATTAAAGATTAAAGTATATCCAGAGTTTTAAAGTCCATTTCTCTGTTTTGATGTTTGAATAATCAATTAGAAAATAAATTTAATGTAAAACTGAAAACAGAAGTTTCCCACCATTTGACTCAATGAATTTAGGTCATAAATTGGTTATTAAATTGGAAGCAAAGTTGGAAAAATTCCATCTGGGACATAAAGTATTATTTTCTTCTTATAAATTATTTAATTTGGTCAGAGGCACTGACCTCTTTTACCTTAGATTGTAAACAAACAAACAAAGAAATGACAGCAGCCAACACAACACTAGTCTTTCAGTATGAATGAATCAAAATTATACCTATTTTTTGTTATATTGGCAAAAAAACATAATGTAATTTTTGGTGTGCTGCATAATTTTAGTGATTTATGTATGCTTTGAGATGAAAAAGATTGAAAATATCTGTTCTAGATTAATCTGTATTTCTGTATGACACACACAGGCACGCGAACAATAAATGAACATTAGGACTTCAAAGTTGTTTGATACACAGCAAGTTTAGTTAATAGTTGGCTGCTTTCCCTTTCTTTAATTTAATAATTATTCTATTGGATTAATTCTGTTACTTAAAAGCCACCAAGTAATTTCATTTTTGAAGCACATTTATTTAGGTTTCTCATCTGGATTAGTCCTTATATTTAATCTATAGCCACTGGTATTGTAATTGGCAAGATTGAAATTCATTTTGATATGTAGAAAAACTTCAAAAAGGGCTCAAAAGGCTAATTAGGTAAGAATTCTCTTGTCATTTTATTTTCTGTAGCCCTTTTAGAAAGTGAGATAGTCTCAGCAACTTTGTGAAGCAACTTTTAGTTTGATTGAGATTTAAGACACGGATGATTGGTTAACATATATCTTTCAGGGAAAATTTACTATTGATGAGGTAGTCTCCATAAATCCAAAAAGAATCAACCAGCATTTCCCTGCAACTATAAATCTATATCCTAAATCGAATTTCCTGTTACTCATCCCTTTTTCTTGCACCATCTGATCTAATTGATCTAAAATCATAAATGACTCAGAGTTATCATTTTGAAATATCTAATAGCACCATAATTTGAATACATGGATATAAAACCATATTAATGAAACTAGATTTTTATACAATATTGGAAATAATTGCTAGTAACTGCAACATTATGTGAGTTTCCAGATTAAAACAATACTGAAAATAGAATTGCTTTAAAAATTACCAAATCGATAAACAGAAACTAATCATCATTCAATTTTCTACACATATATCTTATTTTATAGTCCAAAATGAAAACTTCTGGCTGGAGGTTTATTGAATCCAGGCAAAGGACCAGTAGCATGTTTGATTCAGGAGCTGGAAACATGAAAATGAAATAGCTCTGTTCTCAAGTTCTTCACAGACCAGCAGCCAAGGCCCCACAAATATTAATAACACTAGAGAAGTGTGACAAGTTCCATGATCTACATTAATAAAAGAGAAAAATGGTAATTGGCGTACGACGCTACCCTTTTCATTGGCTAATGAGGGCTATATGCAAATTAACTGCCAACTAAGATTGGCAGTTAACTGCCAACAAGATGGCGGTTAACTGCCAACAAGATGGCAGTTAATTTGCATATGTAGGCACAATGCAGGGAGGCGAAAGGGAAAGCAGGAAGAAGTCCCCTGCCACTGACAGTGATCGGAAACCCAGGGGGGAGCTAAGAGCTGGGGGGCAGGGCAAAGGCGGCCCTGGGGCCGCCTTTGCCCTGCCCCCCAGCCATGATCGGAGAATCAGGCACCTTTGCCGCCCTGGCCAGTGATAGCAGGAAGTAGGGGTGGAGCCAGCAATGGGAGCTGGGCACGGTCGAAGCTGGCAGTCCCAGGAGCTAGGGGTCCCTTGCCTGGGCCTAAAGCGAAGCCCATGATCGCGGGGCTGCTGCAGCTGTGGGTCCCAGCTGCCCGGGCCGGACGCCTCAGCCAGAGGCGTCCTGCAGGGGCAGGCGCGGAGCCCGCGTGATGGCGGCGCCCCCCGCTGCGACTGCAGGTCCCCGCTGCCCGGGCCGGACGCCTAGGCCAGAGGTGTGAGGCCTGGGCAGGGGCGGAGCCTGCAACCGCGGGGAGCTGGGGGTCCCCTGCCCAGGCCTGATGCCTGGGCCAGAGGCATCAAGCCTGGGTGGGGGGCAGAGCCGGGGATTGGGGGGATATGATGGTCCCCTTGCCCAGGCCTGAAGCCTGGGTCAGAGGCATCAGGCTTGGGCGGGGGGTGGAGCAAGTGATCAGAGGGAGATGGGGGTCCCCTGCCCAGGCATGATTCCTGGGCCAGAGGCCTCAGGCCTGGGCGGGGGTCAGAGCCAGTGATCGGGGGGAGATGGGAGTCTCCTTTCCAAGCCTGACACCTCTGGCGGAGGCGTCAGGCCTGGGCAAGGGGCAGAGCCAGCAATTGGAGGGGTCTGGGGGTCCCCTTCCCAGGCCTGATGCCTGGGCCAGAGGCATCAGGCCTGGGCTGGGGGCAGAACCAGTGATGGGGGGAAATGAGGGTCCCCTGCCCAGGCCTGACGCCTCTGTCAGAGGCGTCAGGCCTGGGCAAGGGGCCCATCCTGCGATTGGAGGGTGATGGGGGTCAACGCCTGAGGGCTCCCAGTATGTGAGAGGGGGCAGGCTGGGCTGAGGGACACTCCCCCCCCCCCCCCACACACACACCCAGTGCACGAATTTCGTGCACTGGGCCCCTAGTGGTAGTATAATCATGGGTTAGCATGACAGAGAAATAATCATCTCTACTTAATGAATAGAGAAAGATATATCATATGCTATAATAATTTTTAAAGGACCTTGAATTGAGCCAGATTTTTATGAGTAAAAAGGGAAGGTAGGACTATTCAGATACTAGTATGCTCTGGAATGGAAAAATGCAACAAATTTTTAGACCTGTTGTAGGATTTAAGGCTAAGAGATCATAGTACACTACTGTTTGAAACTGGATTTTGAATGGATGTGAGAACTTTATTCTGTCTAAAGGGTTTGAATAACTCCCTTGTCCTAATTTTCCCCTAGAAAGTGCTGAGATGAAGGAATGACAATGGGCCAGTGATGGTCAAAGGAGAGCTTCATCTGTAATGTTCTGTAATTTCCAATGGAAATTAACCATTTTTAAAATTTTAATATGTTTTTATTGCTTTTTAGAGAGAGAGGGGAAAGAAAATGGATATAGAGATAGAGAGAGAGAAACGCTGACGAGAAAGGAACTTCATTGATCAGCTGCCTCCAGCATGCCCCCTACTGGGAATTGAGCTTGCAACACCAGCATACTAGTATGTCCTGACCAGGAATCAAACCAAAGACCTATTGATTCCTGGGTCAATGCTCAACCACTGAGCCACATCAACTAAGAAAATTAACTATTATTTTAATAATGACTATACTACGATTTTTTCAAAATTATAATTCTAAAAATAAATCTCAGAAAAAAAAGTTGTCTCAAATTATTAAAAGTAGTTGATTCTGAAAGATGACCATTTAAATTTTTTCTCCCTGGAATTATTTTTTTTCAAATATTTTAGAAATCATCTAAAATATATCCACTTCCAAGAGAGATTATAAAATTGCAAATTTGAATTGCAGATTAGTGAAGCTAAGAATAAGGGCAGCAATACTAGGTAGGAGATGAAAGCAAACACCTAGTTAGAGGTGATGTATTTCAAACTGCAAGCAGTGACAGTAGGAGACTGAGTTCACAAACTCACTACTGTTTTATACAAGAGAAGCATCCTACCCAATGCAGTCCTTTTTGATACAGTGATTTGGAGGTGTTCCTTCAAGAAACTAGAGATATTTTTGTGTTAAAATTTGTAGTTAAAATTTTATTGTAGAAAATAACCATGCATAATGTATGACAATTCTAAATTAATTCTTGGATTTTTATAAGAGCCAGTCTCAATGATTAAAGGAAAGTTAATGAGCAGAAAGCTTAACACCAAGAACTAAGAAGACTAAAGCCACTTTATAGGGCATAAAATAAGGATGTTGACATTAATTATCTATACGGGATTAGAAAGTCACAGTCAGAGCATATAATGTATTCAAGAAATGCAGGTGGGCATGGAGGCTTTAGCAGTAGTGTTTATGTCTCCCTTGATGTCTGTGAATTCTCTAAATCTTTACAGAAGGTACATCATACTGCATCACAGTCTTTCTAGTTTTGGAGCCTAACTATGACTCTGCCTCTCACTTTGAAGTCTTCTCTTTATTCTTTTTCCGTTTGAGAGCTGAAGAAAACCCGCGGGCAGGGGGAAACACTTTCATCTGTGACTGGGTACCAGAAGAGAATGACAGATTTAAAAATTTTGTCTACATAGATCAATCAGAAGCAGATGGAATATATTGGATCAGTGAAATCTTGGCTTAAGGAATAAGAGAAGCAGTATTAAGCCTTGAGTCCAAAAGGACAGAAGTAAAGATGGGAGATAATGGATCAGGTGACACTACAAAGCAGCAAATCTAGATGGAGTCACTGGATTCAAGATCTAGGTTATTACAAAGCAAGGGTACTGGGAAAGCATTTTTACTGGTGATAGCTACATCAATATTTATTATCATTCCTATTTTATATAAAAGGGAAATGAGTCTCAAAAGGTTTAAGTATCTTACCTAATTTTGCATGTATATGCCCATAAGTAGCAGGGCTTTAATTCAAATTCAGTCTTTCAGACTTTGAGATCTACAATTTTTGCCCTCAAGATTTCAAGATATTTTTAAAGTCTTTTAAAATATATTCAAGTTCGCCCTAACCGGTTTGGCTCAGTGGATAGAGCATCGGCCTGCGGACTCAAGGGTCCCAGGTTTGATTCCAGTCAAGGGCACGTACCTTGGTTGCAGGCACATCCCCAGTAGGGGGTGTGCAGGAGGCAGCTGATTGATGTTTCTCTCTCATCAATGTTTCTAACTCTCTATCCCTCTCCCTTCCTCTCTGTAAAAAAAAATCAATAAAATATCTTAAAAATATTTAAAATATATATATTCAAGTTCACTTTCTGGAAGGATTCTTTTGGCATAGTTTACTGGTAGGTGATAGCTAAATATTTTCAATTATTTTGTGTTTTGTATTAGTTCCTAGAACACCTAGTTGCTCTTCTTGTTTATATTTTAGTCAACAAACAGGGTTAAATATGCAAGCATTTTATGAGGGAAATGCCTGTTGGAAAGAAAATAGGGAAGGTGCCTAGAAAGCCTGGGAGAGTAGTAGAGTGTGAAGCAAATTCAGCTCCCTGTGAAGAACAAAGGGAGAGAAGGTTGGGTAGAATTGTCACAGACTGCAGTACAGTTTACTAAACTTTCGGAAAGATCAAAGTCCTCCAGGAGTCCCAACTCTTCTGGGAATGGGTGTGCCTTAGTAGCCCTGCCACACTGTCATTGGCTAAAATCAACCACAGGAAGTAGTAACTTGGCAAAAACACTGCAGTGGATCTTAGAATGCAATAGCTAGCACTCTTAATCAGCCTTTGTATTATTGCACATCTGCAAGGTACATCCTCATGGCTGCCACAAATGACTTCCAAGGCTATATAAACTTTTCTTTTTTTAAATTACCAGACACCATTTACCTTATACTCTCTGGTAACTAGATGACATAATGTATAAAGACTTTCTCATGCATCTCCAATATCTTGCATGTTCTTGGATAAGATTCATGAGAACATCTATAAAGATTATTTAAATGGACAAAGAATTGAAAATCTAAATTTGAATTATAAGTAAAATGGAGTACAATTTGTTGTTAAGAGTGAAAAGCATATTTTCTTTTCTCAAAACTAAATGACTTGAAAGACAAACCAAGAACATTAATGGATCTTTGGAATGAATTTAAAATGGACTCATTTTTGTTGTAAAAGATTAACATACACTATTTGTTCAATTTATTCCAGCAGATGTGAGGGTTTATGGGGTGAGGAACTATGTTAGTACACCTTCGGAATGGCCTCAATGTGCCAAGATCATGGTTGGTAACATATTTGAAGGGTAGCAGAATATGCTACCCAAACATATGACTGTAGGATTTTAAACCATATCACTGCAAAATATGTTGCTTTGGTATATTGATTATTTTGAACTGTTGGCATTTCGAAAAACAGCAAATGCAGGGAGAGGCTTTATCTGAAATCCCCTTATCTGTTTAACAAAAGGTACTCCAAAAGGAGCTAAATTGTCATCAGTCCTCCCTGGGAGTTTCATCAACCAGGGAAGATTGATTCGTGTTGTAGAAAAGGAGTCTAGAAGTTTATACCACACTCAGACAGACATCACATGCTTCCCTAAGAGGCCTACATCCTCCCTGCCTTTTCCCTATTAAAATGGTATTTAAGCATGAATTCTAAGACACATTGTGTAGTTACTCATTTTCCCCTGGCTATTTCCCATGAATACATAAGGTATACATGTTAATAAACTTCTTTGTTTTTCTCTTTTTAAAGTTTTATTATAGGGTTTTCAGCTAAGAACTCGGAATAGTAGAGGGAAAACTGTTTTTGCTGTACTACACATTTAAGCTATATAATGACAATGTTAGAAAGAGATTAATCTCATTTAGTAGATGAAGATAATAAGGGCTCACAATCATATTCAGTATCATAGATCTAGGACAGTGATGACGAACCTTTTGAGCTCAGTGTGTCAGCATTTTGAAAAACCTTAACTTAACTCTGGTGCCATGTCACATATAGAAATTTTTTGATATTTTCAACCATAGTAAAACAAAGATTTATATTTTTGATATTTATTTTATATATTTAAATGCCATTTAACAAAGAAAAATCAACCAAAAAAAATGAGTTCATGTGTCACCTCTGACACGCGGGTCATAGGTTCACCATCACTGATCTAGGAAATGTCAAAGAGCAGATTTCAATCTAAATCTGTGTAGCTTTAACCCTGTAATCTTTTCAAGTACAGATGTTTTAATTTGTTTATAAAAGTTTTCTAAGTAACTCTTATATGTTAAGACAAAGAGCTATAAAACAAAAATCCAGTTGTATATTATATGACTTAAAAATACTATGAGCTGAAGTTATTACTATGGCCTCCGTGGTAGGTTGGGTGCATGCAAAACAGAAAGTGACAGTAGTTTTTGATTTGTTGTCTAAGTTTGTTTAGACTGCTATGACAAAATACCATAGACCCCATAACATATAAATGTAAGAAATTTCTCACCATTCTGGAGGCTGAACGTCCAAAATGAAGGGCCAACATGGTTAATTGAAGGGCCTCTTTCTGGCACCAAACTCTCCCTGTGTCCTCATATGGTGTAAGGGACTAGAGATCTCCCTGGACCTCTTTCATAATACATTAAACCATTCCTGAGGCCTCTACCCCTATGAATTATGCACCTCTCAAAGGCCACACCTTTTAATACCATCAGTTTTGGGGGTTAGGATTTCAACATGTTAATATTTTTTAGGGGGACACGAATATTCAAACCATAGTAATAAGGAATAAGTGTTGGACTTAAGGTGCCTCAGGCTCAATTCTACCTCTGTCATTTAACTTCACAGTTATTCTAAATTACTCTGTATAAATCTTAGTTTCTATATCTCCAAAATGGGATAAATAATATGCACTTCCCTATGTTGCTGACAGGATTGGATAACAAATTGTGTGGGAAAGCAAGAAGCAAATATATAGTCTAAATACAAAAGACATTAATATAGGCGATGAGATCTGCATTTTATTTGAATGCCAAATTCCAATCATATTTGAAGTAGATAAAAATATTTAACCCATGTCACAGTTTTCAAAATAAAACATCAAAACTATTTGTTCTTGAATTTTAGATTCTTCTTTGAATTTTATGATTCATCAATCTTCAGAATATTTGTATAGCTCACTAATGTCCAAGAGATAACAAAGTTCTTAAGATTTCTAAAGTTCAGAAAGAAACAAAATGCTAACTCCAAAAGAAACCTAAAAGTAAAACAAGAGAAGAAGAGGGAAAGCATATTATCAGAATAGAATTCACATGAATAAAACATATTTCAAAATATCAAGTCAAAACATTCTGATTGGAATATATTCTAGGAAAGTGGAGGTTGAGTTTTCAATAAGAACATGTGACTCTGTTGGTTATTAATTTAAAAAAATAACAGTTCTTTGATAGTTAATATGTACTAGCACCTTACTATTTATTAACACATTTAGTTCTCAGAACTCCCTTAGGGGGTAGTTGTTCCAACTTGACAGGTGAGGAAACCTAAACCCAGAAGGCTAAGTGACTTGCCAAGCGTAGACATAGGACACAGATACAAGACAGTCTGACCCCAGTGTCCTTGTTTTTAGCTATAGATTTACTATGTCCTATTTATTATATTATCTCCCAGTTTACATTCTAGGGACATATTAGAACCTCTTTAAAACTACTGTCTTTCCTCAAACAGATGGAGCACATAACCCTATTCATGGACATATTCTCTTTGCCTGGAAGCTTCTTGCTACACATATCCATAAAGCACATCCCTTCTTTCCTGTGCAGACAACACCTCCCAAGAGCACTTCCTTGACCACTCTATTGTATGCTACCTTTATTCCTAATATGTGTGTATGCTTTCAAATAATGCTTACTGCTCTTCATGTCACATAGGTTTACTGGCTTTATTCTATCTTTCCAACTATTCTGATAAACAATGCATGAACTAATGAATGGTATATTGAAAACACTTAAGTGTGTTGAATGAGTAGGTAGTCATGAGCCAAATGTAATGCTAGCAGCTTTCCATATATCATTTCATTTATTCTTAAAACAATCCTCTGGACATGGATATCATTATTCTGCTTTCACACATAAGGAAACTGATTTAAATATGTCAAATAAATTTAACAGATGACTGTAAGTATTTAATAACAGAGACAGGCTTGAATCCAGATCCATGATTCAGAGTTCCAGCTTTTCCCATTACTTTGCTGCCTCTCTTCTTATTTGAAATGAAAAGTCAGGAAAATGAAGGTTTTATCTCTGCTGCAAGCCATTATTGTATAGCATGACAATATGTGTTAGAGTAAGATACCATTAAAGTAAGTCTGTAGTCTTGCAAGGATGTTTCTCCAAACTATTACAATCAAAGCTCTGATTGTTTTCTTCTAATATACTTTCATCTCTCTTAGCAACTCTACTGAGATATGCATTTTAAGATCTCATTAAAAAATAATGTGCAATTTCTTGAATCTAGGGACTTTCAGAGCATATTCATCCTTAACCCTATGAGCCCCAGGGCCAAGTCAATTGTAAGCCTTTTATAACAGAATTAAAAGTCTACCCCACAAGTGGCCAAACCTATTTCTGTGCTCTATTTCATGAAAAATAAATATTTCCTTTTCATTTTGTTCTTGCAAATTTATTTTATGAAGCCTTTATATTCTTGAGAAATATAATTATGATATTATCTTGCTACTTTCTTAAAAGTGTTTCATTGATTGGCTCTGAACTCATTTTTTAGGGACAGGCAAATATCATCTTTCATGTATTAGAATGCATCTTTGGTTTAAGATAATAGTCATGTGATGTAATAAGTGTAGAGGTGGTCTGACAAAAAGGATTTTTGTGGCTATAGTTCATCAGATGGAATGTGAAGCTAATGCATTCAAATAACTTTTCCATTATTTCTAATAAAACTTGTGCTAAATTGAATATTCTTAAATCTATGTAGAGTTTTAAAAAATACATTGGTGTGCGAGATTGATTCTCATAAGAGAATTTTCAGCAGCTCATTTAGAAATGCACATTTCCAGAGCTTTGGAAATACGCATTATTTATGTGAGTGGTAAATATAACAAGACCAGAACACTGTGTTCTATCAGTACTTGTTGCCTTTGGATGAAGGTATATTTATCCGGATGTACAATTAATTTGATTGATTATAGGGTTTTGAGCAACTTCAATACAATGTGTGAACCTGTTATAAGTGAGGTAGTATATAAAATGATACCAGGGAATATCAGGTTAAAATCATTTATCAATAGGATCAAAAGCCATAAGATAAAATAACATTTAATATAGTTAAAGTTGGACACCACATAAAAAAAGTCTTTTAATCCTCATGCATGTTCCCTCCCTGGCTGTGAAGATTCTAAAAACCTCAGAATTCAAGCTGGAGTTTGCCTTGGTTTTCTTTATCATAACTCATTCTGAAATTATAGGCAAATTAGCTAATTTCACTGGACATAGCTAATAAACAATGCCAATAAGAAAATTAAGGTTAAATGTATGATTTTTCTCAATAAGTAGAATTTCTCAGAGAAGTCCTAGAACAGTGATGGCGAACCTATGACACGCGTGTCAGGTGACACGCGAACTCATTTTTTTTGGTTGATTTTTCTTTGTTAAATGGCATTTAAATACATAAAATAAATATCAAAAATATAAGTCTTTGTTTTACTATGGTTGCAAATATCAAAAAATTTCTATATGTGACACGGCACCAGAGTTAAGTTAGGGTTTTTCAAAATGTTGACACGCCGAGCTCAAAAGTTTCACCATCACTGTCCTAGAAAAACATGAAATTGCAAAAATAAATGAGGAGCCAAGGACAGAGTAAATATTTTAGTAAAATCTAAATTAAACCATGGTAATTTTTCTTATAAAGTTCAAATATACATATTAGAGTTATAGCCCCAAAAGTCACAAGACAAATAAAGGGAGGTAAGTAGAAGGGTTCTAATGCCTATGCATTTTTCGAGAAATGACAAAGTACCAATATATTTATTTATTTTTTAACTTTTTAATCAAATTTATTGGGGTGGCACTGGTTAACAGAAGACAAAACACCACTTTATTAAACTCAAATAAGTGTGATAATCACTAAGCAAAGATCAAAGCTTGCATAATAACATTACGAGAAAATAGGAATAACACAAAAGCAGAAGAAAACAATTGATCTGTCTGAAAAGTGAGGCTGAAAATAACACTTGTTTTCTATATCTATTGGCCTGTTTCTGTTATATTTGTTTATTCATTTTTTTTAGTTTTCTTTTTTAGATTCCACATATAAGTGAAATTTTATGGTATTTGTCTCTCTTTGACTTATTTCACTTAACATAATACCATCTAGGTTCATCCATGTCTTCAGAAATGGCAAGATTTTATTTTTTATTGATGAGTAACATTCCATTGTATCTACTTTGTCTTCTTTATCCATTCATCTATAAATGGATATCTAGGTTGCTTCTATATCTTGGCTATTGTAAGTAATGCTGCAGTGAACATAAGGTGCATATACCTTTTTGAATTCGTGTTTTGTTTTTTAAAGATAAATACTCAGAAGTGGAATTGTTGGGTCACATGGCAGCTCTATTTTTAATTCTTTGAGGCATCTTCATACTGTTTTCCACAGTGGCTACACCACTTTATACTTCTGCCAACAGTGCAAGAGGGTTCCCTTTTCTTCACATCCTCACCAGGACTTGTTATTTGTTGATTCTTTGATGATAGACATTCTGACTCTTGTGAGGTGATATCTCATTATGGTTTTAATTTGCATTTCCCTACAGGTTAATGACCTTGAGTTTTTCATGTGCTTGATCGCAAGTTGTGTGTCTTCTTTGGAGATATGCAAGGTTGTTTGTTTATGTTTTAAAAAGCAGATTATTTATATATTTGTTGTTGAGTTACTTTGCAGCCCTTACATATTTTGTGTATTAACTCCTTATCAAATATATGATTTTCAAATATTTTCTCCCATTTCACAGGTCATCTTTTCATTTTCTTGGTTGTTTCTTTTGCTGTGCAGAAGCTTTTTTTGTTTAATTCACCTTTCAATCTCCACAATTATAGTCATTTTTCAATAAGCAGCAGGGCTAGAGGCTCATAATCCTGACCCAGGAAATATCATTTAGGATTAATTTCCCTCCACATTAAAACATTCCTCTGATGAGCAGCCCAGTGGAATAGAGTTGCATTTTCTGAGTCTTTAGCCCCACCCAGCTGATTTTTGTATGCAGGAATGTGAATGAGAACTTATAATACCAAGTTAATGAAAGCATTTCTCTGCAGCCTTCTCTATGTCTTCACTTAGCCCATTTTACTCTTCACTGCAGCCTCTCTGAGATGGGGTTAGTGCAATCACTTAGAGGCAGCACTGTATCTTCAAGAAAAACAACTCTAAAATTCATCCATCCTATTGAAGTCAGTTGCCTAGGAGAGGCGTGAGTACAGAAAACTTCTGAGAACCAGCTCTGCCTGTGTTATCTCTTAGAAGTCCAAGTGAAAATAATTACTGCAAAGCCTGGAGTTATTACTGATTCTAACATAGTGATACTTCTCTCTCCTATGATTTTTTTAGATTTCAGTAGTGTGAACTTTGATTTACATAGCTCTCAATGAATTTTGCAATGTCAACTGTGAAGTTTGAACTGGATTATCTTTCTTCTGAAGGCTTCGGACATGAGCATGCTTCAAACTCAGATTTTACTTTAACCTCTTTGACTGAACTCTCTGGTGATTCTAGTCAATTGGAACTTCAGCACTCCAGTTCTGTCCCTGCTGGTAAGCTAAACTTTAGATTGATATTTTTTAGTATCTTAACTTACTTCTTTAATGTCAGAAATGTAGAATAGAAATCTTGATGTCACTTTTTGGTGGTATACTAGTAGCTGATGCTAATTTTATTTTATTTTTCCTCAAAAAATATATAACTAATTTTTCACAAAAAGAACAGAGGGTTTTGCCAATAGAGTGAAATGTCAGAAAACAAATTCAGTGAACTCAGAAAAATATTAATAGTGAAGTTGATACTGTTTTTTTTAATGCTCAAAATTTTTAAGGTTTAGTTTTGTTTGGGATGACTGATGAAATTGGGAATTTTATTCATAAACTGCAGAAAAAAGTTCTGCCATCTTCCATTCAACTCTTCTATTTATGTATCATTTTACATAATTAAATGAAAGATAATGTGTTTTTTACCTTCTTGTTAAGAACAAGAGAATATTCATTTTGGTTATGTAATTTTATGACTTGACTTAGATTCTATATATGACAGCATTGATAGAATTCAATGGGTAGAATTTCTATTTTGATACATACAGGTGTTACTTATTATCCAAAATTTCAGTTTTCATTCTTGTTCTGCAATTTTGGTAAATAATGATATAGTTTGCAGTTGTCAAAAAATTGTGCGGGTTTTGTTTATAATGAACAGCTATGATATGTAGATGATGAATTAATTGTGCTGTGTAGAATAATTCTGTGTAATAAATAAATATGTTAAATATTGTTCAAAAAGAAAATTCTATTGTGATTTAATTCTTTATCTCTTCTCATTTTAAAAAAAGGCCATGTGATATGAATGTGAAAGTTAGCAAAACTTTATAGCTCTGGATGTTACTAGATGTGAATCTTTGTCCAATGAAAAGTACTTGTAGAAATAATCAATTTATTTTGCAACCACAGAATTCTTCTAAGAGAATTTGGCACACATTTATTTTTAAATGTTTGAAAAGAAGTTTTGCTGATTTGTTGTTTGTAGATTATTTTGTAGTATATGGCTTATTTTACAATATGGCCGGTTCTATAAACAGGAGGTATCACATCCTTTTGTATATATTTTTTCAATTGTAAGAAAAAGGTCTCCATGTTATATGATTGAAATAGCTCATCCTGCCAATCTTATTCAGGAACATATGAGCAGGGAGAATAGAGATTTTTAGCAAGGTAGATCCCAAAAGCCAAAGTATAGCCCTTGAAGCACTTGCATTAGACTCAACAGGATGCTTGCAATACATGAAGATTCAGGTTCCCATTCCAGTCCTTTTATATATATAATCAAGAAATCTAGATTTTAAAAGTCCTTCATGTTATGTACATATGCAGAAAAGTTTGAGAATCATTTTTTTTGTCAATGGTCATGATAGGTTCATTGACAAGGGCTTTGTACAATGATCTTCCCATTATGACATTCTCTTCAGATATATTTTTAATCCTCACCCGAGAATATGTTTTTATTAATTTTAGAGAGGAGAAGAGAGAGAGGGAGGCAGGCAGAAAGGGGGAATATGAGGGAGGGAAGGATGAAGGGAGAGAGAGAGAAACATCAATGTTAAGATAAACTTTGATTTGTTGCTTCCAATACTAGGCCCTCTTGGGATTGAGCCTGCAACCTAGGTATGCCCTGACCCAGAATGAACTTGAAACCTTTTGGTGTATGGAAGGATGCTGCAACTAACTGAGCAAATTGGCCAGGGCTCAGATAATTTTTGAAGATAGTAACCTATAATAAACTATAGCTTATTTCAGTAGTCTTTCGTATAGCGTTTATTGATCTATTTGTATACTTCATAGAGTATTTTCCTATTTTTTATATTTATGCATTACCTTCAGGTGAATGCAGATTCAAAAGCTTCTATTTATTTGAATGTTTTTTCTTTTTTAATTGAATTTATTGGGTGACATTGGTTAATAAAATTTTATAGGTTTCAGTCAAACTCTATTAAAAAGTCTTTCTTCTCATCCTTCATATAAAACTTCTACTTTTCTCTGTATTGGATGCCAAGAGTGCCCATTTCTGTGGCACTTACATTAATATAAAATGTTCATTTTCAGCATTTGATCTTACAGTTAAGTGTTTTAGCGGTTAGATATTAGGTATAGATTTCATTGTAAATTTATCAAATAGAAAATAAACTCCCACAGAATAAGAGATGTATTGTACTCTCTTTTATTCGTCAAAGGACCAATAATGTACTTTGTGAACAGAAAGGAGCTTAATTTCTTATTCCTGATAAGACTTTACAAAGATGGACCAGTTGATAGAAACCTTTACTTCCTTTATGGAATTTTTTAATATAACTCTGACCTCTTAATGGCTCTGTCTAGTGGCCTTCAACTCATTCTGCCTCAAGAAGAGCAATCTAGGTTTATATAATATGCATACTTTGACTGCCTTGGCCGAAATGAAAAGTTAAAACAACTATTATTTCTTTAAAAGCCTGCTGAAAATATTCTATTAGACATTGAGTACATAATCGAAATCATGAATTAAAAAGTGGCCTTTCTGATAACATACAAGGAGTGGTGATGGAAATATTGCTAAGTGGTCATTGCATTACTGCATAATACCTAATGCAATTCACTAAATTGCATAGAGATAGAGATAGAGGTAGATACAGCTATATAGATATTTTAAAGGTTTCTGGGTATCATATCTTTCTGATACCAGATGAAAAAAATTACTCTGTTTTTTTGTTTTGTTTTGTTTTTATTTTTTTTTGTTTTTGTTTTTTGGAATAGACATTGATACCTTGGCTTATCCAATACTTTATACAAAAAGAATCAAGACTTGTGGTGAAATATTTATGAGATTCTCAGGTTGGCATAATGAAATAGAGCCACAGTCTTTATTCATAAAGTTCCTTCTGGGAAGCAATTGACAAGGAGCTCTCTTTTAAGTAGTGGGTGGGTTTTTATCTAAAGTATGGAATCAGGTATGCTACCCATAATTTATAGCCAATTATAGAACATGTACTTTACTGTAGCTTACAAGTATTTTTCTTTTAAAGTACAGTAGATTCAAGATTCTCTTGTAGTTAATCAACCTCACTTTAAACCCAAATGGGAGAAAATAGGTACAGGTACACACTGTGAAATTAGTCAAACCCTGCATATATGAAGTATATATGATGGCAGTGGGTGTTCAGTGCTTTTGATAAGATCAGTGATTTGTGCCAAAACCGGTTTGGCTCAGTGGATAGAGCGTCGGCTTGCGGACTGAAGGGTCCCAGGTTCGATTCCGGTCAAGGGCATGTACCTGGGTTGCGGGCACATCCCCAGTGGGAGATGTGCAGGAGGAAGCTGATCGATGTTTCTCTCTCATCGATGTTTCTAACTCTCTCTCTCCCTTCCTCTCTGTAAAAAATCAATAAAATTAAAAAAAAAAAAAGATCAGTGATTTGTCTTGGATACAGCGAGGCTGTGTTAGTTTTAAGCAATGACATCATGAAACAGTCATCTCAGGATATCAGGTTTTCAGAAGCAGTTGGAAATTTTATTTTAGGAGTTGGACAAGGAAAACTTGATCATTTTTGAGTGCTTGAAATTAAACTTTTCTATTTTTTATTTTTTTTAATTAAGTTATTACATATGTGTCCTTATCCCCACATTACCCCCCATCCCCCCCACTCAGGCCCTCACCCCCTGTAGTCTGTGTCCATTGGTTAGGCCTATGTGCTAGCATATAAGTCCTTTGGTTGATCTCTCCCCCTTACCCCCACCTTCCCCTACCTTCCATCTGAGGTTTGATGGTCTGATTGATGCTTCTCTGTCTCTGGATCTGTTTTTGTTCAAAAGTTTATGTTGGTCATTATATTCCACAAATGAGTGAGATCATGTGATATTTATCTTTCTCTGACTGGCTTCTTTTGCTTAGCATGATGATCTCCAGTTCCATCCATGCTGTTGCAAATGGTTTTCTTCCCATCCCACATAAAAGTAGGTAATGGAAAGTCTTCCATGTGTTCATCTTTAAACAGGTAATCAAAGCTTCAGAAATGAGATACTTACTCTGAATTTTGAAGAGTGCATTAAATAAGGAGGCAGATATATCAGTGACAATCATGCATTATCTAAATTAACTTGACTAAATTGAACTTATAGATGAGAAGAGCTAGATTCTTCTGAAGAATATCAGAGTGAGGTCAAGAAGCCTGTGTAGCTTATCTAAGATATGTAAATAATTAATATAGAGGTCAACCTATAATTTTCTATATCTTGCATTGTCGGGCCCTAAGGAGCCTTCTTGCTCCCAGGGGTTATCATGATAAGAAACATGGCATGGGCTTAATCATAGGATAGTTCTAGCTATGGCTCAGACACATGGTAGATTTTTAGAACTTGTGCAATTTATTTAATACTTATCTGTCTATTTTTAGTAGGATATCCACTTTTCAGAGTTGAATATGAGATTGAGAAACGTCTGAAAAAATGCCTTTTTCAGGGAATGGATTTAGAATAGATACTTAATATATAGGAGATAACTCCCCATATCTAATTTCTAGTGGTCTGCCTACATACATTACTCCCATTGGCTTCTCAACCCAAATATGTGTTGCTATGAAGATAGGAGATAATGAATCTGAAAACCAAAAGTGTTTTCCAAATGCACATATCACTGTGAGAGTCCCAATTCTTAGAACTACATGACTTTTAGACCAAACTCCCTTGAAAGTGATTTATGCTAAATTCCAAAAAAGGCAAAGATCTGGGAGTATTGGCCTAAATATATTTAGTAATATAAGAATCCTGGTCTTATCATTTGTTGGTTTATTTTCCATTAAAACTGAAGAACTTATATTTCTTCTTTATCTGTCCTGTACATGTTTTCTTTAGAATTCGTATCAGATTCCACAGTAGGCAAGCATGATTCAGTTTCATAGTTTTTCCTTTCCACTGAACATTTGGTTTCAGTCATTTAAGTTTCAGGCTCCATTTCCAAGGCCACAATGGAGACAAGTCCTAAAGCAAAAGTATTTATTTTTTAAAAAAATATATTTTATTGATTTTTTACAGAGAGGAAGGGAGAGAGACAGAGAGCTAGAAACATTGATGAGAGAGAAACATCAATCAGCTGCCTCCTGCACATCTCCCACTGGGGATGTGCCCGCAACCCAGGTACATGTCCTTGACTGGAATCGAACCTGGGACCCTTCCCTCCGCAGGCCAAAGCTCTATCCACTGAGCCAAACCAGGTTCAGCAAAGCAAAAGTATTTAAAGAACTGGTTAATTCTATAGCACAAGTTGCAAAGCAAAAGTATTTAAAGAAGTGCTGAATTCTGTAGCAAAGCAAGGAGAGTGGGTTTTAGACTGACTTTTACATACAAATACCACATATTTCCTAATATCTGATGAACACACATATAAACACAGAAAGCTTAGTTATTTTTTCAGCTTGTTTTGCCTTAAAAGTCAAAATAATTCTTAACAATCTAACTTCCATTTATTATAGGGATTCTTTAAAAAATGAATTTTTTAAAAAAGTAGTTTTAGTAGTTCCATAAAATAAGTTACCATTTTGTTACCAAAAAAATGGTGAGGAGAATAAGTGGAATTAGTGGAAGTTTTAATGTATAAACTGTTTATTATACATGGGTCAACAATACACATACTGTGAGATCTACTAAAATGTAAGACATTGTACAAGAATAGGAATTAATTAAAAGGAGACTAAAACATGGTATCTACTCTTAGTATTAAAGATGATGTCACTCTTTAAATTAATACTTACTGAGTATACAGTGTACTCATTAATGTGTGTGTGTACAGCTGTGTACTGCCTGGGCTAGTAACAACCCTATTCTCCCGACATCCCAGACATCACTGGCATCCCTGGCATCCCTTCACCTCGTTTTCATCCATGAGTGTCCAACAGTAGTTAGTCCATCCCTTGTCTTAGGCTCATGTTCTCAACTTACCCTGGATATGGTCAGTATTAGGATATTCAACAGCCAATAGTTAGAAAAAAGAAGATAACCAAGAATAAAAGGAGAGCCTACGTGGAGGTTTTACAATATAGTGATTGTATGGATACTCGTGTCAGTTTAGTCTTAGTTTCCTGAAAGTTATGTTAGAGATGAGTCTCTTCTAGAGCTTTTATTCTATATTCCTATGTCATAATATCTCTTTATTTGTGTTATTCTTTCCCTACTGTTTCTCTCTAATGTGCACCCTTCTGGATCCTGACTTGGTCACCATTTGAATTCTCATCCACACTATACTGCTTATACCCCACAGATATCACATTCCGTTCTGCATCCTCTGCCCCATGCCATCTCCCTCAAGCCCACCTTTTGGAGCTTAATTCCAGCATCTGTATTGCTGAAGACCCTCATGAGAATATGGGAGCCATCACAAATGATTGGAAATCAGGACCTCTTTCCACCACCCAGGTCCAGTGAGGCAAGAGGTGGAAGCAGTGTTCTTCCCTCTCCTATATAAGTGGTAGATGTTAAAGAATGGTAAGGGATTTAGCTTTGCTCTGGAAAGTCAACCTAGAAATTCAATATCATACCTCAGTCACATGATGAATTAAACCTTGCCAAGCTATCCTGGAAAACTAAAACCACGTATTGTATCATTTCTTATAGGAAAGGTTTTCGATCTTCCATGCAGTGGACTTTAGAATTTAACTATGACAGCACACACAACTGCTTGTAAGTTGATCACTCAAGGGAAAAATGAGACAACCATTCAATATAGTGTATGGCAAAGGAAAAAAATAAATGATAAAGAATATGTGTTCTAGACTTTCAGAAAACTCTTCAATATGTCCCAAAGGGAATGGAAAAGGAAAGAAATTTTAAAGGGCTATAGACTTTTTAAGGGAAAGGAGGAGGGAATTCCTATTATAAATTGACCACAGAACATGGTATCATAAAGTATTCATTTGTGTGCCTATGTATGCATGTGTTTGTTAGTTTATTTTTTGCCACCCCTGCATACATACCTCTTGCTTCAGTATGACTATTATGGATTTGTTTTATGGCATTAACCCCTTTCCTACTCTTTGAAGTTATATTCTATGCCCCTAATTTAATCTGTGGCTAAAATCAGCCTTTCCTCCAAGTATTTCAATTATTGGGCCAATAGATTTCTTATTGGTTGTCAGTTTATTTGACCCTTCTATTACTTACAACAGGAAGAGTTAAATGGTAGATGTGGTGATAAATTTCCAGTTTTTGGTATAATAGTGACAAGAAAAGACCTGCTGGGCTAGAGTGGGAGATCCATGTTGTAGGGTAATATAAGGTAAGTAAAGTACAGGTAGAAAAGTAAACCTCAAATACTAAATTAATAGCATTGACCAATATGATTGATAGACACCTTGCTATTTATGGGAGCTCCATTTTAGATTTTCTCTTTTTTTTTTTTCTTTTTTTCTAGTCAAGACCTGGTAACATCAGGCTTGGCCCACAGCTAAATAATCATTCTTAACTCACAGAAGTCAAACAAACTCTGGCCTTAACCTCTGCTCTGAAGGTTCCCAACTCTATATTTTTTTCCAGCTAAATATGAAAACTAAGCCTCATATAAAAGGTTAATGTGTCCCTGAGATTTTCTCTTCCTCCCACGAAAGAGAGGTTTTTATTTAATTTATAAGAGGAGGAGGAGGAAGTGGCTAATCTTAGGCTGTTTACAGAAACTCCCCCAGTGCCCTCAGACTGGCCTAACCTATCTGATTCAGATCTATTTCAGGGTGGAATCCATGAGGGTCCTTCATGTTCCCTTTTTTTTCATGCAGGGATGGGACCTAGGCAAAAATGTATACTTACATAATCACTAAGATGTCATCTTTAACCATCTGGTTGGGAACTGGGCCAAAGATTCTTCCTCGCTGAGAATCTGTAGCTCTAGAGTTGCTGATATTAATGACTTCCTGTGTTTCTCTATTTTCGGGTTAACTTGGGGGCAAACCTTTCTTATAGAGGAAACTGATTTTTCTTTTCAATAAATGGTTTTAGAACTAAATACATATCTTGGCAGTGTGGTGATAACAATTACAGCAGTATACATTTCCCCCTTCTTTATGAAAACTGTTAGCCAAGTTTCTTTTAAAAAAACCTTCAATATCTATAGACTGGGTGAATTCCTCACGTTCTTGAGGTTCCCAAAATGTCTTGAGGTTCCTTTCTTGCCATCTTTGAAGAAA
Organism: Myotis daubentonii; assembly: GCF_963259705.1. Lineage (NCBI taxonomy): Eukaryota > Metazoa > Chordata > Mammalia > Chiroptera > Vespertilionidae > Myotis > Myotis daubentonii. Next base: position 60,769,260 of record NC_081848.1, read on the forward strand.
GCAACCTTCATTCCTTACCTGGAAAGACTACCATGAACTACGTAACCAAGCAAGGTACCGGGCTTTCTTCAAGGGGCTCTTATTGGCTTCAAAGTCAGTCTTCATTCCTTAAAGCTTTGAGAGACGTTCTGCGTCCAGGCATGTCTCTCTCAGACATGACATTCCAGTCAAAGTCTTGGTTAATAAGATGAATGTTTCACATTTCTTTCATCCTTTGACTTGGAATTAGGGAAAACTAAATACTTTTCCTTCCACTGGACCATCTGTCGTAATTATTGTTGTTCTAGCTTTTGCAAAGCCTCCTATCTATAATGAGGACAAGAGGATCTCTTCTGGAAATGTAAATTGACTCCCCCATAATACTACTTGTAAGGTTTATAACACAGTTTGTCTCCACCAGGCTACAAGCCCTACTAGTACTCGGGGAATACCACCTCTAGACACATCACAACCTCCTTCCATGCCCAGGCTTCATCGTCCCTCTTACAGAGAGCAAGGATCTCTTGACTCTGAATAAATTCATTGTCCCCTTTCATCATGAAGCAGCTAGAGAAGAGACCCTGCACTCATTTTCTTGGAAAGATTTCAGGGCCAAGATCCTTGAAGGGGGGATGCTGTAGGCAGTTAGACAAACGTGAGCACAGCAAGGACAGCGGACCAGATACCAGGGTGTAAAGCCCTAGGTGCCTAACAACGGACAGTTAATCATAGGGTAGGACCTAGCTCCCAGGCTCACTTTTCCTTCCCTAGCATATTCTGGTCATGAGGTTTGGACCCCTTGACCTTTCCTCCCTCGAGATAATATCTGCACCTCAGTTGTATTTCAGCTTCAGGCCCAGATAAGCAATAAAACCAGCCACTGCTGACGTCAGGACCATCTGCATGGAATAGTGCCCTCCTTCCCTGGTGCCAGCCAGTCAATCAGTGGAGACTACAACCCTGAAAGGACACGCATAGACAATTGCTGAATGTTCTATTGATCTTCCCCTGGGACCTCCCCTAAAATCTTCACCCTAAAACCCTTAGGACAGAGGACCCAGTGTGCTCTCCCTTTTGGGAGCATGCCCCTGCCTCTCCCTTGCTCTTCTCCCTTTACCCCCTACTCCAGGCATGTTACCATTAGCTTCCCCACTCCCATGTTCCAAGGGTCCTTTCTTTACCTCTAGAACTTGTTTGATAAGCCCATTTCTTCTAGCCATTACTTTTTATACCCAATAAATGTTCTCTTACAAAAAAAAGAAAAGAAAAGAAAAACCTTCCTTTGCCCATTCTAATCATGATGTTAGTAGATAAAAACATATTCTGTGAGTTCATCTGACCATAGAGTATCTCACTGTTTTAAAAGGAAGACTAATATTATCCAATCAGAATGGACTTTAGGACTTTAGTTAGGAATGCTGAGCTTACCTTCTGGGCTTGGGGAAAGGTTGAGGAGAGAGCCTGGTATTGTCAGGAATGTCTGTGCAGCCTAATGACAGAGAAAACCCAAAGGAAGCAGAGCCAAGAGATAGATGCTACTATAATGTTTAAGTACAAATCAGGCCCTAACTGAAGCTTATACTGAACCCAGAGCTCAGTCCAATTAAGTTGATTTTGTTTTCTTAAAAAAGATTATATCAGGATTGATATAGCTATTTATATTTTGGTTCTGTAAAAATATGTTTCCCCTCTGCCTCTTTCCTTGGAAAACTCCTTTTTCTCAGAATTCCTCCCAAGTATTTATTCCTCTGTGAAGCTTTTTGTGACACAGCTTGGTAGCTGGTCAGTCTATTAAAATCTTTATCATATAACACAATGACATGTTTACTTCTCTGTATTTCTCACATTGTAGATTACTGTAACATGTGTTATAACACTTATTTAGAACATTCGGTGCCACATGTTTTGGGGATTTGGTGCTTAGCAAAACATTGTGCTCTGTGTGAACTTTGGAACTGATAGATTATTGATCATTAAAGATGCGATGTGGTTTAGCCAAAGGAAGAACTAGGGAACTATGGAAAATGGCTAGTAAACAAATGAATACAGATGTTACATGTTTTAGTAATCACAAAAAGGGGAAAAGCAAAGTGCTAAGTATTATGATTCCTAGGGACCAGGAGTGGCTCTTCATCATGGTGTTTTGTTTAATTAAGTAGGAGCCATTTCATTTCTTGTATACAACAGAAGAATGAACCGATTTACTGAATTAATACATGATTCAAAACATATCCATCTATGAGACTTTCTAGACCAGTGATGGCGAACCTTTTGAGCTCGGCGTGTCAGCATTTTGAAAAAACCCTAACTTAACTCTGGTGCCATGTCACATATAGAAATTTTTTGATATTTGCAACCATAGTAAAACAAAGATTTATATTTTTGATATTTATTTTATATATTTAAATGCCATTTAACAAAGAAAAATCAACCAAAAAAATGAGTTCGCGTGTCAGAGGTGTCATAGGTTCGCCATCACTGTTCTAGACTAATACCACCCCCAAAATATTTTAAACCTTCATTAAATATATACTTTTGCCTTCATTTATTTGTTAATTTTTGAGAATTAGTTGTTGGCATTCATAATCCATGTATCTCAGGTCTTTAAAGATTTCATAAAACAACATTGCAGAAATTTTTTCTAAAGCAGATAAATTCTCCTTGAATCAGAATGTCACCAAAAGTCACATATATACCACCATGTGCCCACAGCCCATGCTTGCCAACGTTTTAGTTTTCACATTTTCTTTTCTATGTTGTAAAAATATTACATTGACTAGCTAGATCATTGAAACAGTTTTTTAAATTTTTTTTTCTTATTTTCATGCACACCAAACTGTAATTATATTGAAGTGATAGGTCAAGAGTGAATTTGACAATTCACTTTTGAGAACATCTAAAACTATTATACCCCGGCTGAGAACCAAGGATTTATTATTTGTTTTGGCTTTGTTTTTCCTTCTATCCTAGTGTCTTCAGTTGGACTTTTATTCGGCCTTATTCCAGGACCAATTAAAAAAAATGTCAGAACAAGCAGGTTAGCTTTTATTCTTTCAGAGAAGACAAGCTACCAAGAGTGGTTAAGCAGGTTAGTGACATGAGCTGAGCAGTGCTGTGGATTGATAGTTCCAGAAGAAGAATAGATATTTTCTTTGGTCTTACAATGAAACATAATTGTTTTAGTAAAATAATCACAACCTAGTAATAATCACAACATAGATGGCATCACTATTAACTAATATTATTTGGAATATGCAGGTAAATTTGGAGCCACACTGGTCGAATATTTTGATTTCTCTTCATATTCCCTCCTTTACTCAATTTATTTTTCCTTTTCCTTCTCAACATTTTAAAATAAACATTTTGGAACCGATGTAGGTTTGGAGAACAATTCAAGAAATAATACAGAGAGTTCCCATAGACACCACACCTGGTTTTCACGATTATTAACATTTTGCATTAGTGTGGTGCATTTGTACAATTAATAATTGATAAACCGATATTGATATGTTTTTATTTACTAAATCCATACTATATTCAGATCTCCTTAGTTTTTACCTGTAGTCCTTTAGCTGTTATAGACGGGCAATGAAAACGTGGAAGTAGTGCTTGGAGGTAGGACAGAGTATTTAAAGATCCTCTTCCCCTCCTTCTCTCTCAGTCTGAATTTTCAGGAGTCTGAATTCCTATGGGGGTCCTGTCAACAGATTGAGGTAAAAATAGCCTCTTCCAGGTGATATGCTTCCTATGGGAGTTATATGGGCCTCAAAGTAAAGATTATGGAGTCATAGTGTGATCATAGACCCTGAACTCAGACATCCTGGTTGGAATCCCATGTCTGCCCTTTACCAGCTAATTGACCTTGGACAAGCTTTAACTAGCTTCTTGTGTCTCAGTTTCCTCTTTTGTATAAAATAATGGTTGTACCTATTCATAGGGATGATGTAAAGTAAAATTTGCTAATATTTGTTAAATGATTAGAACAAAAACTTTGGACATAGCACATGATATAAAAGTATTTGAAATATATATGCAAATTTATACTCAAATTATTTCTAGATATTTGTTACTTTGCTTTAAACATTTTGACTTTTTTAAAAAAAATCCTTAGTCATTACTAGGGTGTTTGTTTGTGTGTGTGTGTGTGTGTGTGTGTGTGTGTGTGTGTGTTTATGTCCTTGTCTAAATGACTGGAGTTGGGGAAGTCTGTGTCCATGAATGGATGAAAATGTTAAGTGGAGAAGGTCATCTCTTTTGTGACCAGTATGTTAATTATTGAATTGTGAGCAGCCAAGGATGTATGCTTCAGCTATCCTATCCTATAAGGAACTTGCCCTTTCAATAACCTTACCATTTTTTATCTTTATTTATATGGTATACATTAACAGGATTACAGTTTTTAAGGAAGAGCGGTTCTGGTACTTTATGCCAAACACATCTGACCAAGACTGGCTGTTGCAGCCAATTCCAAATCCTGCCCAGAGGAATAGATTGGATGTGCCTATAGTATTAATGAGATGGCCTTCTCTTGGAAACATTTAGAACCCTTGACTGATTGCTTTTTCTCAGCTTTCTTTGTTGTTGTTTTTTTACATTTTAGTTCTTTTATTTTTTCTGAATTTATTGGGGTGACATTGATCAATAAAATTATATAGGTTTCAAGTGTACAATTTATAATACATTATTGGTATATGGTATTGTGTGTTCACTACCCAAAGTCTAGTTTCCTTCTGTCACCATTTATCCCCCCTTGACCCTCTTCTACTTACCCCCACCCCCTTTCTACTTTCTGTTTTAAATGTACAATCTTTTGAATTTTTTTCTACTATTTTTTCCCATGCTACTTCCTACTTTTGTTTAACCAACAACAATTTCTACTACTGTGTGACACTCACCCTCCCAGGGCTCTTCTTGTTCTCTCACTTTTTCCCTAGCAATTATCTATGTTCAGTCAGACCTCCTGACCCTTTAAGTCCCTCGGGGCTGCTTCATATCAGGGTTCAGCTCACTGCAAATTTGCTTTTGTCAAACAGCTATGCTGATAGGAACTTCCTCAAAGGACAGCATTCTTTTTTTTTTCTTTTCTTTTTTTCTTTTTCCAAAGTAACTAAATGTGCAAAGCTCTTCAGAGAACTAGAAGTGAAGAAACCTCCAAACTATTAATTTTTTCAAAAGAAAAAGATATGTACACCCTTCACCCCAGACCATGGCATATACATAGTTTTTATTTGAAAACTAAGCTGGAAAGATGAGGGGAGAGCTGGTGTCCTGCAAAGTGACAGTCACAGTCATCATTTGAAAATTTGTCACATTATATTTCAGCATGTGTGTTTGCCATCTGCTACATTCAGTGTTTCTGTCTTGATACTGTTGATATTTTTGGTCAGAAAATTATTTGCTGCAAGTTATCATTATAAGATATTTAAGAGCATCCCTGGCCTCAATGATGCCAGGAGAACCCTCTACCACCATCATCACCACCACCAGTTTTGGCAGCTAAAGTGTTGATAGGCATTGCCAGATGTCCCTGGTTGAGAATGCAGCACTGCACACCTAAAACATTCTTTTCCAGTTCCATCCATGCTGTTGCAAATGGTAAGAATTCCTTCTTTTTTACAGCAGCATAGTATTCCATTGTGTAGATGTACCACAGTTTTCTAATCCATTCATCTGCTAATGAGCACTTAGGCTGTTTCCAAATCTTAGCTATGGTAAATTGTGCTGCTAACTGGAGAGCATTATGCTAAGTGAAATAAGCTAGTCAATGAAAGAAAAATACCACATGATCTCACTCATTTATGGATAATAAAGACCATTATAAACTGATGAACAAAAATAGATACAGAGACAGAGCAGCATCAAACAAACTGTCAAACTACAGTTGGAAGGCCGGGGAGGGTTGGGGGGTGGTAATGGATCAACCAAAGTATTAGTATGCATGCATATAAGCATAACCAATGGACACAAGACACTGGGGGGTAGGGGAGGCCAGGGGAAGGTCAAGGGGAAAAAAAGGAGACTTATGTAATACTCTTTGTAATACTTTAAGCAATAAAACAAAATAAAAAAATAATAATAAAATAAAATAGAAAAAAAATAAAACATTCTTTTCCAGGACATGGTTAAACCAATGGGGAAAAGATATGCTTAGATGGAAAACTTTAAATACGAGTTTAGAAACTTGGGTAGAACTTCAAAGAGTTATATTCAAGTGTTATTGTTATCTGAGCCTGCTTAATCATTCCATTTTTGCACTTGGTATTTGTTTTATTTGAGCAGAAATCTGCAATAACCAGCAGTGCAAAAGGAAGTCATATCTTGTTTTTATTATGGAAAAATAAACAAAACTCTGTTTATTTTGGAATCTCTTAGTTATTTTTCATGAACGCTTTCCTCAAGACAGGATAATGCTAAATAGTTTGCTAGTTTGTGTGGCCGAGGAAAGTGAAACACAAAAGGTAGCAACTCACCTATGGAGCCTAACAGATACCTAGAGCTAGGACACCGAAGTGCCAACACCTCTATTCGTTTGCTTATAGTTTAAAGCCACTCACTGCTGTTGTTTTGGGTTGTGTTTTTAGTATGAGTATTAAAAAGGCATGTTGTTGGCAGAGAAACAGATACACAGATCAATGGAACAGAATAGAGAGCCCAGTTATAAAACCACACATAGATGGACAGATAATTTTTGAAAAAGGAGCCAGAAATGCACATTGGAGTAAAGGTAGTCTCTTCAATAAATGGTGCTGGGAAAACTGGAAAGCCACATGCATACGAATGAAGCTGGATTGCAGTTTGGCCCCTGTGTACTAGTACAAAAATTAATTCAAAATGGATCAAAGACTTAGACATAAGACCCGAGACATAAGACATAAGTCACATAGAAAAAAATATGGTACCAAACTTATGGACCTGGGTGGTAGAGAACATTTTATGGACTTGATGCCATAGGCAAGGGAGGTAAAGGCAAAAATAAATGAATGGGACTATATCAAACTGAAGAGCTTCTGCACAGCAAAAGAAACGAACAACAAAAGAAAACAAAAGGCAGCCAACTAGATGGGAGGTGATATTTGCAAACAGTAGCTCCGACAAAGGTTTAATTTCCAAAATATATAAATAACTCATAAAACTCACCACCAAACAAATAAACAATCCAATCAAAAGTGAACAGAGGACCTGAAAATACACCTCTCCCAAGAAGACATACAAACAGCAAATAGATATATGAAAGATGTTCAACCTCACTGGCAATCAGGGAAATGCAAATTAAAACTACAATGAGATACCACCTTAAACCAATTATAGTGGCCACTATCAACAAGACAAGCAACATCAAGTGTTGGAAAGGTTGTGGTACAACCGCTATGGAAAGCAGTCTGGTGATTCCTCAAAAAAATTAAAAATAGAGCTATCATATGACCCAACAATCCCACTTCTGGGTATATACCCAAAAAACTCAAAATCATTTATACGCAAAGATATATGCACCCCTATGTTCATTGCAGCATTATTCACGATGGCCAAGAGTTGGAAACAACCAACTCAATCCGCAATGATAGAGGATTGGATAAAGAAGATGTGGTATATATACTCAATGGAGTACTACATGGTCATAAGGAAGGATAAAATAGCATCATTTACAACAACATGGATGGACCTTGAGAACATGCAAAGTGAAATAAGTCAAACAGAGAAAGCTAAGAACTATATGATTTAGCTCACATGTAGAATATTAAAATGAAACTTATGTACACGAACAGCAGTGTGGTGGTTGCCCGAGGGAGGTGGGTGGTGGGAGAAGGGGATCCTAATATGAGGTGACAGGAGATTTGACTCTGGGTGGTGGGAACATGGTCCTATATACAGATTTTGTAAATTTGTAATCCACACATGTAACCTATATGTTCACGTATACTAATGTCACACCAATAAAATTTAATGAAAAAAGGCATGTCTTGATGGCAAAATTTTAAAATAGCCATTTTGTAATTGCTGACTACTGAGGTCATGTCAAGCAAAGATTCTCTACCTAAAAACCCTCTTCACTCTGTGTAACAACATTTTTTTTCATGTTGTAAGCACTGAACTAGCATAATTCAACTTTATTCAAGAATGAGTAAGTGCCAGAAAAAAGATAGAATCCATAAACATCTCAGAGAAAATTCAAATGGAATTCCTGGCTGGAGAATAAGGAATAGTCCAGGATTTGTAGAACCTGAAGCTTCTAGAATTAGTGTGGCCTCTTAAAATTAATAATAATATTAAATTATATATGCAATAGTTGGTAAGAAAGGAAGCATTTATTTTTAGTGAAAAAAATTTACTACAATTACACTTTTTTCAATGCTGACAAATTGCACAAAAACATACCCTGAAAAAATAATAACATGTTATTTTTATTAATAACTACATGACACCCTCTATCACATTTCCCTATAATTTCTGGCTTCATAATCTTTTATAGTCTCTTCCTTTAATTTATTCTCTCCTCTATTGTGCTTGGTTGAAGTAGCTCATTTTCATAAAAAAAAGTTACATTTAGGTACACAATCATTTTGGTAAAGCCATATAAGTTTTTAGGATTAATGTCAGATTTGGAGGTACCTCTCTCATTTCTTATTTATAAAATCTGGTATAATATGAGGAGCACCGGGAGTGGTATTACAATTTGTGGATATGACCCAGTCAGTAGGCTGCCCTGAGAAAGTGACTCCTAAAAGAAGGTAAAGCAGTGGCTGTTGTGCTAGCTAACATGGGGATGTGTGCTCCAGGCTTCATGAATAGAGGATGCAGAATGAAAGAGGGCAGAAGGCAATCAAAGAACCAAACCAAATGCTAGCCAATAAGTATACAATGGAAGACATGAAGGGGGAAGGACAGCAGGAAATAATGAGCCCAGAGACTAATTTTCCTACAGATACAGTCACAGAGCTTGATCACAAATGGACACCTGGTACCTCACAGATGGCATGTAGTGCACACTTTGAAATGCTTGGTGAATGGTAATGGCAAGTGAATGAATAGCCACTATTGTCCAAGGCCCATGGCTGGATGAAATTATCAGAGAAGTAAACAGTCAAGGAGAACAGGGTGTGGTTAAAACTCAAGGGGGACATGGACAAAACAGTCTGGAAGCCGAGTAGCAGGACAAATGAACCATCCTCTCGAGAGTTAAGAAAGCTTTCACCAGGGAAGAAGCCTGAGAGAAGATCTGAAGTATGAGTAGGAATGAACCTGCAGGGAAGAGAGCTGTGTATTCCAGTGGGCAGCACAAAAGGTGATAATTAAGGAAAGAGGTGCAGAAAAAATCAATGTGTACAAGGCACAGAAAATAATGCTCTATATCTGGAGCATGGGGTACAAATAGGACAATAGAAAACAATAAAGCAGAAGTGAGCAGCAACCAGATAGCCAAGGTAGTTAAATGTATACTACCAACTTGCTCATCCTATATAATACAAGGCTAATCTGCAAATTGTCCCCTTGGGAGTTTGACTCACCAGGAGTTCGATTGCTCGCAATGATGTGCACTGACCACCAGGGGGCGGCACGAAAAGAAGGAAGGCCCTGGCAGCTGGGGAAGGAAGGCCCTGATTGGCCCTGATCATCAGCCAGGCCTAGGGACCCTATGCATCCACAAATTTCGTGCACCAAGCCTCTAGTCTACACTAATAAAATACAAAGATGCTAATTGACCATACCTTTGCTATGCCCAAGCCACGCCCACCAGCCAATCAGAGCAACTATATGAAAATTAACCCAACCAAGATGGCGGCCAGCCAGCAGCCACAGAGCTGGAGCAAGCAGGAGGCTTGATTGCCCCGGCAATGGAGGAAGTCAAGCTTCCTGCCTGCTCTGGCCAGCTGTGGCCTCTGCAAAAGGCAACAAAGTTTCAATTATAGAAGCTAAATAAATCCCAGATACCTGCTTCCAGCCAGCCTCCACTGGGAGCTTGGGTGGCTGGGGCTGTGGCCAGCCTGCAAACAGCCATCAGCCCCTCACCCGGGCTGGCCAGGCACCCCAGCAGGACGCCCCTCCCTGAAGGGGGGTGTGGCCAACCTGCAAACAGCCATCAGCACCTCACCCCAAGATGGCCAGGCACTCCAGCGGGACCCCCACCCTGATCCAGGACACCATTCAGGGCAACCAGCCGGTCCCCACCCATGCACCAGGCCACTATCCTATATCATAAAAGGGTAACATGCAAATTGACCCTAACAGCAGAACGACTGGGAATGGCTGGTCACTATGACAACACTGACCACCAGGGGGCAGACGCTCAATGCAGGAGCTGCCCAATGCTGGTCAGTGTGCTCTCACAGGGGGAGCTCTGCTCAGCCACAAGTCAGGCTGATGGCTGCCAGTACAGCGATGGTGGTGGGAGCCTCTCCCGCCTCCTCAGTGGCGCTAAGAACGTCCAACTGCAGCTAGGCCTGCTCCCCGTTGGCAAGTGGACATCCTCTGAGGGCTCCCAGGCTGCCAGAGGGATGTCTGACTGCCAGCTTAGGCCCAATCCCCCGGGGAGCGGGCCTAAGCCATCAGGTGGACATCTCCCGAGGGGTCCCAGACTGTGAGAGGACACAGGCCAGACTGAGGGACCCTCCTGACTGCACAAATTTTTGTGCACTAGGCCTCTAGTAAATTAATAAAAGCCATTGGATTGTTTAAGCAGAGAAGTTAAAAATCCATTTTTTTCTGTGCTGCAACTATTCATCATCTCTTGGCTCAAGTGCCACAAGGAGCAGTTTTTGCTTGGGTCACCTTAGTGTGTACAACTCCCTCAAGACTCTCCTTAACCCCTTATAACCATATTTAGTCTTTTAATTAAATGATGTGAAGTTGTTACCCTGCTACACTTTCCTTTTTATATATTGAGCACTTCTAGATTAGATGAATTTTTCTTTGAGTCATATGAACACATATGGCAGTTTACATTTTAATAAAAGGAAAGAAATATGGCATATTTTATTTTAGTTAAATGAATTTTACAACTAACTTAAATATATCATCCTTAAATTTCAGTTTTAAAAAAATCAGATTAAACTCTGATAAAAAAAATTAAATGTACTACTGAAAATTTTTACTATTGCCTCATGCATTTACTATCATTTTATGACTAATTATTTTCATCAGACATCTGCCTCCATTTAGAAACATATTTCTTTGAGCAATAACTGTATGTGAGTCTGTTTACTACTGCCATCTGCTGGTCATAGTTGAGAGCACATGCTTGCATCTTTTTGGTTTAAGAAATGTGTAAGGTGTTGGTTGATAAATGGGTATTGTAAAATTAAATGCATTTGTAGGAAACAGAGATGAGGTAATCAGTAATTCATCTCTGCACTTAATATTAAGTTTCTTCTCCTTGCATCTTATAAGAAGCTCTCAACTTTCATTGATATACCCCGAGCTCTATGATGAAGACAGATTCTTTATTAGCACGATTCTATTTGTATTCCTCATGTGCTTCTGGCAAACAGCTGTCTTCAACCAAATCGCTCTCTTCCCCTGATACCTTACACTCCTTCTGGGCATAACAGTTCACACAGCCACTTCCACTTGTGTGTAACCAATGAGTTGAAAAGTTTTGCTTTTCGCTTTGGATTTTTTTTTTTAATAATAAAAAATTTTAAATGGAGATATGTGGGTGTGTGTTTTCATACCTGTGAGACTTGATGGTATGAAACACCCAGGAGTCAAACATCCCAAATCATCATAAACAGTAGGTTCACTTGCTCTGTGTCCCTTATTGAGTCCAAAATAAGGAAACACACAGTCCTAAAAGACGTTTTAACCTGGGAAAAACATAGATGTTGGTATTAAATTCAATTATTCATAAATTTTAATTTTAGAATAATCTCCCTCTTAATGATCCCCTCCTCCCTCATAATTCCAAACACAGTAAGTTAAAATGATTAAGATTTTGAAGTCTGGCAAAACTGGATGTGAATTACACAGATTAGGTGGGATTTAAGTTAAATGGACATTTTGGGAAGAAAACCATATATTTACAATAGATAGACTAGTGTAGTGTAGTGTAGTGTAGTGTAGTGTAGCATAGCATAGTATAGAGGTTAAGATCATGTGCTATGGATCCAGATGTCCAGGGTTGAAATTCTGGCTTACTTACTTACTTGAGCAAATTACTTAACCCTGCTGTTCCCTTTCATCTGTAAAACCAAGATAATAATAGCACCCACATCACACAACTATTGTGAAGAATAAATGAATATATCTCTCTGCGATGCATTGCGTATGGTGATATGTAGTACACATTTTACATTATTGTCTATTACTGTTATTTATCCAGCGATTAAAATTTTAATTCCTGTGATGGCTTCTGTGCATATAATAAAAAGAGCATGTAACTTCCAAATATAAAGATTGTGCATTAAGATTCAGGTGGGAGCAGTGAACTCACTCTTAATCAGGCCTGTGCTTCCTTTATAGTATAGCTGTTGTCAGAGGTCCCATTGGTCAGTTTTATTACAGAAAAACAAAGCATTGGGTTATTTCAACGATGCTGAGTAAGTGCTGAAAACTGTGTTTGCTGGAAATTATATAAAGCACCATGGTTGCACTTTGTCCTCATGTTCCTTGGTCTCGTGGGAATTTTTTCATTGAAACTGGTCCCTAGAGACATGAAATATCAGAATTATCTTTAAAAATACTTTAGCTTCTTGGCTTCCAGTTTCATAAAAAAATATTTTGATTGCCTGGGTAAATGGCATGAGTCACATTTCGTCTAAACTTAATGTGTGATAGCAACTATAGCAACTTAATAATTCCCTTGATCAGGCATTCACCCATACTGGAACTTCTGCCACATTGTGAAGAGAGATTTCTCATTTCACCTTGACATCCTGTGTGAGATTCCTAGCCTTCAACGATGACCACTAAATGTAAAGACCAGAGTCAACCCCATAACAAAAATGGGAAGACCCAGAAAAAAAAAACAGTACAAAAATAAATTTGTTTACCCCAAACCGAGAAATAACTCTATGCTTACATACAACTTATGAGAAAATTTCTGCTCCATCACAGTAATGAACATTTATGAAAGTTAGTCTCAAAGAGATTATGTTGGATTTGTGACTGAGTCTGGAGGTTTTTCCTGTTGTTGAATGGATCAACAAAACACCACTGAATATAAGTGCTTTGGGTATTGTCTCCCTCTGACTTTTTAGAATTCTTTTAAAATTATAAAGAGTATAAATTATTAAAATTATTAAAAAATATAAAGTTTTCCTCTTTGCTTATATTTGTGGCCTCATTTGTCTTTCAGACATGGTAGTCTGAGTACTCATTCGATGAAGCTTTCATACTAATACTAAAATATGTTCACATAATGTATCCTTACTAATGTTAATTTGCGGAGCAAAAATTGATGTATTGTTTCTTACAAGAGTAAGTATATATTAACTAATCATTTATGAATTTTTCCTTGAGTAATGTCTCCATGGTATAATATTGTTTCCTATCTGATATGGATCAGGACTATTAACTTACAGAAAGATGCTTGACTTAGCATTCTTATTGCTCAAAATGTAATATAATGATACTGCACATTTACTAAGCACTTACATCAGTCAACTATTTAACACATACTTATGAAATAAATGTTTATTACTGTGCAAGGACAGTTGGAAATAAAAAAGAAGTTCACTTTTTGAAAATGATTTCATAAGCTTTTATAGCTCTTTCAGGAAGCTCAGAGCCAAACTTGAAGTTGGATTATAGCCACTCTGTAGGTTTATAAGATTCTCATATTTGAATTATTTACTGAGTCATACTTCCCCTTTTTATTCTCTGCTAGATTCTTTTGTTCTACTCATACTCCTTGGGGACATTCCTAATCTGTTATGAGTCCATTCCTATGAATTCAGAGTCTTACCATAGCACTCAGATACAAGATTAAAATTGGATGAAGCATTTTCACATAAATATTATATAATCTCTATAGCAAACCTATAAGTTGTAAGTATAAGTATCTATTTTACAAATGAGGACATTGAGACCTCAAAGAGGTTTTTGTGTTTTATTCTATACCGCAAATAGTGAGTTGCTTGAGTACTGCTCATCACAAGGTTGTATATAACAACAGACTATAAGTAAATAGAAATTTCAGAAAGAGAGAGCCCAGCATACAACAGTTCTTGGGGAAGTCTGAAACACTCAGAGAAGCAGAATGACCTTTTAGATGGGGAACAATAAAAACAAGCAGAAACTAGAAAGAGAAGACATCCTGGAACTGAGCCAAGATCTGATTCTAGAGTCCCTAACTCTGCTCATTCAGGCACTGCATTCAGTAACCTCCAAATAAATATCTCCAATACCAAGGAGAAAAGGTTTAGACACAACCCCAAATTAAGTCCACACAACTATTTGTGGGCTTTTTCTGTTGTTCCATAGCTACAGATCACTTTAATGAACATAATGCACAAATTTCCCTTGTGTTTTTGTTATTTTGTGTGATGGGTTTTTGTTGTTGTTCTTTTTTTTCCTTCTTTTTTTTCTCGTATTAATTCTGCAGGCCCTTGGCAGAGCCTCCTTTTGGTGAGTGGATTTATGGTGCTGGGAAGGCTCTTTGAAGTGTCTCAGAAGAAAGTTACTAAAGCACAGAAGCTTAAAAAAAGGATGTGCCTTTCCAGAAAATTAACTTTGAATAAAATAATATGTCAGTGAAACAGTGAATCTTACACATCACATAACTTATCAACAGCCCCTCTAAGAGTCTTTATGCCATAAGAGAACCTTCCATAGACAAAATAAGAGAATGTACCTTTTGGGCTATTATGAGGGGCTGAAATACCTTTTAAAGAACATGTTAAAAAAGAATGAATAATTTATTTTTCAATCAGTCACTTTGGGATGGCTTTTCACCATTTTTCTTTATTTTCATTGAAAAGACAACATTTGTATATGATTTCATTAATGATCTATGTGCCTAACGGTTGCACAGGTATCTAAAAATTAGCCTTTCACCTCCATTTTTCTATCTTTCCCTCCATCAAAAAGTACCCAGTTTCTGTTCCTTACCATTCTAAAGTCAACCACACTATGAAAGGTCTTCTGACCATAACAAGAAGCATATGGAGAGAGACTCAAACATATTTTAACTCCATTTCCTATTGCTCAGACTGACACCCCATTTTCCTTGAACTTTCTGTTCCCCACATTTGTAATTGCCTCCTTCCTAGATGTTTATATGTCTCACCTGGCACTGCCCACCTGTGGCAACAGTCTTCTCTGTTGCTTGACCTGTGGCTGACCATGCTGACCCCAAGCTACTCACTTTATGCACAACCCACAGCTACCAAGCCACCATCAAGACAAAATGTCCCAGTTTAGACAGGCCTTAAGCTTTACTTAAACTTGATAGAAACCTTGGCATTTTGAAAGAAGAAGAGTGGATTCATTTCTGGAAAATTAAGAGTCATGCCTTAGTGTCATAAAGGGTGTAGAGAGCATGTTATCAAGTAAGTTGTGCGTATAGCTGTATTCTGAATCTTTTAGGTTAGGATTCAACAGGTGTTTATAGATCTCAGGATAATGTGTGTTCTGTGGTATAAAGCGGACCAGAAGCACAGGCTGTCACAGGATGGTCAGGGGTATGAGGTCTTTGCGATTGTGTCACTTTGAATCAAATGTTCAAATCTAGAACCAACATTATTGTCCATGATGGCAAGTGCTACAAATATTCGGAGTGATATAAATGAGAAAGATAGTTCTTTCTTACCTATTCTTGCCTGAAACAAAAGAATAGAGGCATTTAGCCCACAAGACCGTTCATGACATGGCCCATTCTGACCTTTATAGCATCATCAAAATTATAAGAATGTTTTTCTTTACTCATCCCAAACTCCTTGCAATGCTGTGAAAATTCATTTCCTCACATTCCTGTTTTTATGCATGTTTTCTTTAGATGAAAGCAATTTCCTAGTCTCCCAACACCCTTGTTCAGCCTGCTAAATTTCATTTAAAACAAAAATCAAGTGGCACATTTGACTTTTATTCTGTCTAGTTGCTGTTCCTCTGAGGCCCAATAATCCATTGTGCTTATTTCTATCAGCCTTTAGGAGCCTGCATTAAAATTGATGTTGTACGTTCAGCTTCTATTATGCTGGGAGAGCTATGGGACCACAGAGGTTGATATTTTATTATATGTGCTTTCTTGAGTGACATGGTATTTGAAATATAATAGTACTCATTGAATGCTTACTGAATAAGTGGGTGACTGAATGAATGAGGTTCCTAAACTCTCTGTCTTTATTTTCATCTGCAGTGTGATTTTCTTCTACCTGGTTGACCATCCTCTTCATTCCAACACCAAGCTTTCTCTCAGCAAGTCCTTCCAGCCCTCTGTTTCCTCCATGGTTACCTTTGTCCCCTGTCCCAGGTTTACTCTCCAGCATCCAAAATGTATCAGATAAAAATGATTTGAGATCTAACTTTTAAAAATACTATTCAATTATGTAGTTATGTCCAAGTTCACCCCCATCCTTTTATGAGTCACATTAACCCATTTCCATTGCCATGAAGCTTCTGCAGGCAGTGGCTGTGCACTGGACAGCCGAAGGGAAGAAACCAGGGAATTTACCTCCCCCCCCACACATCCTGCTACACTTTTTCTGCATGGGCTGCACTCTTCCTCAGTTCCAGCTCCTACCTGGCAAGCATGTCCTACTTTCAGATTCTACTAGGATTCCCTGCCTGGATCTCTAGTAGCACTGTCTCTTCCTGTTGTCATTCTACTTCATGAAGAGTTTCCTGCCTAATGTTACTCATTTCTTGGTAGCTTTGCCATCCCTTGTTTAGCTCCTCCACTTTTCCAAAGCCTGAGTATTTAGTTCACTGACTTAAATTTCCTTTATTTTTAAATACTTAGAATAGTTTTGTTGTTGTTGTTTTTCTGATTGCATCTTGAATAATAAAGTGAATTTAGAGATATGGGAAGAAAGTGGCTAAATTTTTTCTTGGCCTATTTTTGAATTACAAAGAAAACCCCATATTTTCTGAATGACTGCCGTGACTCTGTATAATTCATTCACATCATATTGATTTCAACAGCTACTGAAAGCTCTGTGGAAACTGAAAAAAAAAAAGCAAAGGTAAAGGAAGTAACAATGGACATAATTATCATTTTATACTTAAAATGTCTAATATAACTTCTTACTCTGTCAAAGACCTAAAGTCAGCTAGAACAAGTATTACTTTATGATTCTATAATCTCAGGTTTGTTTTGCTAAAAGTAAATAAATCGCATTTAGTTCCATGTAAAATTATGCAACTTCATTTAAAAAATTGAAATTAAATACTATTGATTCTGTTCTTTGAAATGCCAGATAACATATTTTCTTCAACTGCTCAGGGTGGTGGGGTCATGTGGACTAAAGTGGTAAAAATAGATTTCCTGGAAAATTCTGCAAATTAGTCAAAGGAAAAAAAAATACAGTATATTTTCTAATATTTCCAAGAAATGAAACGAGGACATTTAGCTTAGACTTAACTAGAAGCCTAGTTTATTCAATAATTTTAATTAAATGAATCAAATAATTATAGAAATGTTGGAGTAATAATCTCAAATAATGTACCTAAATAAAAATTTGACACCATACAATCCTTGAAAGAAGTCCAGGGAAACACAAACAATAAAGATGACCAGACCCAGGTGAAAATGTGCCAACTGCTTTAGTTTCATTGTTATGATACAAATGAAGGACCGTTATTTTTATGCTTTTTCGTGAGAATCTTTACCTTTATACCAGTAGACCATTATTTTTATGCTTTTATGTGAGAATCTTTACCTTTATACCTTTATGCTCATTATATTAGCTTGATAGGGCTGCCTTAACAAAATACCATAGAGTAGGTGGTTTAAACAATAGAAACATATTTTCTTACAGTTCTAGAGGCTACAAGTCAGGATGAAGATGCCAGCAGTGTTGGTCTCTTCAGAGCATTTCTCTCCTTTGTTTGTAGGAAGTCATCTCCCTGTGTCTTTTTTTGTTTGTTTGTTATGTGCCAAGCACTGTTCTTTTTTTAAAATTTATCTTTCTTGTTGAAAGTATTATAGATGTCCCCTTTCTCTCCCCTAATTGACCTCTTCTACCCCACACTTCTGCTTGGCCTTCACCACACTATTGTCTGTGTTCATGGATTAGGCATAGATGCATATAAGTTCTTTAGTTAATTTCTTCTGACCCCACTCATTCTCCAGGTCCCTCCATGCTGTCTCAAAGGGCAGGAGATCCTTCTTTTTTACAGCTACATAGGATTCCATGGTATAAATGGGCCACCAATATTTTAACCACTCATCTACTGATGGGCACTTTGTATGTGTCTGTCCTAATTGTCTCTTTGTGTAAGAACAGAAGTCTTATTGGATGGGAGCCCATCCAAATTACCTCATTTTAACATAATTATTTCTTGAAAGATCCTTACTCAAAATAGTCACAATTCAAGGTACTGGGTATTGATAAAGACTTCAACATAAAAATTATGTGGGACACAATTCACCCTATAATACTCATGTAGTAAATGAATTTTCCTTTTGGAGATAATATACATTGGACTTGGTGGTTTGGGTTTTAAGGACAAAATAAAGAGGAAAATAAGAGATAATAAAAAAGAGCAAATAAGAACGTAGAATTGCTTCTCACTGTACTATAGTCAGATATGTACTAGCGTTACATCTCCCCCCGCATTTTTGTGCATTTTCTGTCAATAATAATCATTTCTGCTTTGATGTTCCACCTTTATTGATCTGAACTCAGTGGTTTCCTTTGTGCTGCTTTAGAACCTGGATGTTTATCAGTACTGATGGACTGTTAGCTTGTACAACAACTGTATATAGATGCTTTTTGACTAAGGAGGGGATTATGTCCTGACGAACCTGTCATAAGTTGAAAATGTTTCATACACCTAACCTACCAAATATCATAGCTTAGCCTGGCCTACATTAGACCTGCTCAGAACACTACAGTTGGGCAAAATTATCTCACTGTCGCTGCCCAGCATGATGAGTGTATCTTACCACATATGCCTAACCTGAGAAAAATATCAGAATTCAAAATTTGAAGTACAGTTTCTATTGAATGCATATCATCACCATGAAGTCAACCCATCATTAAGTCGGGGACTGTCCATACATCTACTAGTATTTCCTCCATTAAACTGAGAGTTCCTTGAGGACTTAGGATGAGTTGTTTCATCTTTATGTCATCAGTGCTTGGCTTGGCACCAAGTAGGTCCTACCTTCACATAATTTCTTGACCCAACAAATATTGTCCAACATCCTCTTTGTGGGGGTTGTAGAAGACACAAAATGATTAGAAACATAAGACACAGTCCCTGCTTTACTGAAACAGTTTAATAAAAGAATCTCAGAGGAGTAATACTGAACACATCTCCACTAACAGCAACATCACTATCTATAATCAGGAAAAAATATCCTTTATATTTTCTCTTCTAGACACATAGAATTTTAGGATATGCATTATATTCTTTAGGCAGGGATTTTCTGCCATTTTAGTAATCCTATATGGCATAAGTAATTGTGAGTTCAAGACTTGAATTGTGTAGTGAGTCAAATACTATGAAATGTAGGGCCAGTTCTTAAAGTTCAGGTGAGTATACATTTATCCTGGAAGGATGTATGATAAATTATAAACCCAAAACTCTAGAGATGAAATGGTTACAATTCAAAGGATAGCAATAATGAAAGGACTAAATATCAAGTAAACATTTACTTCCAACTGAGTAGCCTACTTCACAAGTTATACAATGGAGGGGGACATCCTGTCAGTGTCAGGCCCATATTTATGAGAAACCTTTTGGGGAATAAAATATTTCAAAATCACTCTTTGCCTCTCATCTCTGGGTTACAATTCATGATCCACATAACTTTGTATCTAGATAATTACACTGGGGTTCATCAGATCCCTCTATGAATGATCTAAGAAGGTTTTTCAGTCTACCTCTGCAAAATTGTTCAACTTAAGAAGTGAAATACTTTCAAACTTGCTCATAGCCAGCACTCAATTACTCTGAAATCTCTCCCATCTGTCCTTCATCACTTCCTCTTCCCCATGGTTTAGATTTTAAAGGTTTTTTAATTAGAATGTATCCATTAATCTTAACACGATTCCTGGCACCTACGTATGCCAGACAGTGCATATAATTCCTGCTCTTATGGAGCTTGAATCCAAGTAACTAAAACTTAATTCAAACAATAAGTGTAAGTATTTCTAAGTAAAGAGTATTAATTGGTATTTTTAAAAAGGCTTTGATGTATGAAGTCCAAGCTGAGCATGTCTAAGAACCACCTTCAAGCACGCACCCAAATCTGCAATTATTCAAACTAAATTTACCTGAGATTGTTCCATCACTCTCCAAAGCCATCAAAAGCTTTTTCTTTGAGAGCATGTATGAAGAAAAGTAGAGGCAACACACCAAAACCCTACATGCTTAATGTTACCTAAACTATTATGCCAGAAATTCATCACTGATAATTTATATCACATAGCAATTATTTCAATCGTATGGATATGAAATAAACATTTTAAAATATTTTTCTGCTTTATCAGTTTACTTTATCTTTGGTTCACCAGGTAATATTACAAAATTCCTTTGCTCATGTTGTATAAATGAGTTAAAAAAAACACCACCATCAGCTAACTGTATAAAATATTTACTGATACAATAAAAATCATTTCTATAATATTCTCTTCTTTTGAAAGTAAGGGCCAGAAGTCTCTTTTCAAATTCAACAATAGAGAAGTCATTTAATGGAATTGATAGTATCATTTTCTAGTCTCTGGCAGTTTCAACATTTACAAAATGGTGGTGACATCTAGCCATGTGATTTTTGTGAGCATTGTATGAAATAATGTTTTGAAAGCCCTAATGATGGTGCCTTGTATATAATTCATATAATCATCCATGTATGTGCGCCTTCCAAAGACCTCTGACATACTAGGTTCTTCTTAAAGGCAGAAAGGTAGCGTATGAGGATCCTAAAGGCCTTTTTCACCTGAAAAATTGTATCTACTGGAGCGTTAAGCCAAAGTTGTCAGCCTTGACATATTTATATAACACTGCCTATTGACTTTTTAAATTATCATCTAAATTAAGAGGAGATTGCTAGAACTAATGATCCAAGGGTCTTGTTTGCCATCTCTGTTGGCTGCCAAAAAGTTATAAATTTCCTAGTTCCAGATCAGTGCAACCGCAAGAACTACATTATGCTAAGCAGACTCCTTTCCTAAATGATTTCATGGACAACATGATTTTCTCCACAGTCCCACTCATCACAGTAGAGGCTTAATGGAAATGGAAGGGAGTAAGAAGAAGCCTTTGCAATAATGCGATGAAGAGAAATGAAATGATTATCTGGTCAAAGGAAAAATTATTCCACGTGTATAAATATGGGCTTTCCCACAACCAGCAAGCTCAGAGTCATGGGGGAGGAGCCCTCAACCCTTAAAAACTCCGTTATTAAGTAGTCTGGATCCTGAGCAAAAACCTCTGTGTGATCTCTCAGGCCCAGCCATAGATAATTACAAAAGCTTTACCTAGCAAGCCTCACACAGGGAAACTGCCCTTCTCACACAAGCTTTGGTGTCCAACCAATGCACTGTAGTCATTGAAGGAAGTGGCACTCAAGGACTTAACTCCCTCACCCCCTAAGCTAGTCATATAATCTGCATTCATAGAATAGGCACTTCTGTGCACAGGCTTCTTTATCAGAGGCCTTGGGCAGAGGCCTTACTGAGGCAGCTCTACCAAGTGGTCTAAGGGGTGGTAGAAGAGGATCTTGAAGATACTTTTTGTCCTCTCTGGTTCAGCATTCAGTAGCTGTCTATTCTTAGCCTTTCCCCATCTTCCCTCTCCCCTCCCTCTTTGGGTTCTCTCATCAGTGAGGCGACTACCACACCTTTGCCTATCCAGCAGTTCCTAGATCAGCGCTATTTGATGGGGGAAATGGAATGGGGTAGGGTAGAGCCAGTGTTTTCTCTGGTTTAACCTCATCCTTATACTATCATAGTAAATGATTGAAGGCTCAAGTGTTGCTTTCTTTGTTTTGGGGGTTTCTTTTTAATCTTCACCTGAGGATATTTTTCCATTGATTTTAGAGAGAGTGGGAGAGAGAGGGAAAGACAGAGAAATATTGAAGTGAGAGAAATACATAGGGAGTGGGCTGGGGAGGAGCCTGTAACCCAGATACCATCCCTTGACGGGAATCAAACCTGGGATCCTTTGGTCCACAGGAGGACGCTCTATTCACTGAGCCAAACCGGCTAGGGCTGGCTTGTTATTTTAATTGACTTCTCCAGTTCCTGGCAGCTCAGCTTTTTAGCTCCTGACAATCATCATCCAGGTCCATAGGGCATGGAGGAACCAGGTGTTGTCCAGAGCAGACACAGAATCCAGAGTCAGATGACTGGGTTCAAATCCCTGTTCTGCCTTAGTATTGACAGTTGTTAATGGGCTGAAATATGCCCTCCCCCTCCCAGTAGTTCAGAATGTGACCTTATTTGGGAATAAGGCCTTTCAAGTGGTAATTACGTTAAAATAAGGTCATTAGGATGGGCCCTAATCCAATAATGACTACTGTCCTTGTAAGAAGAGGAGATTAGGACAGAAACACACAGATAAAACTATGTGAGCACACAGGGATAAAATAGCCATCTACAAACCAAGGAGAGAGGCCTCAGAAGAAATCAACCCTACTGACATATTGACCTTGGACTTGTAGCCTCCAGAACTGTGAAAAAGTAAATTTCTGTTGTTTATTTCTGAATAAATTATAGAAATAGAAATCCCATAATATATAAGGCAGATACTTACAATACTTAGGAGTAGTCATATGAATTACTAAGTTATATGAATTCTGCACTAAGAATATGTTCTAAAAAATGCCCCTGAAATGAAACTGATACTATCCCAGAGAACCATCGCTCTTAGGCTTTACCAATAGTAACCTTCAGTAAAGAGATGTTTTGACTTCTCTGAAGCTGTATTCTCTCTGATTTGTAAAAGGAAATAACAATATCTTCCCTACCGGTTTTGGGAGAGTAAAATACAATAACGTACAATTTACTCCCTCCTCCTCCTTTCTCCTCCTCCTCCTCCTCCTCCTCCTCCTCCTCCTCCTCCTCCTCCTCCTCCTCCTCCTCCTCCTCCTCCTCCTCCTCCTTCTTCTTCTTCTTCTTCTTCTTCTTCTTCTTCTTCTTCTTCTTCTTCTTCTTCTTCCTTCTTTCTCTCTCTCTCTCTCTCTCTCTCTCTCTCTCTCTCTCTCTCTCTCATCGAACCTCAGAACCTTCAGTCCACAGGCAAACGCTCTATCCACGGAGCCAAACCAATCTGCACTGTTCTCCTCTCTACTTTTTCCCTGGAAGAAGGAAAGTGGAAAAACAGAGGGTTTCAATCCGTACCAAAAGGCAGGATAAATAACTCTACTTGGAAACAGACCAGTCCAAGTAAGACCCCAGAGGCTTGAAATAGTGTATAAGTTGGGGAATTATGATGTGTTCCAACCATAAAGTGAAACAAAGGATGGAGGGAGGTGAGGTTGGAGAAAGGGGTCCTAGGCTCTCCTCACATGGAAGTCATTACGAAGCCTCTCTTTTCCACACTCCCTCCTCACTCTCTTTCTCCCTTTCACCAGGTTCACCTATTTGCTTTCAAATAACCCCTCAATTGAAAATTGAAAACAATTCAGGAAGGAAGACTTGCAACATAAAGGCATCTGTGAATGCTCTGGAAATTAATCCGTTATATACATCATTCTTTTCGAGACTGTTTTATCTTCCTTCTAAAAAAACTCAGAAACTCAATGGCAACTTGAAACAGAACCCAATTTAGTCCTGTCATTAGACCAAGAGGGTTTTATTCTCCCTGGTCCTCTGTCAGATTTTAAATGGATGTGGTTTTATTTCCCTTCTCATCTAATACTGGAACATATCCATCTACAGCAAGATCTCGCTTTTAAATGTGATGTACCTCCCATCACAGGGTCTGTGCATTTATGTATTTCCCACATTCAATCATCCCCAGTGGTCGGCAAACTCTTTAGTCACCAGAGCCAAATATCAACAATACAACGAATAATTGGTCAGCTTGGATTCAGAGTCACTCAAATGACATTTCATCGCTGTCATTTGAAAGATTGACCTCTCCTTTTAGAGTAATGGGGTCTCCATAATCTCTGTGGAGGTCGAGGTCACTTGCATTGCTCTGTCATGCCCTGAATGAAAGCAGCAGTTTGCTAGGGGGTCACAGTGTGAGGTAAGCTTGCCCTCTAGTGGTCACCATTCAAATTGCGCTGAAGGTGTTTGCTTCTGCCTTTATTCATGGGATAGGGAACAATTTAAGTCAGAAATAAATTCATCCACACACACAAAAAATAGGTATTTCACAGTTTACCAAATGATAAGTTATTGGTGTGAGTATTTTTTCATAGTTTTATTTTGGATGAGATGACACAGACATTGTTTTAGTAAAAATAAGCAGTTAGCAAATGCATTAAGAGTGCGTATGTGTTTAGTAAAAGGGCAAAATTGAGACCTTTGCTAATTCTTCTGGAAAAGAGACTTGTACTTTTATACTAACTATGAATCCTCAAAGATGTTAGTACCACATGAAGCAGCGTTATTATAATAGAGCAGAGACAGAGAAATGAAGGCGTTGCTGAGGTTGAGAGTATAAATTAAGTCCTGGCTCAATAGAACATACTATGGTATATAAACCAGTTAAGATTGGCTTTTCTATCCTTGTGATAGAAACTATGACTCTTCTATCCAAAGAGTCATAGTTTATTTTAAACATTTTGTTTATCCTTACTCAGATCTTACTATTTATTTTTACTTAACTGTCTCAGACAGCAAAAAAAGCAAAGCAAGCAGCCATCAATAGGTAGTCTTCAATAGTTGGCACAAACATACCATGGCTGGTTTGGCCTCAGGTGTCCTAATTCTGAGAGAATTGAATTTTTCACTGGTGTCTCCAAGTTCCCCAATGGATTGAACTCTAAATAGTAGTAACTTTCTAGTTAATATATCCTTTATTATCTGTCTTCCCTATATCACTTTCTCACTTCTCTCTATTAGTGTTCTCTGTACCTTCCAAGGAAACTACTTGCATCTGAAATTTTGTCTCAGGATCTTCTTCTAGGAAAACCCAAACTCAGATGGAGACTGTGTGTGTGTGTAGCGGGGGGGGGGGGGGGGGGGGCACGTGATGTGTGTACTGAATCCTCGGATTTGAACAAGCTGCTGTGTAGACATCTCTACTTTCACACCTTTATGCTCTAGTTCTTAGAAGTCATCACATAGCATCCAAGGGCTAGTCCAGGGAAACCCAAGTGTCCTGGGAAGAGGTAACTGTAGGAAGGTGGGAGAAATTGGAGGCAAGAAAGTGAGTCTGGTGGCCATAACAGTGAGCCCAGAGAGAGAAAATAAGTGCTTCATCCCTTCGGCCTTTAAGGCTGTTTGTGTATGGGTTCCTACACAAACATACATAAAGAACTTCCCTACATTGTGACAAAAAAGTAAAAAAAAAATAATGGACAAAGGACTTGAATAGGCATTTCTTCAAAGATGACATACACATACATGTTCAATAAGTACATGAAAAGACACTCAGTATTGTTAGTCTTGTTGCAATGTGCAAGCTCTGAGTCAAGTCAAGTCAAGACAGCTTGCAAGTGGGTCTTCCAGGTGTCCACCAGACAGTCAGGAGGCCAAATAAGGACAACTGTTTGGGAAGGAGTCTTTGAAGGGGGGGGGGGGTCCAGCCCTATTCTGCCCCTCTCTGGTAGTTGCCAGGCTTTTGATTGTTACTGTGAGTTTGCACTGTTGTATTTATTTAAGATGTTCAAATAAAATTTATTTAGTTACTGATTCTTTTTTATCTTTCAATTACAATTTATATTCCAATTTTTGCATTAGTTTCAGGTGTACAGCGTCGTGGTTAGACAGTCATATACTTTATAAAGTAGTCCCCCTGATACTTTAAGTCCCCACCTGGCACCGTCCATAATTATTGCAATATTATTGATTACCCTCCCTTTGCTGTACTTTACATCCCTGTGACAATATGGGCTGTTGTATTTTAAGGTTACCCTGAATCTGGGAGATTGTATGGGCATAGCTTGCTGTTCTTAATGACATTCAGCCATTTTTCTTGAATAAATTCTTCTTGGATTTCTGTAAATCTTTGGTTCCTTTCCAAAGTTCTTTTTTTTTTTTTTTTTAAATTTATTTTATTGATTTTTTTTTACAGAGAGGAAGGGAGAGGGATAGAGAGCTAGAAACATCGATGAGAGAGAAACATCGATCAGCTGCCTCCTGCACACCCCCCACTGGGGATGTGCCCGCAACCAAGGTACATGCCCTTGACCGGAATCGAACCTGGGACCCTTCGGTCCGCAGGCCGACACTCTATCCACTGAGCCAAACCGGTCAGGGCTGGTTCCTTTCCAAAGTTCTTAAAAGGTTAATTCTGACAAGGTTTGCCAGTTTTCTCATTGCATTTCATAAAGAGGGGATTTTTATAGGGGATCCTTACTCTTACCATTTTTTATGACAATCTTTCGCAAGTGTTACCTCATGTAGAATCAGAGTATGATATCAAAATCAGGAAACTTGCCCTGACTGGTGTAGCTCAGTTGGTTGAGCATGGTCCCGTCCCATGAACCAAAATGTTGCCAGTTGCCGGTTCAATTCCAGGTCAGTGCACATGCCAAGGTTGTGGGTTTGGTCCCTAGTCATAGTGCATACAGGAGGCAACCAATCAATTTTTGGCCCCCCTCCCCCCTCTCCCCTTCCGTCGTCCCTTCCCCTCTCCTCCTCCTCCTCCTCCTCCTCCTCCTCCTCCTCCTCCTCTCTAAAAATCACTGAAAACATTTTTTTTTAATCAGAAAACTTATATTGGGACAGCATGTGTATAGTTCTATGTCATGTTATCACATGTATAAAGTTGTGTAGTCCTACTAAATCAAGATACAGAACTATTCTGTCACCACAAAAATTTCTCTTGTGCTGCCTTTTTATAGTCAAATCCCCCCGCTACCCCCCACCATCCACCACTCCTCCACCCTGCTAACTGCTCATCTGTCTGGAATCAACATCCCCTGAGGGAACAGGTCTCCATTTCCCAGGAGGGTGCTTCCATAGCATCCCCACTCCACTCAGTTATTGTCAGGAGCAGCTGACAAGCCTCCTCACTGAAAGCAGTAATAGATTTTAGAGCACAGCAACGGGGCAGCCGGGCTTTCTTGCTCCCTGGAGTCAGAGATCTGACAGGCTCATTCCCACAGCTGCCAAAGTCAGTAAGAACATGTGTCATATCTGTCACTGTCATTATTTTATCTCCAGCGCTTGGCACATAGGAGTAATAATACTTTACTGTGTACCAAACACTGTTCAAAGTACATTTTATGTAGTGACTCACTTAATTCTTACTATAAACGTATGAAGTAATTAACATTATCATCTCTCTTCTACAGATGAAGATATAAAAACATACAAAGGTTAAGTAACTTGTCCAAGGTCACCCAGCTTACAGACTGGCTTCAACATCATCAGGTGTACATAATACTGTAGCAGGCATTCAATTAAAAATAATGAATGCATAGGAAATAATTATTTTCTCTTCATTGTTGAAACATTTCAAACCAAATCTAAACTCCTGTTGAGAATAGGAAAATCGAGAGACTAAAATAATTAAATTAGGCCTAAAGGGACCCTCCTCCCAAAATATTATTAGATGCAACTCTGTTCAAACTCTACCTCAGATGACTGGAGAGAGATTCCTCTTCACATGTAGTTTAAAAGATTATGGAAAACTTTAAGCTTTAGAAACTAAAATTTGGCAAAGATATTCTGAACAGGAGTAAATATGTGTAACAACTTTTACTCCCTTACAGTAATTTTTACTTAGGTAAACCAGGGTCAGCAAAAACATTTATAGGATATTTTTATCAAACATATTTTGGCAAGAAAAGTATGGAATATTTAACGTTCATCAAAAGAGTACATAGAATTACAAAGCCCAAGTACCAGGCTATGTGCTGATAGGTTCCTGAAAATCTTGTTGAAGGGACATAACCTTTCCTTTTTCCTTCTGTGGGCCTTCCTACAATGAGGGGTGGGCAGGTTTTATAACAATCAACTATCTTCTGTAGCATCCTCATCTCCTTTGAAAGATGTCGCCCAAACCCAGCTCATGCCCATAAGAAAACTATAGCTCAGCAATGATAAAAACCACCTAGATCAGCTGTAATTCATATCTTCCCAAGGCAAAGCAAAAACACGGAATCCATTACTCTGCATATATACGCTGTTTCACCTGTTTTGGAATTAATATCTGCAGCAGGAAACTGTGAAGCAGGGCTTGGGGTTACATTAACTTGGTCACCAATAGAACTCCTTAATTTTTTCCTGAATTTCACTTTGCAATTATACCATCAGCCTGAAATGCAGAATGTTGGACAAAAGATTCTAAAACTACTTATTTTCAATAAAAATATAGTTAGCAATGCTGTCCATAGGATCACAGACTGTCCTTCTCATAATATACTGAAGAGAAACATTTATCTGAGGCCTAGCGACTGATCTGAACTGTGCTTTCCCTGAGCAAACAGATTTTTTTTTGTGTTTTCTTCTTATTTTTTCTTTAATAGATTATTTGATTCCTGTGTCTGTGTGGTTCTCCCTTTGTTAGCTGGTAGGAAATGTGTCAGGGGCAAATGTGTTGCCCACTTCTAATAAAATTAGAGACCCCATGGTCTGCATTCTGTATATTAATTTCACTTTGGATTCATCTTTTCCTAAAAATATTTTCTTTTCTATTTCTTCTCAGTGTTTAAATATGTGCATGTATTCATTCCTAAAAAAAGATAATATATATTTTAATAAAGAAGTTTAATCTGTTATTCTTGGCATTGCACAGATCAGTTTGTGGCATTTAAAAAAAAATGATTCCGATGACTAAGTAAAATAAAAAACACAGTATATCTAATTCATCCAGTTGGAAACAATACTTATTTATCACTTCAAATAAGCATCAGGAGAAAATTCAAGTTTTATGACGCCCCAGTAGTCTTTAATTTGAGGGGCTTTTGAAAAAAAACCCCACAAAATTATAAATATAGAATTATAAAGTGAATGATAAACCAAAAACAATTTATACATTTTTAAAAGATGACAAAAAATAACAATTACAAATTTTATAAAAATAATGTGTTTTAAGTAACTACCTGTCATGAATCTATAATTACTTTTCTTACATTTTGACTCCATACTTCTTCAATATTTTGAATGGATTTTTATAAGATTTTCTACAGAAAAAAAATTGAAATGCAACTCACTGCTTCCTCCAAATTCATTGATCAAATATTTAATATTGTTATTGTTTAAAAATTTCCCCACAACTCATTATTAATATTTCCATGCCAATTTTTAGGTTTCTATAAAAAAGGGAAAAACCTCTTTTGATTTCCCTTCATATATGTGCTAAGAGATGTCACTGAATTTTACATTTTCTTGTGCAGGAACTGCTCTTGAACCCTCTTTGAATTGATGTCACTCATTTACCAGTCTGTTAGTATAACTGTATCTTAAAAAAAAATATGACAATGTGAGTATGTTTCTAAGGTTCTTTCTTGTTCTTGGAAGGTCCAGGGAATATGAGGGATCCTGGTGCTTAAAGTTTATTATCTTCACCATGCATTTGTTCTGCAAGCAAGAGCAGAAGCACCATGACTTTAGTTAATTATTTAAAGCATTTAACAATTAGTTCAACATAAAGAGTAGCTCATAATTGATACTAAAAATAGAGCCCACATCTTCCAGGAAAGAGAAAAGGACTGACCTTTTGTGAGGGCCCACTCAGGTGAACCTGCACCCATAATTTTTTTTAATGAATCCATCTTGTAATCTATTCAATAAATACTTAAGAACACCAATTATCCAGGATACTAGAAATATATAATCAAAAAGACAGACCTGGTACCTTAAATTCTAATGGGGAATAATAAAGAATTAAATAGTAATGAGTACTCTGAAGGGAAGGAAACAAATAGAATGCTATGAGAAAATAAATTGAGAGATTGGAGACCAAATCTAGATATAGATAACTCTAAAACATTATGTAAGCTCAGACCTGCAAGATGTGAGAGAACCAGATACAAGAAAAATGAGAAAAGTATGATCAGGGATGGGGATTCATTTGTGAAAAGACCTTGAGACTTAAAATAAAATACCATAACCTATCAGGGTCAACTTAGAGAAAAGCATTGTGCTGAATTGAGTGGATGGATGGGTGGTATGATGTCACATGGGGGGGCACAGGCAACTCCAGATCACTGCAGCCTTGGCAGCCAGGGCAAGGAGGGGTCTATGTGCAGTGGGAGCCATTTCCTGGTCGAATCTGTGGCTGACATGACATACTCTCCATTCAGTCTATAGGGCTAAATGTCCTGTGTGCAGCATGGACCATATGAACACAATAGAGGGCAGTTAGGAGTTGATCCATCAGTGTGGGTAAGAGGTGGTGGTGGCTTGCACTAGGTAATAGATTGCAGTTGGAGCAGAGTGGCATAAAATAAATGGTAATGGCTGGTGAGTAGAACATGAGTCAAAGTACAGGAGAAAGAGGATTCAAACTTAATTGTGGAGCAAGATTGAAAGAGAAACAGATTTTGTTTATCCTTAAAGCAACCCAGTGAGGTGAATGATTTTATACCCATTACATGAATATTAATGAGAGAGCTTTAGCTTTCCTTTTTATCCTTCAATTTAAAAGTAGAAGAATATAACCTAATTTCTTAATGGATTTATTGCTTTAAGAAATGCACATTTCAAATACTGATCTTCCTTCCTCCCATTAAGTTTTTGGATATTTAGACTAGGTAGTCTCAAGCCTATGAAATGCAGAACTATTGCTAGAGCTGTCTTGCCTTCAGAATTTCCACTAGAGAGCACTACCACAATACGTTTTATCTTCCTTTTACTAAAGCATTCCGTTTGATAACTATGGTAAAGGTAATACCTACTAGTTACCCTCAGACTTAATCTTAATAAAGTTCATCACTTTGTGATCTTTTAGAAAATTGTATGCCCATTTTGCACAAGTGCCTAGTGTCTTGATCAAAACCTTTTGAAAGAAGAAAATGTAAGAAATGAAGGGGTGGCTGGGTGGGGAGAAGAAACTCATCATGTACATAATTGGCAACAAAGCATAATGTAAACTGTTGGTGGAGAAACAATCTGAAAATATTTTCATAAGTAAGGCATATAAGATTATATAAAATTTAATAAAAACTATTGTTATTACCTTAAGACACATTTTTTATTTTAAGCAAATAGCTAATAAAATATTTAAGAAAAATTAAAGGGTACTTTTAACATGATCCCCAAATCTATTTTTCCTATATACATTAATGAATATATATATTTTTTTTACCATAGCAAGTTTTCAAAGCACTTGAGTCATACAGGGTATCTCCAAATTAATAAATAACAGAAAATAAGCATAAACAGAACAACAATAAGAACAGCAACTATCTGAGTGCCAGTTGACCTGCTAATCACTGTACATATACTTGTCGTTTCTGTTAGGTCTGAAGTGTTGGTTTCAGAGGCATGCAAGACAGGGCGACCCTGGGTGTCCCTACCCTTGCTCAGGTGCTGCATCGTGAACTGCTGCGCAAGGACAACAGCAGCCACAGCGCAGGGGTCCATGGAAGGGCATGAGTGATAGAAGCCTCGCTCAGAGTCCCTAAGGCACCAGCAGATAGATGAGTGCCCTTCCAGTGAGTCGAGTGTTTCTAATTTGGGATTGCCTTCCTCCCAGGAGTCTGACTCATAAGGTGCTGTGGCTCTGAAAGGCCCTTGGATTTCATGTGTTGCCTCCTGATATCAAAGTGGCAAATACCAGGTTTTGAGTCGGCCCTGTGCCACCCTAACAGATGGCTATTAGCTCAGCCTGCTGGGAAATC
This sequence comes from Myotis daubentonii, assembly GCF_963259705.1. Lineage (NCBI taxonomy): Eukaryota > Metazoa > Chordata > Mammalia > Chiroptera > Vespertilionidae > Myotis > Myotis daubentonii. The sequence continues at coordinate 60,801,247 of NC_081848.1, forward strand.
AACCTTTCGTTGCCCATCGGAAAACAAACAGGTCGGTTCTCCACACCCTGAAGTGACAGCGGGAGGAATAGCTCAGGGGGCTCTGAAAACAGAATGCGAAAATACAATCGCAGAAGAAAGCTTTCTTAACTGCAAAAGATATGTATTTGATAGATCTGAATATTTTGGAAGTAGATCAACTCATCTTTCCATCGGCTACAGATCAGACTGAAACTTTGAAAGTTGTCTTTTAATATATCTCTGGGTTTGCTCTCGCAGGTGTCATTGCTTGAAAATAAGACTGAGAAGACAGAGCCCAATTTTTGCCAAATTCCTCCCTTTGCCCACCCTCCCTCACCTATGCTTCTACCTTCCACGTTCTTAATGAGATTGTTTTTTCCCTTTTTCAAACTACAGAGCTGACTCCCTCTAGATCCTGTTTTTATGTATGAGCCGGAAATTGTCTTGTGATAAGTACACTGCAAAGCTAACTGGAATGGTACTGCCACTGATGCTCACTTCCTAAATATGTGTGTGTGTGTGTGTGGGGGGATTAACAAAGAAAAGAAAATGAATTGGTTTAATATTCTCTGTAATCAAATAGCAGTGGGTAGTAAGCTGATTTTTTTCTTTTAGTATTGGTAACTGATCTTATGTGTGTGCGTGCGTGCGTGTGTGTGTGTGTGTGTGTGTGTGTGTGTATGTGGTGCCTAAGGTAAACAGGCTCTTATTACAAGAATGAGTTTATTAAAACCCTAATGCCTTGGGCAGGTTAGCAGGTTTTTTTGTTTTTTGTTTGTTTGTTTGTTTGTTGTGAGTCACTGAATGTCAACATCTCTAAAATAAGAGATGAGAAAATGCCTATATGCGATGACAGTGCTGGTGCTGAATGTTGGCTAATTGTCCTTCCCTTGAATGCTTGGACGAGTGGCTAATATTAAGCAGCATATTAAAGTCATTGAAATTTAAATCACATCTGTCTTTTAGCAATCTACAAGGGAGAACAAAAGTAAATGTACTGACATGATACAATCTTCCCAGTTACTCACACAGGTGGAGTTCCTTCTTAAGCCTGAGGTTAGCTTTACCATGAGACTTGAAGACTTGCTGATGTTAAAGGTTAGAGGAAGATGAGGGGGTCAGTCATTCTTTCAATTCTGTGTTAGGTGATAGAAAAATCATCACATAGGTGAGAAGTTGTAGATGCTTCTATTACATTTCACTGCAGTGAGCAATTATGTTTTAAAATATATTTTTTATTGATTTCAGAGAGGAAAGGAGAGGGAAAGAGAGATAGAAACATCAATGATGAGAGAGAATCATTGATCAGCTGCCTCCTGCACACCCCCTGCTGGGGATGGAGCCTGCAACTGGGCATGTGCCCTGACTGGGAATCAAACTGTGATCACTTGGTTCATAGTTTGATGCTCAACCACTGAGCCACAGCTGCCCAGCTATAGTGAGCAATTATTGATTAATAATAGCAAAGACATTGATTTGACAAGCACCCCTATTTCCAAAATGAATAGGGCCATAACAATTTTTAATTTTTTTATAGTGGACATATAAACAAAGGAGACATGTTTCACTATGAAAAATATTATTAGCTTTCAAGGTACATGAATATAGGTTTGCTCTGAGCCCTTGGTATGAAGAACTGGGAGCTGGAACAGTTGTATAGATCATCTAGATTTACTAATATTGTAATGAACCCTCTCTTGGGCAACTATAATTCATGACTGTCCAAAATATATTTAGGGAGCTCTAGTGCTAGGAAGACACAAACAAGGTGGCTCACTCCATATTGAATAACTCTAAAAATTGTATTGGTTCACATATTTACAAAGTATACTTTAGGAGTTAATTAATGAGATTGCTTCCCATAAATTAAAGTTAGCAATCATTGGATGCTTCTGTTCTTTCTTCTGGCCAAATACTAGTATCCACCATTATTCAACTCTTCCACATGTGAATTCCTTCTTAGCCCGTAGTATGTAAGTATTTCCTTTTATTACCTTTAGATGCCCTTAGGTTTTACCTTTTTACTTTGCCACATCTATCAGAAACATTTTCAATTTTGCTTTATAAAAAGGATATTTTTAGTAGTGAGTCTGTCAATATCAGGAATAACCAGGGAGTGTCACTGTTCTAACACAGACAAATACTTATTGGTTTGTTATCCAATAATGATCAATAATCTTGCATAAACCTTTAAAACATGTAATTATGAATAATACAGGCAGGGGGCTGGATAAATCAAGATTATTGCACCCCCCCTCCATCAGCTATTGTAGATTTGGACAGATTTGTGATGCCTTTTTTCCTTCACTAGTCAACTTCAGATTAGCAGGAAGAAAATTTATCTTTCATTCCCTTCAAAATAAAATACTGGTCATTTTTCAAAAAAATGCTGCTACCACTCAATTATTTTGATTGTCATAGAAAACTCTCTCATATATACTGGTAAGAAATGATTTCTATCTTTATTTCAATAATTTATTAAATTGATTCTATTTTTTTAACTTCACAACAATGCAACAAAGGACTCATTATTCATTGTGGATCATGAAAAAGAGGCTGAGGTACATGAATTACTGGACTCAGGGTGATATAGTAAGTTACACATCTGACATTATAAGCCAAGACTGACACTAGACCTCCATTTTTTCCACTAAACCCTCCTGCCCTCAAGGTATACATGCAACAATGGGAACTTAGAAACTAGTTTCTCAATCCTTGAACATGTTGGCATTTTAATGGAGTCCATGGATATCACCTTTGTCTTCCCTGCCTAAATTCTGAAACAATTGAGAAATAGAGACCTAGAGACTGACAGATGGATATCTAAAGGTCAGTTGTATAATTGATGAAAGCTGGAAGACTGGGACTTTGATGTGTGGCCAAATGAGCTTGCCCAATTTCCTCTCCTTCTGAATCTGACACCTAGACATCAATAGCTGGGAACCTCAGGCAACCCCCATAGTGTCAATAAATTTTGTGGCAGGAGAGAGGGGAACAGACTAAAATGAAGAATAAATTACACAAGCAAACACTACTAGTTCCCTTTTCTCCCAAACTTTCAAATCACATAACTCAGATAAATTAAAATTTTCCCAACAGATGAGAGGTCACAAGTGTACTCTACTGAAATCTCTACACATGGAAACTGGAGGCTATGGAAAAATTGTTCCCTGAAACAGATGTGTTTTTATATCTGCAATGTCAAGCAAGGTTATTTCAGGCTTGGTAGTGGTTGTTGTCATATAATAATTTGAAGGACTCAGACATTTACTCTGAGTGAAGTGGGAATTACATTGAGTGAAGAATTTCAAGCAAAGGAGTCATATTAGCTGGATTTCATTTTAGATCCATCTGTCTCATGTCTATTTACTGTCAACCCCAAACTTACTTTCAACTGAAATGGGAAAACTGTGGGCAAATATGGTCTGGGAGCAATATCAGAAGTTCATTTGGAAATGGTGAGTTTGAACATGGTTCTTACAGATCCAATGGAATGTGTAGAAGGCAGACCCGTGACATATGCCTGGAGTTAGGGAGAGATATCTGGACCAGTGGTGTGCATTTAGGAGATATACATGTATATATAATATTTAAAAATATGAGAGAGGATGAGGTCACCAAGGGTAGGGAATAAAGATAGAGAAGAGAAAGGCACAAAGATTGATTCATGGGCCTTTCCAGAGTTAACATGTCAAGAGATGAGAGGAATGCTGATAGGACCCTGAGAAGGAGCATGCAGTGTGGTGGGAGAAGAGCCAAGGCAACGCGTGACTCCGGAAGCCAAGTGAGAAAAGCGTACCCACTAGAAAGGCACAATAAATTATGTCAAAAGCCCTAAATATGTCATTGAGCTGGAGGCTAAGAATTGACCATTGACTTTGACATTGAAGTGGTCATTGGGGACTTTAGTAGTTTTAGTGGAGTTACAAGACAAAAAAAATTATTGTAGAAGATTTAAGAAGAGGAATTAGAAATAGTGACTATTGACTCTGCTTTTGTGGAATTTTGGAGCAAATGAGAGCACACAAATTGAGGAGAGCCACCAGGAGAACTACAATCTTGGTTGGTGTTTTCAGAAACTGAAACAGCAGGCTTGCATGTTGGTGAGAGGGAGTAACAGAATCTGGGTTTGATTCTGTAAGGAGAGAGCATGGGGAAATTATTGGGCTGATGTCCCAAGGTTGCTGAGAGGATGGTAACTACTGAATAAGTAAGGGAGATGGGCTTAGTTGGAAGTTCAGTTAGTGTATCTGAGCATCAGACAATGAAGTCAGAATATATTAGTACAAATGCTGGTAGGTGGGTGGGAGCTGTAGAAGTTTTCTTCAGATTGCTTTAATCTTCTGAGTGAAATAGGAAGCCAAATCATCAACTCAAAGTGAGGGCTGGAGAGGAGGTGTTAGAAGACAGAGTTTGAAGTGAGGGAATAAAATATGAAATAGTTTTGTTGGAGACTGGGAAAATAAGGTAATCAGGGAAATATATTTTGACTGTTAGGCCACATTAAGTACCACTTGAGGTTATTGTTATGAATTTGAAGGAGATCAGTTCCCATTTTGGCATGATTTTACCTCCAGTTGTATTTTAAGTGTGCAGGTATATATGCATGGAGTAAGTGTGATACACACACACACACCTCATATTTAAAAGTAATACTTTGCATCTCCCCTATTCTATTCAAAATAATTTTTAATAATACTTATGGTCATGTTACAGTTCTATCAGATATGGTATTTTTAAAAATAAGAATTCAAGGGCTTGATTCAATGTCATGATGCAATTGCTAATATTTTCCTCTCACAACATTGATCCTGATTTTAAAAACACATAAAAATATGAACAAAAACTGCACACTCAACTAGCCTAACCAAATATATACACATTGAAAGTGATTTTAACAATCACCCATCTCCCCCTCACTGCACATAGGGAAGCTAAAGCCCAGAGAAGAGAGATTGGTCCATGGCGCACAAGATTTGTACAGTTCTATCCATGGACTTTCCTGATTACACTTTACCTTATTGGTTCTCTTTAGAGCCAGATCACAAATCAGACTCTGCTTTATGTTATTATAGGACGAGGGGGTGTTACTTGTTCAGATTTTGGCAGTTATACAAGAACAACCAGCTGGGAGCTTTCATGGTGATATTCTTCTTCAGAACAGATGTGTTTAAAAAGTTTTGTGTTAATTCCCAGCAGGTGCCCAACCTGTCTTTTCATATATACTCAAGAGTTCGGCTGAGCAAAAGTAACTTATCCTTGCATCATATTCCTCATACCATTGTTAGGAAAATGCCACTACTTAATTACCTCTTCATAATGTTGAGTTTCATAAGATAAAGCAACCCAGTAGAAAATCCAGAATTACCTCTGTGATTAGCTTTCTAATTTCCATTTGGAACTTTAAAAGTCTAGGCACATGGATTCTTGTCCCATATCATTCATAGCCTTGTAACCTCGGTTGAGTAACTGGGCTTTCTGGGCCTCTAGTTTCTTAACCTAGTAAATGAATAAAGTGGCCTTGATCAGTGGTTTAAATATTTTTAAAATGGTAGGATCCAGGCTGTATGAAAAATAAAAGTAAAGTAAATTGTGTCTTTATTTAAATTAGAACTAGAATGGCTCAGTTGGCCACTCTCTTAATATCGTCTGACCTTCCTAAGAAATGACTGCCATCTGGAATAGTGTTTTGATTTCCTCCTTCATTCAATTGTTAAGATTAGATTTTTTTAAAAAATTATTATTAATTTCTATTTTTACTGGATTGTAGTCACAGAATATGCTCAGAAACACTCTTATTCAGCCCCATAAAAGTGAAATCCTTGGTTGTCTCTTTCTCTCAGCCTGGTGATGTACCCTGGTTTGTACAGACATTTTCAGTACTTGCTGTGACCTCGTGTTGCTATGAATGGAGTGGCTATCGTGGTCCAATCAACAATAAAACACTCATTTCTGAGTATTTGTTTTATAAGTGCATAATAGCCTCTGTGTTTATATGTTGTGTTCACATTTCTATATAATATTGCACAATAGCAAACACACACACACACACACACACACACACACACACACACACTACTGTCTTTGACCTAAGCAACCATCTACTCTTCTCTCCCCATCTCCTAAAAGTTTTTCTGCCTAGAAGCAGAACTCTTGCCATCTTATATTTCATAAAGTGTTCTGTTTATTTCCCACATGGCTCATAGCATGTTTTCCTTTAAACCTCCAATGAAGTAACTTTTCTAAGAAATCTATTTCACTCAAAACTAATGCTTACATTTAATATCATACCATGCTACATTGCATATATCATACCCATATCCATATCTATATTACAACTATGTGAATGGTCAGGTTATACCAGGTTGATAAGAAAATTATTATAACTTCAGTTAAGTCAGAAACTTAATATTTTGAAGAGAAAAGGGAGTTTAGATCATTCAATTCAATCCCCTCAGATACAGAAAGAGAAATTAAGGAAGAATGAACTTCCCAAGGTTATGCAGTTGTTTGGTTTGGACTCAATTTTATCCTGAACTGCTTCATTATTTCTTTGAAAAGAAAAAACAAACTAACAAATAAAAAACCAACAAATAATAATATTCCACACAACTTTGATCCTAATCAAGAAAATAATTATAAATTATGTTGTGTCTCAGCATTGATAGTATGTGATTTAGATTCAGTCAAGTTTAGAAATCACCACTCCTTGAACCAGTTAGTGGTTGCAAGCATCATTGAATAGTCTCAGAATTTTAAAATAAACAACTTCTGGCACTGGCTGTCCTCCCTTCCCCCACCTCTTTAAAGATTATAAGTAGTTCCGATGATTTTGGTGTCCATATTGGCCAGTTTATTTAGGGGATTTAATAAGACTAGTGTGAGTTCTTCCACAGAGTCAGAATACAAACAATTTTTGCCTTAGTCATAAAGCCTGAAAAAGGAGGGGTATCCCATCAATAGCTAATTTAATATCTAATATTTAACAAGTGTCTGGAGAGACTTTTACTTAAAAACAAAAATTTTAGTGAAATATTTCAATTCACTTTTGTGTTCTTAAGGATGAACTAGTCAAATGTAGTTCTCTTCTTTCAAAATTCTTTATTGAACTTTTTATTGCTGTTTTTCATACACGATATGAAACATTTGGCCAGATACACATCCTGACACAGACTAGCATTTTAAAAGTGATACATAGTGGGCAACTACATTTAGAATATAGAGCTGAAAACATCATAGTTGTTTTTTCCCAAAAAACATTTCACTTAAGGCTCTTCACTTCCTCACTGGTTTTCTTCTGCCAATCTGCTGAAAGTATTGGCTAAGAATCTGTCTTGACCTCCTGTACTTTTTTCTTCCTATTCTTCTCTTCCAAGAACCGACTCCTCATATAGGTTAAGTCCTGACCTCTGTGTGAACATCTCAATTATCTCATAATCTCAATTATGTCTCCCACTCTTACTTCTCTCTCAGGCTCCTGAGAGAGAATTTTTAATTACAGAATGATTATTTATATCCATTATAACATGTACTGAATTGCTCCAAACTTAACCAGTTATGTCTGAAACAGCCTATGGTTCCTCACACCAGCCTGAATTTTCAGCTTTCATCCCTGACTTGGTAAATGGAAAACGTTTGTCATGTTCAGGTCTCCTAGTGTTTGCAAAATTAGCACAAACTACAATTTTTTAAAAATTTCTATCTCTCCCCTTTCTACACTCTTCAGCCAACTGTAGAATTCTGATGTTTCTTTTGTAATGTTACTTATATATTTTACTTTATACTGCCACAACCCTAATTGGAGCTTCTACTTAACTTTAGGAATACCTGGATGATCTATGAGGATCTATCTATGACTTTTCCATAATTTTCTACATACGATTGTCAGATACAGCTTTTAAGGTTGGGTGGGCAGGATATTAAAAGACCGTGTTACTCACCCTGGGAAAATGTAATTGGAAAATGTAACCATTCTAAGCTCTTTCAAAGATGACAGCTAAATCAGCTTGCGTAACAGCAAATAGAGCCTACCCACTTGCTTAGTTTCTAACCCATTTAACTGAAAGTTGTGTCCTCCCACATGCCTTTTCATAACTAATTTGATCTATACCACATCGCAGTTTTACAGCAGCTATAGTGAACATGAAAAGCTCTTTTTAATAATTTTCTACTGTCTTTCTTTCTGGTCTACTGAGTTTCTAAGCAAATGTTCTTTTGTTCCCTCTCACAGGCCTGCAAAAGTACTCATCTCATCATGGGCTTGAGAAGAGTGTGTGGGCTGCCAATGGCATATATAATGAAGGTGAGGATGGAGTTTCAGGCAATCCTGCCACCTTTGCTCCTCAGTATAATGAATTAGCAACTTCAGAGTCTTTGTGGGCTATGAAAATTTAACACAAATTTTCAGTATCATATTAATTATCAATGTAGCTCATCATGCAGTTTGCAGAGCACATTCACATCTGTAATTTATTTCCTTTCATCCTAAGCTTCTAGTGAAATTGATTTGACTTCCAAATGTCTAATACAAGAGCTTACATCAAAAATCTTTGCAACACTTGTTTTAAGAAATGTATTTACATTAAAAGATAATAATTTGGTAATCTCATAATAAGTGTTAGTAAATTAATCAGCAAAATACACATATGTATATATTAAAGAGAAAAATGCCCTAAAAGCCTTTAAAATTTAGTAAACACACATACAAATAATAACAATAATAATAATAAACTGGCACAATAGACAAAATCAGATAAATGCAAAATATACTTACCAATCAACCTCTTTTTGAGGTACAGTCATCAAAAGAACAAGCCTATTGGTTGACCAAATAATTGGTTATTAGCTAATAATTAATTACATTTTAAGAGTAAACAGAGATGAAATCATTCAGAAGGTAGATAGTTCAAACAAGAGAACATAAAATCAGAGAAGCAAACATTGGCAATACTTCTTAGAAAACTGTTCATGGAAGAATTAACTCTGGCCCAAGAGATCCCCCTGTCCCAATACCAAATTGAGATGACTACATTGAGCCATCATAGCCTAATGTTAGCCTAATCTTTCAAATCATTTGCCTTGGATTTAGACTTCACAGAATCTATTTTCCAGTGCATGTGGTGTGGAAGTGTGTTTTGTAAAATGTATGTGCTGAATATGTGCTATGACTGCTTGTCCTCAAAGCAGTAATTTTTTCCCTAGCATAATCATAATTTTATTAGTATTTTATTGGTATTATTTTATTACAGGTTTATTGAGATATTATTAACATATAATATGTGTAAATTTAAGGTATACAATGTGATGATCTACTACATGTGTATAACATGACATGCAATATACATATGTATTCAATAAGGTTTTATAATAAAGTTGGTTAACACCTCCATCCCCTCACATAATTAGCTTTTTTAGTGATGATGACTGTTAAAATTTACTCTCTTAACAACTTTCAAGTATATAATAGTTTTTCATTATAGCCATCATACTGTACATTAGGCCTCTGGAACACTATTCATCTTATAGTTGGAAGTTTGTACCCTCTGATCAGCATCTCTCCATTTCCCCCACCACCAGTTCCTGGTACCATTATTTTACCCTGTTTCTACTGAGTTTGGTTTTTGTAGATTACACATATAAGTAAGAACATAAAAGAACTTGCCTTTCTCTGACTCATTTCACTTAGCATAATGCCCTCAAGGCCCATCCATGTTGTCACAAAGGGCAGGATTTTCTTCTTTTTTGAAATTGAATAACATTATATTGCACACATTACTTTCTTTAGCCCTTCATCCACTCGTTAACTAAAGTGTTTCCATGTCTTGGCTATTGTGAATAATGCTGCAATGACCATAGGGAGCAAGTATCTCTTGAATAATCTGTTTTTTATTTCATTTGGATATATACCCAAAAGTGGAATTGCAGGATCATATGGTATTTCTACTATTTAAAGAAAATTTTGAGGAACCGCCATACTTTCTCTAATAGTAATTGTGCCAATTTACATTCCCACCAACAGCTCACAAAGGTTTTCTTTTCTCTAAGTCTCCAACATTTTTTGTCTATTGTCTTTTCTTTCTTTATTGATTAAGGTATTACATATGTGTCCTTATCCCCCCACTGCCCCCTACCCCCCGCAACACTCATACCCTCACCCCCCTGGTGTCTGTGTCCATTGGTTGTGCTTATATGCATTCATACAAGTTCTTTGGTTGATCTCTCCCCTTTACCCCCACCCTCCCCTACCTTCCCTCTGAGATTTGATGGTCTGATCAATGCTTCTCTGTCTCTGGATCTGTTTTTGTTCATCAGTTTATGTTGTAAATTATATTCCACAAATGAGTGAGATCATGTGATATTTATCTTTCTCTGACTGGCTTATTTTGCTTAGCATAATGCTCTCCAGTTCCATCCATGCTGTTGCAAATGGTAAGTAGTATTGTCTTTTTAATAATAGCCATTCTGACAGGTGTAAAGTGACATCTCATTGTGATTTTAATTTGCATTTCTCTGATGATTAGTGATATTGAGCATCTTCTTATGTACCTGTTGGCACTTGTAAGCCTTTGGAAAGGCTTGTTTATTCAGTTGCTTGCCCCTGTTTTAATTGCATGACTTGTTTGTTTGTTTTGCTAGTGAGTTGTATATATTTTATATATCTTTATGTTAATCCCTTATCTGGTATATTGTTTGAAAATATTTTCTCCAATTTCTGCAGGTTGTCTTTTTACTTTGCTGATTTCTTTTCTATGTAGAAGCTTTTTAGTTTGATGAAGTTCCGCTTGTTTATTTTTGCTTTGGTTGTGTTCACTTGTTGCAATATTTTTGTCATATCCAAAAAAATAATTGTCAAGACCGATGTGAAGGACCTTTTTCTTTATGTTTTCTTCTAGTAGTTGTACAATTTCAAATCTTATATTTAAGTCCTGATTCATTTTGAGTTAATTTTTGTGAGTGGTATAAAATAAGGGTCCAATTTCACTAATCTGCATGGAGTTATTTGTTTCTTCCAACACAGTATTAGGATTATTAATATAGACTCTGAACTTGGTTACCAGGAGTGAGGCCTTTGAAAAGGTTTCTGCTTCTTTCTTTCAAAGTCATATTTCTGAAAATAAGTCTCTCACCATTTATAAGTAAAATCCAACATGCCCCGTGGCAACCAGTAGGTTGGCTTTCCTCTGCTATTGAGATTGCTATTATCTTCTTTCTTTACTATTTAACATTACTCACCAGTTTGTCTCTAAATGGCTTTCTTATATTAAGTGGTATATAGAGATATTATCATAAGTTTCTACACCTCCCAAAAAGAGTAGGAAATGGAAATTAGCAAGGAGAAATGGTAAATTAATGAATAATCACATGTATAAAAGCAAACTCTTAGATAATATTTATGACAATAAGAATATTACGAGGAACTTGTATTTACTGAATTATTTTATGTGCCAAGTACTGTGTTAAGACTTTTTGTGTGGGTTAATTGATTCCTCCCAGCAATTCTATGAGGCCAGGACTACTATCATATATAGGTAAAGTGAATGAAGATTATACATGTGATGTGACTTGTGTGTGGTCTCACCACTTCTGCCCTCATTGGGGGCTGAACCAGGATTTGCAACCCAGTCTGTCTCCTGAAGAGACAGAGTTCTCAACCATTCATAGATATTGGCTTGATTCTACAAACTAGTAACACACAAAATTTCTACCTACTGTAGAAATCATAATTAGACGTATTTTAATTGCTAGGTGATTTAACCCCATCCACATTTAAGGCCAGGTTGGGTGACTCTAAAATTAGCACTCATTTCACAACTCAGGCTATTTAAAAATATTATTGCATTAAGTATCAGAGACCTAAGGTTCAAAGGAATAAAATGTATTCAGGCACATCCCTTAGGAAGTAACAGCATAAACTCTAATTGAAATCTTCTGAGGTGAAGGCTGTATACTTTCTTAGCTGTCTCCCTGTTTGGAAACCAAAGACCAAGCATTATGCTATGCATAATAATCACCAGACTGAAGGTACAATTTGGTGATGCATCTCTTGAAAAAAGAAAACTTAAAATAGGACTAATAGTTGGGGAGACACAGCCAACTGGCATATGATAATCAGAGAACAACTCATAGTTCTATATAATTAACTGCTGAATTATCTAGCAAGGATAAAGAAGCTCAGAAGAGATTTGGTGTGGGTGTGTGTATTCAGGGAACAGGTGGGGCATCATTAGGCCTCAGAGGACTTGGATGATGAACAGCAGGTGGAAAACATTCCTAAAAGAAGTAATGGAGAGAAGTACTTTGGTTATTTTTGTGAGGCAGGTAAAGGAATACATTCTGAATCAAGCTGAGAGAATGTATTGGGGAATAGAGAGAAATCAGGTAGATAAATTAGTTTTGGCAAGATTAGAATTTTTTAAATGTTTAATTTTGTTTTACCCATACATCTACATAACTTTATAAATGCATAAATGCGGCAATGCACTAGTTTTGAAATATATAGTCCTTTTCTTTTTTTTTTTCTTTTTTGTCTTTCTTCTCTTCGTTTCCTCTTCTATCCAGCCATGTTAACCCACCCCCTCATGTTAACAACCTAGTCTGTAGCAATATCCTATCTAATAAAAGAGAAACATGGTAATTGGCGTACGACCGCTACACTTCCCATTGGCTAATCAGGGCGATATGCAAATTAACTGCCAGCCAAGATGGTGGCCGGCAGCCAGGCAGCTTAAACTGAACATGAGGCTTGCTTGCTTCAGTGATGGAGGACTGCAACGTTCCCCGCCTGCCTTGCCGGCCTCTGAGCTTGCAGTTTAAAAAACATTGTAACAAATATAGAAGCTAAACAAACCCCAGAAACCAGATTTCAGAGAGCTGGGATCTCAGAGCTGGAGTTGATACAGAGTTTCAATTATAGAACCGAAACAAATCAGATACCTGTTTTCAGGAGCTGAGGCCTCAGAGCTGGAGCCAAGCCTCAGAGCTAAAGCTGGCCCAGAATAAAAAAAGAAAAAAAAAAGAAAAAAGGGAGCAGTTGGGAGCTTCAGTCCCAGCCTGAAAACAGCCCTCAGCCCCTCACCCAGACTGGCCAGGCACCCCAGTGGGGACCCCCACCCTGATACAGGACACCCTTCAGGGCAAACCAGCTGGCCCCCACCCATGCACCAGGCCTCTATTCTATATAGTAAAAGGGTAATATGCCTCCCAGCACCAGGATCAGCGGAGCTGAGTGGCCTCCCGGCACCGGGATCAGCGTGACAGGGGGCAGCGCCCAAACCCCCTGATCGCCCTGCAGCTCTGTGTGTGACAGGGGGCGGGGCCACAACCTCCCTATCGGCCCTGCTCTGTTCGTGACAGGGGAAGGCGCCCCAACCCCCTGATCAGCCCTGCTCTGTGCCTGATAGCGGGGAGTTCCCCAACCCCCTGATCACCCTGCGGCTCTGTGTGTGACAGGGTGCGGCGCCCCAACCCGCCCCCCCCCCACGGGCCCTGCTCTGTGTGTGATGGGGTAGAGCCATCACCTCCCCATCGGCCCTGCCCTGAGTGTGACAGTGGTGGCGCCCCAACCTCCTGATAGGCCCTGCTCTGTGGGTGATAGAGGGCAGCACCCCAACCTCCTGATCCACCCTGCTCTGTGTGTGACAGGGGGCAGTGCGCCAACTCCCCTATCGGCCCTGCTCTGTGTGTGACGGGGGGAGCTCCCGAACCCCCTGATCGGCCCTGCCTTGAGTGTGACAGGGGGCAGTGCCCCAACCCCCCAATCGGCCCTACCCTGAGCGTGACTGAGGGTGGCATTGCAACCTCCCAATCCACCCTGCTCTGTGCATGACTGGGGGAGGTGCCCCAACTCCCCAATCGGCCCTGCTCTGAGCCCAACCAGGGGCTGCACCTAGGGATTGGGCCTGCCCTCTGCCACCCGGGAGCAGGCCTAAGCCAGCAGGTCGTTATCTCCCGAGGGGTCCCAGACTGTAAGAGGGCACAGGCCGGGCTGAGGTACCCCCCTCGCCCCCGAGTGCACAAATTTTTGTGCACCGGGCCTCTAGTATTTATATATGTTTCTCCTGTTCAAGTAATCAGACTTTATAGTAGGATAAATCATAATTTCCATATTGCTGGGTATGAGTTTTGTTTTTAGTGTTTTGATACCAAGACCAATAATGCAATATACATCCTGACATATAGGCCACTATATATAACTGTGTTGTTTGGATAGACTTCTAAGAGCTAGATTATTGGTTAAAATAGTTCAAATGCTTCACAGTTCCAAAACCATGTATGAAAGAAGGCTTTTCCAATATCCCCTATAAAAATAGATATGGCTTCTTTCCATTTTTGCTAGTGTGAAAAGCTTAAATGTATACCATGTAATTTTGATTTATATATCCCTGATTACCAGAGAAAATATCTTTCCCATTTTAAATAATGTAATTCTTTTATATTAGGATTTGATAATGTGGTCTATAAATATTCTACATGTCTCTCTCTCTCTCTCTCTCTCTCTCTCTCTCTCTCTCATTTTCTTTCTTCTTCTTTTTGGCTGCTTTTCATCATTCAGGAAAGCAGAATGAGAAATTCATTAAGTATTATGGAATAGGCATTTATTATAGGAACTAGGGGCCCGGTGCACGAAATTCGAGCACTGGGTGTGTGTGTGTGTGTGTGTGTGTGTGTGTGTGTGTGTGTGAGGGGAGTGTCCCTCAGCCCAGCCTGCCCCCTCTCACATACTGGGAGCCCTCAGGCGTTGACCTCCATCACCCTCCAATCGCAGGATCGGCCCCTTGCCCAGGCCTGACACCTCCGCCAGAGGTGTCAGGCTTGGACAGTGGACCCCTCATCTCCCCCCGATCACTGGCTCTGGCCCCCGCCCAGGCCTGAGGCCTCTGGCCCAGGAATCATGCCTGGGCAGGGGACCCCCATCTCCCTCTGATCGCTGGCTCCACCCCCCGCCCAAGCCTGACGCCTCTGACCCAGGCTTCAGGCCTGGGCAAGGGGACCATCATATCCCCCCAATCCCCGGCTCCGCCCCCCACCCAGGCCTGATGCCTCGGCCAGAGGAGTTGACCCTCATCACCCTCCGATCACCAATCACCGGATCGGCCCCTTGACCAGGCCTGAGGCCTCTGGCAGAGGTGTCAGGCCTGGGCAGGGGACCCCCAGCTCCCTGTGTTGCAGGCTCCGCCCCTACCCAGGCCTAACGCCTCTGGCTGAGGCGTCCGGCTCGGGCAGCGGGGACCCGCAGCTGCAGCGGCCCCGTGATCATGGGCTTCGCTTTAGGCCCAGGCAAGGGACCCCTAGCTCCTGGGACTGCCAGCTTCAACCGTGCCCAGCTCCCATCGCTGGCTCCACCCCTACTTCCTGCTATCACTGGCCAGGGCAGCAAAGGCGCCTGATTCTCGGATCATGGCTGGGGGGCAGGGCCAAGGCGGCCCCAGGGCCGCCTTGGCCCTGCCCCCCAGCTCTTAGCTCCCCCCTGGGTTTCCGATCACTGTCAGTGGCAGGGGGCTTCTTCCTGCTTTCCCTTTCGCCTCCCTGCATTGTGCCTACATATGCAAATTAGCCGCCATCTTGTTGGCAGTTAACTGCCAATCTTAGTTGGCAGTTAATTTGCATATGGCCCTGATTAGCCAATGAAAAGGGTATCGTCGTACGCCAATTACCATTTTTCTCTTTTATTAGATAGGATAAAAACTTACACAATTATAGGAGTTATTGGAGATTAATGGTCCGAGATGGGACGTTGGGGGATCAGAGCGAAGGCACTGGCCAGCCCTACTGAAGCACTGGTGTGGCAGACACTTCAGAGCCAGTTAGGGAATTGGGAGTGGGACCAGGATAGAGTCCTGGCGGAGCAGCCCATGGAAAGGCTACTGTCTCTGTATCCGCTGGTGGCCTGGCATTTCCATGGGAAAAAAGAGCTGGACATGGTGCTAGGAAGAACAAGGGCCACTTTAGATCTGCTGGCACCTCTGTGTCATTCTGTCATTGCTCCTAAACACAATGACTTTCAGAGTGCAGTGGCTGCTGCTTCTCAGTATTCCTAGTTCTTGCACAAATTTCTCTTTTGTTCAGCTTGAACCTGCGGCCACACAGGAAAGGAAATTCTGAAGACATAATTGTAGGCTAGCAAAGTGAACACAAAACAGACGTGATGAAGCACACGATCAATGTTAGTAAATGTACACAAAGTACAAGCTAATATATGTACTTATAAACTTCTGTTAAATTAAGTTCATTGATTGCAGTAATTTATATAGGTCTTTTATTATACTTTTGTTTACTTTAATCAATTACATTAAAATTTTAGAGACATATACTGTCTCTATTACAAATGCAAAGTTACTAATTTCTTGATTACCTAATAATTTTACTTTTGTATTCAAAGCCATATGGTTTGATGCATAAAATATATGACTGTTATATATCTTATTTATAAATTGTACCTTTATCTTTACCTAATGTTCTTCTTTAATATGTATCCCCCTAATGTGAAATTTCATCTTGACTATAATATATTGTTAGACTTGCTTACTTTTAAATTTTCATTTACCTGGGACCACTTTAACCAATGCTTTTTTACTTTGCCTTAAATATTTTTATTCATTATAAAGTACACATTTTTATTTGAATCACATTTAAGTATCTTTCAGTGAAAAAAATAAGTCCTTTTAAATTTGAAATATTGGTTGACATACTTGATTTTATTCATTCCATTTTGCTTTAAACCTATTTTTTGAACCCACTATTTATGTTCACTGTTGAGTATACATTTTCCTTTTTCTTATTTTGCCTGGTTTGGTCAAGGTGCAATATATTTCATTTATTTTCTCCTTGGATATATTACAGTTATTTTCCCATTCATTGATATTACATTCAGTTTTTTCTTGTGCTCATAATCATATGCGTTAATACAAATTGTTTTGTTTCTTAAAGTTATATTTGCCTCTTATTTTACCCCCGCCCCAACAAAAGAAGGTCTTAAGATTGTTTTAACTTTCCACTTTTCCTTTCTCATTCCCTGATCCTTCATTATACTCCTGTAACATTTTTCTCCACCCCCACTTCCAACTACTTGGATTTGTTGAAATAATTGATAATAAGAATTTATTTTATAGTGTTTCCTTTATTTTCAATATCTTTATATAGTTCTTATAATAAGTATTCCAGTGTATTATTATCCACTTGAATGTAATCAAATAAATAAATATTTTATACTACTACTAGGGACCCAGTGCATGAATTTGTGCATCTTGATAGGAACTGTGGGCTGCAAGGCTGTGGTGGGCACAGGGGCAAGTCTCGGCCCATCCTCTGTACCCCCGCCTGGCCCCACTTTCACCGGCCTCAGGTCCCCTGTCTGCCTACAGCCCAGCTCCCGCCACCGCCACTGCCGTGCACTGATGGCGCCGGCCCCGCTGGCACCCGCTGATGGCTCAGAGCGATTGGGGCCGGTGCCAAAAGTGGGTGTGAGTGGCAGCTGCTGCCCCAATCGCCCCTCAGGAGCAGGGGGAGGTGGAGAAGCCCTCAGGCGATTGGGGCAGGCCCCAGCAGCAGGTGTGAGCGCCTGGCAGGACCGCAGTGCAGGGGAGCAAAGAATTTTCAGTAACCACCAGAGGCTGGCCCCAATGACAGGGACAAGTGCCCCGCCTTGGTCTGGCACCCTCCCTCACCTGCTCCACCATCCCTTTGCAGCCACTAACCACCATGTTTCACATGCACCCCCTTGTGGTCAGTGCACATCATAGTGACTGGTTTTTCAGTTGTTTAGTTGTTCAGTTGTTCCACTGTTCAGTCTATTTACATATTAGGGTCTTATATAGATAAATATTTTACTCTTCTTATTTTATCTTGAGTTCTTGCTCTCCTGATTCATCATTTTTTAGTTGAATCTTTTCTTAATACAGATTATGTAAATTATATAGTCCTCAAATTATTGCAGATCCTCAGATATATTCCTGTAATTGAGAATAAATTATAACTTGTCTAGGTATGTGATTCTGCGATGAAATCACTTTTATCAATCTGAAAAGGCTATTCTAGATTACAGCATTTCATTAAAAAGTCAATTACAGCGGGAAGGCTGGGGAAGGTTGGTGGGGGGAGGTAAGAGATCAACCGAAGGACTTATATGCACGAATATAAGCATAACTAATGGACGCAAGACACTGGGGGCGGGGGAGTGAGGGCATGTGCCAGGGGGTAGGAGAGGCCGAGGGGAAGGTCAATGGAAAAAAAAGATATGTATGTGCTACTATTTGTAATATTTTAAACACTAAAATTAAATAGAAAACAAAAGTCTGATGTCATTATATTTTTTTGTTTTCCTTAGCCAATATTTTACTGACTCCCAAGCTACAAAATCTAGCTTGAGAATTGGAAAATATAATCACTATAGTTAACAGGCAAAATTGCCTGAAAAGGACCATTTGCAAATTTTGTTTTTATAGTGTAATATAATGCTATAAAATTTTTTCCCAAATATTCAACCATTGTTTTACAATAAAACACCCCAAACTTAGAAGACTTAGAACTGGGCCTATATAACCATTTGCTTTCTATTATTAAGTAATTACAAAGATGTACTGTTTCTTCTGGTATAAAGCTTACAAGGACTAAAAATATATATCCTGACTGAATTTGGCACATAGATTCCAAGTATATATGTGTTAAATGTACAGAAAGGAAAACATGTAGTTTTATTCTACTACTTGTAGAAATTATATGAGAGGAGGAAGAAGAACATTAGAAAGGGTGGGGCAAAAGTAAGTTTATAGTTGTTCATATGAAAATAATACATACAGTCCTCGGGTTATGTAGGACTCCATGTACCTTGTTTTGTGGTTACGTCACTATCTCCCATTTATTTATGCAAAAAAGTTCCATCATTTCGACATATGTCCATATGTGCTTTATGTTTTTTATTATTTATTTACCACAAGTAAAGGTCAGGAATTGTTATCTTTCTTTTAAATTTTTTTTACTGTTTCACTTCATTACTGCTGTGTATGTGCTCCATGTAGTGACGTAGGTACTTATGTAGGTAGGTTCTGACTTACGGCGAAAATCGCGTTACATTGCACCATAGGAATGGATCTCCGACGTAACTTGAGGACCTACTGTACAAAAATGAATAATACAAGAATAAACCCTGTGTTTTGTGTACTCACAACTGTAATCCTACCTTTGCCCCACCCAGTATGATATAAAGTTGATTTGTTGAAAGTTTTTCAATTATTCAGTGAGACTTCCCTAGACTTTTTAGATTTACTTTATTTTTTTTCTTTATTGATTAAAGTATTACATATGAGTCTTTATCCCTCCATTGCCTCCCCACCCTCCCTCACTCATGCCCTCACCCCCTTGGTGTCTGTATCCATTGGTTAGGCTTATATGCATGCATACCAGTCCTTTGGTTGATCTCTCCCTCTTATCCCCATCCTCCCCTACCTTTCCTCTGAGGTTTGACAGTCTGATTGATGCTTTTCTGTCTCTGGATCTGTTTTTGTTCATCAGTTTATGTTGCTCAATAGTTAATAAATGAGTGAGATTATGTGATATTTCTATTTCTCTGACTGGCTTATTTCACTTAGCACAATACTCTCCAGTTCTATCCATGCTTTTGCAAATGGTAGGAATTCCTTCTTTTTTACAGTAGCATAGTATTCCATTGTGTAGATGTACCACTGTTTTTTAATCCATTCATCTGCTGATGGGCACTTAGGCTGTTTCCAAATCTTAGCTGTGGTAAATTGTGCCACTATGAACATAGGGGTGCATATATCCTTTCTAATTGGTGTTTCTAGTTTCTTGGGATATATTCCTAGAAGTGGGATCACTGGGTCAAATGGGAGTTCCATTTTTAGTTTTTTGAGGAAACTGTATACTGTTCTCCACAGTGGCGGCACCAGTCTGCATTCCCACCAGCAGTGCAGGACGGTTCCTTTTTCTTTGCATCCTCACCAGCACTTGTCATTTGTTGATTTATTGATGATAGCCATTCTGACAGGTGTTAGATGGTGCCACATTGTCATTTTGATTTGCATCTTTCAGATGATTAGTGACTTTGAGCAGGTTTTCATATGTCTCTTGGCCTTCCTTATGGGCTGCCAATGGCATATATAATGGTGAGGATGGAGTTTCAGGCAATCCTGCCACCTTTTCTCTTCAGTATAATGAATTAGGAACTTCAGAGTCTTTGTGGGCTATG
This sequence comes from Myotis daubentonii, assembly GCF_963259705.1. Classification (NCBI taxonomy): domain Eukaryota; kingdom Metazoa; phylum Chordata; class Mammalia; order Chiroptera; family Vespertilionidae; genus Myotis; species Myotis daubentonii. The sequence continues at coordinate 60,821,447 of NC_081848.1, forward strand.
AAAATTTAACACAAATTTTCAGTATCATATTATTAATTATCAATGTAGCTCATCATGCAGTTTGCAGAGCACATTCACATCTGTAATTTATTTCCTTTCATCCTAGGCTTCTAGTGAAATTGCTTTGACTTCCAAATGTCTAATACAAGAGCTTATATCAAAAATCTTTGTAACAATTGTTTTAAGAAATGTATTTACATTAAAAGATAATAATTTGGTAATCTCATAGTAAGTATTAATAAATACAAAGTCTTCCTTAAAGTATTTCTTCTGAAGTAGGAGAAAAGTATGAGCCTACCTTCAAAAGCTTATATATGGGGGAGACAAAAGTAGTTTTACAGTTGTGAATTTATCCTTGTATTATTATTTATTAACTAGGGGCCCGGTGCACGAAATTCGTGCACTGGGTGTGTGTGTGGGGGAGTGTCCCTCAGCCCAGCCTGCCCCCTCTCACATACTGGGAGCTCTCAGGCGTTGACCCCCATCACCCTCCAATCGCAGGATCAGCCCCTGGCCCAGGCCTGATGCCTCTGGCCTAGGCGTCTGGCCTGGACAGCGGGGACCTGCAACTGCAGTGGCCCCACGATCGTGGGCTTCACTTTAGGCCCAGGCAAGGGACCCCTAGCTCCTGGGACTGCCAGCTTTGACTGTGCCCAGCTCCCATCGCTGGCTCCACCCCTACTTCCTGTTATCACTGGCCAGGGCGGAAAAGGCACCTGATTCTCCGATCATGGCTGGGGGGCAGGGCAAAGGCGGCCCCAGGGCCGCCTTTGCCCTGCCCCCCAGCTCTTAGCTCCCCCCTGGGTTTCTGATCACTGTCAGTGGCAGGGGGCTTCTTCCTGCTTTCCCTTTCGCCTCCCTGCATTGTGCCTACATATGCAAATTAACCGCCATCTTGTTGGCAGTTAACTGCCAATCTTAGTTGGCAGTTAATTTGCATATAGCCCTGATTAGCCAATGAAAAGGGTAGCTCGTACATCAATTAACATTTTTCTCTTATTAGTGTTGATTATCATAATACTTTCAATATGAAAAACTTTAAACCTACTTTTGCCCCACCCTGTATGTATAAGGCATTGGTAGAAATATGGTAAAAATGCCATGAAGTGTGGTTATTTATATACCCCATAGGATTAGAGGAGGATAAATCACCATCTAACTGACTTTACAGTGGGTGGGTGTGGATAAAGGACGGCTTCATCCTGGAAATGGCATTGCTCTGGAACCTTGAAGGATGAGTATGGGTTGAGAAAAATTATGAGAAGAATAAAGGTTTTAGCATGAGGATTCCAAATGGAAGAAACAGCAGCAGCAAAGGCAGAGAGGCCTCTGGTGAAGAAAAACCTTGCAGGATCTGAAGAGTTTGTAGAGTCCTAGAAACAAGATTGAAAAATGCTAAGAGCGTGTCACGAAGCTCCCTGACTGAAAGAACAATAAAATGGACTTGATTCTAAGGCAACTTGAAGAAGTAATTGTAAGTTTTTAGCAGGGACATAAGATATAAGCTGCTGTTTAATCCATCATTACCTACTTTGTCCCACACATCTGTCTTCTCTTGATGGTGTCTTGTTAAGCAAATCATTTTGTGTTCCTGTCAATTCAAAATACTATGTAATAAGACCACATTGGGCAGGATTCAAAGAAGGTACAGGCTGCTGTTTCACTCCATTGCTTTCTCTCAGTCTTATTGTCATCAGGAATGTTATTGTTGAAGGCTTCTCTGAACATACAGTCTGGATATCAGTGGGACTAATCTGCTTAATTCTGTACTTGTACTGTCACATGAGGCCAGGAAACAGACTTCTTAGGAAGCAATTGTTAAAGTGTACTCCACCCTCCCATTTAGCACAGCATTGTGTGGTTTTTTTTTTTTTTTTTTTTTTTTTTCCCCAGAGCTTGTATGTGCCTTTAATATGGTATGGATAGCAACTAAAGCCAAGTAAATGCTCAATATGTTAATATAAGTATATAAAATATAAATAAATGTTAAACATATAAAATATATGTTTCTTGGCTTTACAGAAGAAAGAAGACAACTGCTCAGGGCACTAAATAAGCATTTCTCTGGAAGTCATTTAAAAATTTTGACTTCATTCCCTTAATTACTTATTCAATAGTAAGCAGTTATTAAGCTTGTGTGGCAGGAACTATACTGATCTCTGAAGAAATAGATACTCTACACTTAATATTCTCTCAAGGAAACCATAGTTTCCCTTAATAATATCTCCCAGGGATACTTCCCTCTCCTCTGCTCCTTACTCTTTGCAGATAAACCCATTGCCAACATGACTTGGCTATTTCACTTCGCCCATTAATACCTTACATAATTGGGTTCTAAAAAGGAAAGAACTGCAAAGAGAATTTCTATCTCTATTTTTGTCTCCACTTAGGCAATGAGAAGCAGACCTGGCAATTTCAATTTCAATTAAGTCAGAGATTCAAGATACAAAGCGGTTCTGACAGAACTCTCTGGGTACCTATGATAGAAAACAATATAGGGAAGCTCACAATTGCCTAAGCTGAGGGTCATATGTCAGAATTCATTTAAAATGTTTTTATTATTATTTTATGTAATTATATTTGGTATACAATATATTAATTATAGGTGTATAACATAAGGTGTATAACATAGTGATTCAACATTTATATACTTTACAATGTGATCACTACACTAAGTCCAGTAATGTTACCATGCAAAGTATCACACTATTATTGACTATACTAGAGGCCCAGTACACAACATTCATGCACTGGTGGGGTGGAGGAGTCCCTCAGCCGGGCCTGTGCCCTCTCGCAGTCCAGGATCTCTTGAGGGATGTCCGCCTGCTGGAGCAGGCCTAAGCCAGCAGGCGGACATCCCCCGAGGGGTCCTTAGCGCTGCACTCGCCAGCCATGAGCCCAGCTTCTGGCTGAGCTGAGTAGCGCTCCTGCATTGAGCGTCTGCCCCCTGGTCATCAGTGTGCATCATAGCAACTGGTCATTCCATTCTTCAGTCAATTTGCATATTAGGGTTTTATTATATAGGATTCAACTTCACCTTTTCACCTATTAAAGAAGTAATAGTCCTCCTGGTGATGTAAAGAACAGAGTCCTTACCTCTTTTGGAAGCAAAAGTTAACATGGAGCCTGATAAATTAATTACTTAGGAGGACAGGAGGCAGGTGTTGAGCTGTGGGAGGGCAAATGCAGCAGAAACCTCCACAAGGAAATACAAAGCCAGGAAAAATAAACCAAAATTGGAATTGTAAAAAGATAGTTATGAAGGGAGTTTAAAGATATGTATATAATTAATATAAAATCAATACTTATCATTTTCTCACTAATATTTGAAGATGTTTGAAACCAAAAATAGTAAGAAAACAAACCCAACAATCAGGTTAGCCTTCCATAATGAGGCTATTTAACATTCATTCCTAATCTCTCTACAATGGAGACGTCAGTATACAAATATTTCATTTTATCAGACTATAGGAAGATTTGATGTTCAAGAAGGTCTTTGGTCAAATCTCTCTTTCTGCACTCCCACTTCCAAAACATACACTATGCCTGTTTACACACACATACACAACTTTTCCTAATCTTTGCATTCGTCTTTCCTGTAAAGCAGGTGGTGCTTAAAATTCCTAGGTCCCTCATAAAGCTGTTCCTCTAGCAACCTTCCCTAAAACACTAATTTTAAAACAAGTGAAGATGTTCCTTGAATCCCCTGCTAGTCAATCTGCCAGCCCAGCCTAAATTGTTTCTTTCTAGTTAACATTAATAAACTTTATGGGAAGATAATGTAATCACAAGTGCAAAGGTTAGGGGGCAATCATGTTAGAAATGGTGCAAAACTCCTTTTCTTTGGGAGAGGGAATTAATTTTTAAAGTGGTTCAAATTCTTAACTCATTTCTAGCTCCGCCTCACACATCTGTGCCTCCTGCTGGGTTATGGGTAAGGGAGATGGTTGGAGATAATCAGACATCCCCAGAAAGAAGAGGTTCTAGAAAACTGAAGATGGTACCTCTGCCTGGGAGTGTCAAGTAGATTCTTTCCCCTGTTTCTCCTGATCAAGAATTGAATTAATGTTCACGTTTTAAAAGTATTTATTCTAATCCCTCTGATTTAAAAGGGTTTAAAAAAGATACTATCCTCATTGGTTATAATTATAATATCTAACATTTATTGGGCATTAATTTTCTGCTATGAACTACTCCTTAAGTACATAATCAAATGTAATCTTCCCTTATGAGGATTGGGTTGTACTAGAAGCCAATGAGTTGTTGAGTTGTATTAGAATTTTATTCATTGAAAATGAATAAAACTACAAAAACACCCCCAGGAAAGTTATTCATTGCTCTGGATTTCAGTGCCCTCTGCTATAAAATATCTGTAAAATGAGACTTTGTGGAGATAGCCTCTGAGGTTTGTTCTAGATCTTCAGTTGCAGATAAATTCACAAGGAGTTCATTTCTCATAACCAAGTACTTCTTCAGTGCCTACATACTGAGCTTTTACTGATTGTTCAGTATTTTCCTTCTGAAAGGACCATTATCCTTCATTAAAGAAGGCTGCACATTCTCTGCTACACTTCCCACTGAGAGTGGAGTCCTTTCCACAGAAAACTCAAGAGAGACTCTGAGTCACAACCACCAGACTGAGCCTAGTCAATGTATAGAATACCATGAGAGATCATCAACTGTAGATTTGAGCCTCTAGTTTCATAGTGGTTTGTTATGCAGCCATATAAATATGGAACACCTGCCCACAGGTGAAATAAAAGACCATTTCATAGAGTAGCCTATGTCAGGTGCTGGAAATTTTGAATCTCTGCTTCTTTCTCTTTCTCGTCTGCCTTTATTTGGATCCTTCACCTAGGTCTGAGTTAATCTCAAAAACCTTTGAAACTCAAGAAACTATATTCTTTTGCTCTGTGTCTGTTCAGTAATAATGTTCCATGTTTCAGGAGGAACTTATGAGGTTTGAATAAGGCAGCAGTGATAAGAGGAAAAGAGACTGTACTGAAAAACATGCTGAGTTGACTCCTAATCCTATATTAGCTACTGGGGTTTGGCCTTCTCTCTGGGTATCAGGTGCCTTCTCTTTCAAATAAGGTGTTGGTTTATGTGATCTTGAGAATTCTTTGTCGCTCTGGGCCTCAGTTTATTTTATAATATTAGAATAATAATATTCTACCTACTTTATAGAACTTCTATGAAGATGAAATGAAGTATAATGGAGAGCAGCCCCCGCCCCCCAGCATCTGGAATAAATGGTCCAGTGTCACTATCATACATGATTCAAGGCCTCTACAGCTGCAGCACAAGCAGAGAACTCCAGTGTAATGTGCTAAAAGTTAACATTGCTTATCTAAGAACCCATTCTTCTGGTTAAATGGAGGCTATCCATATTTTACATATTGAAGTTTAAGATGGAAAGACGAAAAAAACGTTTCTGCGTCTGCCTTTGCATTCCTCTCAAAGAGCCCAACTTTACCCTTCCATAAGTTCCAGTGTTTACAGACCAACTTTTAGAAAATCAATGCTTGTGTCTGGATATTTACCAGCCTCAAAATTTGTAAAAGAGGAAATGATCAGCAGCTCTGGAGATTTGCTGGGACCTAGCTATAGTCACTAAAAAAGGTCCCCCCCCTCCCTGTCCCAGCAAACCCCGCGCTACTCCCACCCACACTGCGGCACTAGAGGCAGGGGATGCGGGGTTATTCCGCAAGTAGCCACTAAGGGGAGCCGGACGCTGGCCCGCCCTCCTACGTTGCCGTGACAACACTGGGCAGGCAGCCTTGCCCGTGATGCGCTCCCTAAAGCAAGTGTGGGATTGCAGCGCGCTCGCGCGGGCTCCGGTATTTCGTGCAGCCAAGGAGTCGCTCTCAAAGTCTGGCTACTGTTCCCCAGCCTCCCTCTCGGACTGCTTCCTAACCCGGCGGGGACGCACAGAGTGAAAATGGTCCATCATTCAGGCTCCATTCAATCCTTTAAACAGCAAAAAGGTCAGTTGGAATTGGTCTCCCTCCCTGTGATTGTCACGTCCCCTCTGTGTGCCCTTGCAGTGTGTAGGAGCATCCTTTGCAGGCTAATGCAACGCAGAGGTGGAGAACTCTGTGAAGTTTTTTTTTTCTTTTTTAAATTTTTCTTTGTTTTAATGCCTCTTCACTCTGCATTCCAGATGAGTCTGAATTCTGAGCCTCCGCACGGTCTGTGGGAGAAATGGGAATTCGTCATCTAAGGGACCTGATTTAATGTGAATTTCTGCTAAGACTGATTCAATACATTGCATTAGTGGGGTTGTCCTACCAGCACTCTGAGATTTGAAGACAGAGGAATGGGACCATGTTTGCCCATATGTGATTCTAATGTCTCATAAGTTTTATGCAAGCAGATGTCTTAATTGAGAAGCCTTGACAGAATACATTAATTTTTAGAGAGTTCAAGAAGTTGGCCTGTTTAAGGGGCTCAGAAACTTCCTTGGAAAACTTTATTTTGTCCTTGTCCTCTGCTTGATTCTGGGTTTCAGGTTTTTGTAATGGTTGGTAGGTTCTGTGTCTAGGAGCTTTATATTTTCTCTCTTAGCTTCTAGTTCATGTTTCTCCATGGATGCAGTCATAACACTATATGATCATAGTCAAATCAGTAATTTTTCCAAGTTATCCCCTCACTCTTTGTTTCTTGTGTTGTTTAAAAGGAATTTATGGGGTGCATTTATATTGAGGCATATTCCCAGTTTTCTGGAGTTTGCCTGAAAATAGTTATTGAACAGCAACATTGACTTTTTATTGCATTAATAATGGCAATAATTCCATAGTTGACTGTATGCTATCTGTGCTATGTACTTTTGGAATAGTAAATTCACTCATTCAAATGAAGTAAATATTTACTTAAATATCCCTACTTTCCCTCAGATGCCATTTATATATTTTTATATATGATAACATGATTATTAGACTTAATGTGGTGATCAAATCCTAAAATATATAAATCACTACACCCTAAACCTGAAACAAATAATATTACATATCAACTATACTTAAATACATACATACATACAAACATACATATGTCAACAGTTGTTCCTACATAGATATTTTCCTTTTTTTTTTTTAGAAAGCAAACACTGGATGGACACCCCAGGGGTAATTTAGAAGGAATTTTTTGTGTTGGGCAGAACATTTGACTAAGTGAGCTTTGAATTCCACATTTTATACTCTGTTCCAGACATCTAGGTTCTTTAAAAAATATATGATGAAGTTGATAGTTGGTGAGAGTGGGGTAAGAGACTGCCCAAGTAGACAAAAATTTTAGCTAATATATAATTCCACTTCAAATCTAAATGTTCCAAAGAAAATTACATTGCTTCAAGAGGTTGTGTTTTCTTTCATTATTATCTTAAACAGAGACAAACTTTCAAAATGAAGACAAAGATTATAGGAACTTTGCACTAGCTTCATACAATTAATGTCTTCCTTTAATACATAACTGTGGGTGATTCATTTCTGGGACCTGTAACCTTGGAATGGTCCCCACAACATTTACTATGTATTGATATACATTGTGTTTTTAAAAGCAAACGATTGCCAACTTTAGAACCAACGGTCATTGCTCAGTGTGAATGATAACAGATTCTGCTGGTCCTAGCACTTCATGTTGTTTCCTTTATGATCATTATGAGCTATTTATTTTCAAGTCTGTCTTTACTTTTTGGCACAAAAGGCAAGATTAGCAGAAGGATAATATGGAGAGGAAGGATCGGAACCACATACCATTAAAGTGGTTCTGCTTAATTCCTTGTTAACTCTGGGTGGGTATTCGAAAAAGACACACCTAACGATTAGACCAAACTGAAGATTAACTATTTTAATTTTTCAAAGAGAAAGAAACAAAATGATATTCTTCCTAAATGCTTTCTGACCCAAGAGGCATGAGACAAAACACTTGTGCTTTTCACCATAACATTAACCTGAAATCCACACAGTAAAGGTGAAGACAATTCTGTGTTGGATCTCTAGAACCCTAAATTCTACGTTTGCCTTTATAACTAGCTTAAAAGTGTTTAACTGCTTTGGACTTTGGCTCATATATAATATGAAAAGATTTAACTACTGACCGACCCTTTGGCCTTTTCTATCTCTCATCCTCTGTTCTATGGGGAAGAGCAGGTGGCAGTGTGACAGTAGAGATGATTTCTTCCTGGGTCAGATAAAGAGAAAAGCACTGCTTTTAGCTCACTTTTAGGAAATATTTTAATGGAGTAATCCAGTTCATGGAGATTATTTTGGCTTTAGTCAAGTGGAGTCAGTGCATTTTTTAAAATCTTCACCTGAAGATGTTTTTTTAATTGATTTTAGAGAGAGGAAGGGAGAGAGAGAATGACAACAATATGAGAGAGAAACATTGATCAGTTGCCTCCTATATGCACCTTGACCTGGGATTGAAACAGCACCTAGGTATGTGCCCTGACTGGGAATCGAACCTGCAACCTTCTGGTGCATGGGACTACACTCCAACCACCTCAGTCATCGGCCAGGGCTTGATTAATTTTTGTTATTTTGATGTTAAATTTATAACACCTAGAAATAGCTTGAGATCCAATAAACACCCTTATTATAAGACTTGAAAAATTTTCACCCTCACTTGAAAAACAGACCACACTGTATTTAATCTCACTGAAGGCATGGAAATTTCTGTATACATGTGTAATCCAACCCTGATCCAAACTCCCACACTGATATAACTCAATCTTTTTTAACACATCAGTATAGATGCCAGTATAGTTATCTGTAAAACTAAATACTGTACATAAATCCAAATTTGTCCAATAATTTAATCCATGATCCTCATTTTCAGTCCTGGATTTTAATACTTCATATCCTGTTTGCAAATTACATCCCTTAATATCTCTAAGCCTTGGTTACCACTTCTGTGAAATGAAGATAATATTTATGTTGCTGATTTGTAATATACTTAGCAGTTTTTCTGGCACACAGTAGGGGCTCAAAAATTAGTTAACAATAATAATCATTGTTCTTTTTAAAATACATATTTTTATTGATTTCAGAGAGGAAGGGAGAGGGAGAGAGAGAGATAGAAAAATCAATGATGAGAGAAAGTCTTAATTGGCTGCCTCCTACACTTGAACCTGCAACCCAGGTATGTGCCCTGACCAGGAATCGAACCCTGACCTCATGAGCCATGCAGGCCAGGCAATAGTTTCCAGCCCCTCCTCCTCCTCCTCCTTCTCTTTCTCCTCCTCTCCCTCTTTTTCATCCTCCTTCTCCTCAGGAGTGAAGTAAATCCTTAGTAGTTTCCTTGTAATTTTCTGCCTTTCATTTACTTTTTCCTCCATTTAATTTCTTAAGGAAATTTATCTTAAGGAAAACAGTAGACTACAGACCACCAAAATATAGTCACAATACTCTTGAGTTTCAATCACAAAGTACCCAAATTATATGCCCTTTCCTCAGGATAACTTCCAAAATTCCCATAAATTTAGATATTCAGTTAATTGTATAATTTTAAACTTTTATTGCAAATAAATGGTATGTAGTCACTCTCCACACAACCCAATTTGCCAAGCTTTTGTGTGTGCCAGGCATTGTGCTTCGTGATGGCATTATCAAGAACATGTCATTCCCGAACCTATTGGTACCAAAACCTCCTTCTTCAGAGAACTTTCTAAACAGGAAGTCTGAGAGATTTGCTAGACACAACCTTTATGAGAATTGTGGGCAACTCTACATTTTTCTATAGAAAGATGATGACATTTTGTTTCTTGGCAATGCCAGTTATGTTTTCCGAAGAGAACATCTACACACAGAGAGGGGCAAAAGTAGATTTACAGTTGTTCATATGAAAAATAATACAATAATTAATAAGTAATAATAATACAAGAATAAACTCTGTGTTTCACAGCCTACTTTTGCCCTACCCTGTATATTTTTTAATTTTTATTACACTTTAATTAAATTCTAGATTGTTTTAATAAGAGGCTTAATAAGCCAGGAAGTAAAAAGTGATAATCTTTGGTGGATGGGTGGGCGGGGGAGGCAGTAGAGTGGTTTATGCTTAGAGACAACTGGGAGTGTGTGTTTGCCTCTGCCTCAGCACACATGGGAGAAACACATTAGCTGGCAAATCAGCAGTGATTTCTGGTGAAAGTCCAACTGTGCTTCCCAGCCTGGCTTGCTCTGTTTCACTTGATTTATCATGGATTCGTGTGTCACACAAGAGTGAGTGAGTGAGAAAAGGACAATACCAGTTTTGGCTTCTGGTAGCTGTTATTTACCAGCATATCTAGCTTGAGTTTCAGTGAAACCATAGGTCACATAAAACACAGCCTGTCCCTAAAGGTCAGGGCTTAATGAAATCAGCTGAAGCTGTCAGGTGATTCATCATTATCCTGAAAACATTTATTTGAGCATGAAAAGGGTGCTTTTAATGATTCCACAGAATCAAACAATTCCCACTCAAATAAGTTGTTTGATAATAATAATCTTTACACTTACATGGGATGTATAGACCATAAAGCATGTTCTTTTTAATACACACACACACACACACACACACACATATTTTATTGATTTCAGAAAGAGAGAGAGAGAAATATCAATGATGAGAATCATAGATCAGCTGCCCCACACTGGACATCAAGCCCGAAACCTGGGCATGCACCCCGACTGGGAATTGAACTGTGACCTCCTGGTTCATAGGTCAGCGTTCAACCTCTGAGCTATACCAGCTGGGCAAAACATTTTCATTCTCTTTTTCTCAAAAGAAATCATTTACTGTTTCAGGTGCACACCTGCAAAGCTCCTTAGCAACCATCCTCCTCTGTGCCCAGTTCCTACTTCATAGTACCCAGAAGACCGTGTTGGGAGAAATACCTAGTTTCAGAGGCCCTGGTATCTGCTTTTACAGCCTCCTTTGCCCCTCATTGATATCTTCAGGATCTAGAACCCTCATATACTCTTACCCTGGTGAAACCAGAAAACAAATCTGAAGCCATTACAGAAATTCATTCAGGCACGTATTAACTCTCCCTGGCATTTTGACAATTTGTTCCATTTATGACTAATGAAAAGAAAGCTTTGTTTCTTGTTATAATATTTTTGGATGTAAAGGGGAAAAAAAGTTGGGTAGATATTTTAGGATCAGAAATTATATTTTTCTTAGCTTTTAATCAATATTAACCTGGATCATTAGAAAGGATCAAGGGCCTAATTTAGAGCCCCTTGGGTCTTCTGCCCTGTCCGTAATTTCGACCCTTTCCTTTCTTTCCTTCCATAGGAGATTCTCCAGGTATTTATAATTCTAATTCCCCTCTGATAATCTCTCAGTAAGGGCAAGCCAAACTATGAAAAGATTGTAGAGATATTTAAATCCCCAAAGAAAGTACATACATCTGGGACACATCTTAAAAGCTCCTGCATATCTCAAAATACTATGTTGTTATTTTTTTAAGTAAGAACATTGATATTTAAAAGGATGACTTTGAGTTAGCAAAAATTGTATTCATTATTTGATAGCTATATATACCCTTTACTTAGGAATGAAGATAAATGGTCAAATTGAAAAGAAACTTGATCCCAAGTAATTATAATGTTATAATGTAAAAATGTGAGTGTTTTAAAGCCATCCAGAATTTCAGTTATATAAAACATCACATTTCTTGAGGATTCTAGGGAGCTGAAATTTTCATTGAATATAGAATTTAAAATTATACTCTTTACATGGATGTTAGTGAAAAAAAAATCTGAGGCGACATGATTATACAAATCGTTACCAAAACAAGCCCAAACTTAAACACACACACACAAATCAACTGTTTTCTGTTTATTATTTTAGCATTTTATAATTGTGCAAATGTATAGAAACTATTGATGTAAAATTTGTGGATAAGTGTCAAATACTTGTACCCTGGTGCAAAGCTCACTGACTCAAAGTTCCCTGTGAATGAATCCTGTAGCTTTGGGCATTTACCTTTTCTGAGCCATAGGTTTCTTATCCTTTTGGAATTATAATCCCTACCTCTCAGGATTGTAGTGAAGAAATAATAATCATCACAGCAACAAAAACAGCAGCAGCAGTTAATATTGTGTGAATACTACTTACTACCAACTGTCCCAACAGCTTGAAGGAACGCTGCAGGATTTCTTATGCACTAAAGCTTTAGTAGTTTGTTAGATATATTATTTTCCCAGTCGAGTTTGAACACAGCCTTCCCTATCTCCAGTGTCCACCTTTTTACCTGCTCTTCATTCCAACAGGAAGCCTAATTGCTGCAGGTCTTTTGGAGGAAAACAAAATTTAAGCAGCTGGAAGGTATCTCACTCCCAGCTGACTCGCATCACAGATGTCATTAGCTTCATCCATGGCTCTACCTCTTTTCTGTAAAAATATCAGAGTTCAAAGTGGAGTTCTATGATTTTCAGGATCGATCATGGGTAACTCAGTATCCCTTCTGCAGCCTTAGTAAAATGAAAACTTCAGAAGGGGTAACCCCACCCTCTCTTCTGATGTTACAGTTCATCAGAGGTTACAGAGGTGTGAAGTCATATTCCAAACCTGGCAGTGCATTAGTACAACCAGCCCAGCTGTCCCTTCAGTTATTGCCATTCCTCCTGAACTGCACTGTATAACTTTTTTTCAAAGTGGCAATTACTTTATATGCTGTTTGGTTTCAACCCAACTTGCACCAGCTGCAGGATCCAAGTTCGCCAAACATGAGTCACATATTCACATCCTCACTATAACTGAGATGCAGTTGGCTGTGGAGAAGAGGACGTGCTTAGAGGTGAAATTGGGTGGATGTGAAAGTGCATTGCTGAAAGTATTTTGCAAATGCACTGCCTTAGTTGTGGTACAGTCAATCATCTACCTAAAAGGCAATTCCCCAAAATAACTTCTAAAACTGGACATACTATATTTTATGTCTGGCGTTGAAGCACTATTAACAGCACTTTTGAGGTAGGGTGTGGCTACTCTGCAAACACACACACAAGGTCTGGTTTAGACACAGTTTCCATCACTGACTGGCATCTTGAGCAATTTGATTCATCTACCTTAGGCCATTTCCTCAACTATAAAATTAAGGTTTCACAAATTTGCAAGACCTAAAGAATCACCTGGAGTTCCTACTAAAATACAAAATGTTCAGTCCCTGCTGACAAAATCTCATCTCCAAGGGAGACTCTGCTTTCTTAACAAAAATGCATCCTACAGGATTCTACAATTGAGACCATTTGGAAAACAACTTTGTAAAATAACATAACCATGAAGCACTAAGTGAGATAATGAACTTAAGTGAGTAGAATATATTGAGTTGTAAATAGATGCTCTCTGTTATTAGTAGAAGCAAACTATATAGATGCCAGAGGCATTAAGCTATGTACATGCAGGCAGTACTATGAAAATATAACTTCAGTGTGTTTCTCATATACCTATAACCCAACCCTTCCTTTTTAAGTTTTGATGAGGTTCCTAAAGTGGAGCTTTTGTCCTGCCTCCTTGTCTGTATATCTGTGGGGTGGCCGCACCCACCTCTAAGGAGTGAGGAAACTTGGAGGGAAGAGCCCTCAGACTTTGTCTTCAGTTGTTCTATCATGACCCTTGCAAATACTCCAAACACTGTCAAGTCTTTATCTTTGCTAAAGGTGTTTTAGTTCCTATTTTGTGCTGTATAACTTTTTGCAAAACAAGGGGCTTTGGTGAATAGTTTTTCATAACAAAATATCTCAGAATGTCTTTTTCAGATCAAATACCTGGTAACATTTTATAGCTCTCCTTGATTTATGTAAGGAGAAAGTGTATTTTAGGTTTGTATTACCTTATAATTCACTGTTATAATTTAAACTCATTTAGAGAGAGGCAAGGTGTATAATAAGAAGTGGTGATACAGAGTCACATAACATTAATTGTGTTTGAATCTTAAGACTATTACATAGTGAGTGATCCTGACATGCTAAGCAATTTCAGTGGGTTTCAATTTCCTTATGTATGAGATCAGAATACTAAGTCCTATTATTAAATGCTTCTTCTTTGCCAGACACTGTTTAAACTCTTTTATTTATAGTAATCTACCAACTAATAGCACTTATTTTTCTTCATAAAGATAAATTTCTATTAATGTCATTTCATTTTTAATTTGTATTTATATATTTTTTCTAAAAGACAGAAAAGTCAGGCAAGTATTCAAGGTCACAACAAGGAGTACTGGAGCTAAGATACCCACCTGCCAGGTAGAAATGTTATGAATTAGTAATTGTGTATGGTAAGTTCCTCCTACAGGGATTGCTATATAGTAGGTACAATACTTGATTTACTTGATAACTATTATTTTCATAAAACACCAATACTCTTTACCCCAACTCCAAATCAGTGAGATTAAATAGTGTCCATTACTCATCACAGGCATTTTACCTGTATAACCTCTATTTGTCCACTTGGTTACACCAGCATTTCCCAATTTATTTTTCAAATAATTATCCCAAAGTTTATCTGTTTGCAAATATTCAACTTCTTCTGTTTAGGTAAGTGAGTTTGATTTACTAGCATTGGCTAAAATGTAGGCCTATTCAAAAGACTTAAATGTCTGTAAAGTAGTGATTTTTACACATATAATGTACACTTGGCGCCAGTGTAAGTGTACGATTATATATGTACACTTATATGTAGACCTAACAAGGATTTGTTCGTCTACTTGCCTAAAATAACCTTGAGTATAGACTAAACATATAAAACAAGATTTAGAATAAGATGCTAAATATGGTCAAGAACTTGAGTGCAAGAGTCAAGCAGCTTGGGTTCAAATAATACTTCTGTATGATTTGCTATGTATGTATGATTGACCTTTTCTAGCGTTTTCTCTAAGTTTTTCATTTTTTTCCATATAAACTGGGGCCAATAGGGTTGTTGGTTTTTTTGTGGTTGTCGTTGTTTGTTTGTTTTTTGAGGATGGCTTTTTATAGTGTAGACTAAAAAAAGACATTGACCAATCTACCTCCCCACCTTTTTGCTATTTCTTCTGATCTTAAAAATTTCTAAGACATTCCAGGACAATCTATGCTTACAGTGTAAATGTTTCTACAAAACAGATCAGGAAAAGTCAAATTTAACACTTTTCTTACAGTTTGGTACTTAGGCTGATTTCTATTAAATCATGGCATTTCAATGAATTTTAATGTAACCAGTGTTTACGTTTAGAAAACAAAATTATCTAAAAAGAATCCCCATATATTGTTAATCTCTTAATTCACACTTATTTCTTATATAACATTAGTAATTTCTGATTATTTATGATCAGTTGTAATACCTATATAAATTATAGAGCAGTATTTTTCATGGGCTGTGAATGTGGAAAATAGCAACTAAACAGAATTTTATTCAGGTAGGGTTCAAATTACATCTTTCTCTTCGTTGCACTGTATTATAATATGTAAGCCACTGAAAATAGACAAAAATTGGGGGTAAAACAGTAAATTCTAATTTTCTCACTGATTTTTAGCATACTGTCTTTGGTATAATGCCTCCATTGGACCTCTGTATTTGAAAAATGATTCTCCCTTTCTCCGATGTTGCTCCAAGATGAGTGAGTTGGTGGTTCAGACCACATTGAACAGCTTGCAATTAGTTATAACTCTTACCAGATTTGAAGAAATCACCCACTCAGAAGCACTTATGCCCATTTAGACAACAGTACTGTAGAATTCAAATCATGGAGAACAGTTGCTTTGATTTATACATTCATGTTTTGCTAAACTAATTTTTCTATGCTCTAGAAACACTAAATCTATATATATAAAAGCCTAAGTGACCATTACGACCAGTCAACCGAACGATTGGTCGACTGGTCACTATGATGTGCACTGACCACCAGGGGGTAGATGCTCAATGCAGGAGCTGCCCCCTGGTGGTCAGTGCGCTCCCACAACCAACCTCCTATGGCCAGCCAACCTCCAGTAGTCCCTTCCCCCAGCCAGCCGCCCCAATCTGCCCTGATTGGGACTGGCTGAGACAGCCCCAATTGGCCCAAATTGCCAGCCAGGCCAAGGGACCCCCACCCATGCATGAATTCATGCACTGGGCTTCTAGTAATAATATAATTGAACAATTAATTATACACAAGGAAATTCTGTCTATATGTAATGTTCAAGACATAATTCTAATAATTTTCCTCCTATAATCTGAGACCTGCATGGTCCTTGAGTGCCTCATTGTCTTTGAGAATGGCATGAGTTGATATTAAAAAGTAAAAAAGGGATGGGGAGATTCTGTGCCTTTCTTTGTTTCAAACCTAGTCCTGGAAGAACCTTCCATAGCCACTGAAAATGTGACAATCAAGGCTTCCTTTGAAATTACCGAATATTCCTTCCTTCCACTAAGATAAAAATCCTTAATATGATTGGTGCCCAACAGATACAAAGTTTAATATATTTCAATTTTATTTCTGCCTAAAGGTTTTTTTCAAATTTAAATCTTTTTTTCAACTTCTTTAAATGAAAAGATGTTATCAAGTGTTTATTGAACACTTTTAAAAATACCCATCGTAAAGCCATGGAGGACTTGTAATGGATTTACTGTGTGCCCCTCATCACTGTGTGTGTGGTGTGCACTAATTGCTCTAATTCTCTCAAAAAAAAAAAAATCAAAGAAGGCTCTATTGGCTCTACTTTCCAAATAAGGAAATTGACTACAGTGCAACAAATAGTTTACCCCAGTAACATAAGATAAAGGTTTAGCAGAGCTGGAATTGAAAGCACAATATGGCTGTAAAACTTGTTCTCTGAAACACAATAAAAGGTTTATCAAGGTGACTGAAAATAGCTTATGATGATAGATCTGGGTCTACTGTGTGTCTATCAATGTGTTGTCCATTGTACATATGTTACATCACATAATTCATATATTGACACTTTGAGGCAAAAATCTGTTTTGCAAATAAAGGCAACAGACTGAGACATAAGTTGCACCCTGACATATTGCTAATATGAGGCAACCCTGGGAATAAGTCTCATGGATGTGCACCAGGAGATACATTATGTGTAGGAAGAGTAGTTTGGCCCGTCCGGTGTGCCTCAGTGGTTGAGCATCTACCTATGAACCAGAAGGTCAGGGTTCAATTCCCGGTCAGGGAACATGTCTGGTTGCTGGCTTGGTCCCCAGTAGGGGGCGTGCAGGAGGAAGCCTATCAGTGATTCTCTGTCATCATTGGTGTTTCTATCTCTCTATCCCTCTCCCTTCCTCTCTGAAATCAATAAAAGTATATTTAAAAAGAAGAAAAAAGAATAGTTTGCTTCTGCCATATGTTAACCCTGAAAAAACTGGATTAGGAAAAAGTTTATTGATAGTCATGATGGACACTCCAGGATATGATCTTTGTATGTCATACAAAGTTGGAAAGTTATAGGCCCTTGTGAAATTTAGTCAGTTACAAGGTACAGCAGAAATACCAACAAAGAATCTTTCAGACTTTCTGTTACAGCTTATTTCTCACTTTTCACAGGATGATCACAATCTATGAAGATGTTCTTACCATCTCAGAAAGATTCTTTCCCAATCTCATGCTATTCTAAACCCCTTTCTCCTAGAATCCCAGTCCCCTTTACTCACATATCCTTCACCCCACACTTTCAAATCTGGACTTGGTGTTTGTTATGTTATTTCCTCCAGATACTAATACTGAGTGTGAAGTTTATGTGTACTGGGATGGGAAATGACAGGGCACCAGAAACCATGATGTGGCTTATCCTAAGTCCCAGGACTGTGTGTTTCTGCAAATTATTGAATACCTACTGTATTCCGGACACGATGCTAACCCTTGAAAAGACAACAGTTTATAAAACTTGATACCTGCTGAAGAAGCTCTGCTAAAATGTATGTCCTTTTCCATCAAAATTCATAGTGTTTTAACATGGAGCTAACTAATTGCAGGCCAGTGCTTTCTTTAGTTGGGGTAAGCTGCCCTTTTCTACTTAAATTCTTATAGATTTTATCATTATCAATAAAATCCAAATCTTCAACAGTTATGTCTATTGAATCTCTTTCTGTTGATTTTGACTGGTGTGTGGGGAGCCCCTTTGAACTGCAAAATATATCTTTTTTCAGTCCAGGGAATTTATTGTAGCAATGCATTTATTATTATTTCTGATTCTTTAATTCTTGGCTCTTCAACCATCAAAGTTAATTGTACAAACTCAGGGATATACACATTCCAAATTTATCTTCTCTCTTGTTATTATCACATTTTTTGTCTCTCCCCTCCCTGCCCCCACACACACATTCTGGTAGTGCTGCTTAACATTGTATTCTCTATCAATGATTCAGTTTTTCCATAAGTAGATTCTGTCCTTTATTTCTACAGAAAGCATTTTAAATGTCTACCAATAAATTATTAGGGACTCTAAATTTTCTTTCAGTTTACCTAGCTTTTTTCATTTTAATGTGTTGTAACAGTATTTTTGAGAGTACTGTTTTTATTTAAGGGGAAATTACAGGTACTGTCTATGTTCTGTTTATTGTAGCATCTTTTGTTTAAAGTTTTACTTGTCTGCAACTTTTGACACATATTATAGCCTCTCCTATTGGGGAAATAAAAAGAGGCCTTATAAAAGCCAGGTGTTTGACCTAAAGCAGTTTGAAAGAATCAGTCAGATCTTAAGGTGGCTGACTTGTTCAGTCTCAGTTCATTTTTCAGTTCAGTGACCTAGAATCTCGAGAAAACTTAGGATCTTGGGTCCTTGGACAGTCTCTCTAGGTACCTTGTTTTCTTATGTTTGTTCAGTCAGCTATGCCTTCGGCCACATTTACTAATGAAATATTATTTTGACCTTGTTTCTACTTCAGGCAAATTGTATTTTTGTCTAGCTTATTTATAGTTCTGTTTCCTACTGTATCATAGTAAACCTAGTAGGACTAATGAACAACTCCACTTCCAGTTGTTTTTCAGTTTGGGATGAACAAGCCCTGGATTACTGCTTCTAAGCCATTGATATCTAGCAATCAAGGGGTGGCAAAAGCCTCTTTAATCTACTCTGTCCACTTATCCTTGTTTTTCCAATCAAGGGATATTAGCAAACTCAAACCAGAACCCCTTTAAGGTTCTTCCATCAATACCACACAAAAGATCTTAATTTAATCTGCTTTGTCTATTCCAAAACTCTGTTCTAGTTTCTAGCCTTGAAATAGCAACAAAGATTTACTCATATACTTTCTCTTTCCCTCTCCCTCTCTCTCAATTCTTTGGTCATTTCATTTAGAATTTCAAGTAGAGGGAATTAGATGTTTTCCCTTAAAAAGTGACTTGCCCAAAATTCCTTCTTTTTTTCTTTTTCTTCTTCTTTTTTTTTTTTTTTTTAGATATTATTGATTTCAGAGTGGAAGGGAGAGGGATAGGAAGATAGAAACATCAATGATGAGAGAGAATCATTGATCAGCTGCCCCCTATACACTCTGCACTGGGAATCAGGCCCGCAACCTAGGCATGTGTCCTTGCCTGGAATTGAACCCAGGACCCTTCAGTCTGCAGGCGGATGCTCTATCCATTGAGCCATACCAACTTGGGCCAGAATTCTCATTTCAGAAATTTAACTGAAGAACTTTACCAATAGATAAATTATATTCTCAAAATGGATGTGTTTTCCCCTTTTAAATTTTGTTTTAATGCTTTCTGGATTTTAAGATTCTTTACTATTTACTTTGCTTTCTCTCTTTGCTATATTTTCAACTTTTTCAATATTTTGGAAGGTATATATATATACTGCTTCAAATTATACTAACAATCTGGCCTGTCCCTGCTGTTCAATAAATATTAGATCATTCCTACCTTTGTCTCTTAATTACCTTGATTATATTTGTCCATACAAGAAGTTTTTCTATAAACTTGGACACTATCCCAGTTTTGACATTTCTTCATAATTAAACCCAGCCACCTTTCCCACTTCCTTGAGCATAATCACAGTGAATTCTAATTGTATGTTTACTTGCTTCCACAACCACCCACAGATAAACTGTAATCTGTTGACATCAGTTTCTCATTACTTTTTATCACCAAAATTGAAATAATTGCATAACACAGTAAATATTAATTTTATTTTAGAAAAATTGTTATGCAAGGGTGATGAAATCCAGGCTTCTATGAAAAAATAACATAATTCAGTTATTTTTCCATTAGACCATAAGTATGAAAATAAATGATTTCGCATGTGAATAGAACTTATGCAGAGCTGCACTAATTAGGAGGTGTTGCTAAGACTACAGTTGCTGATTTCTCATGAAACATTTTCAAAAAATGAAAGCAATATATGTGCATGGTTTTCAAAATATTGGAATAGTGACAAGTTACTTAAAAAAAAAAAAGACAGCAATATCATATCACATTCCTTTGCACTCCTCAGGTCCTATTCCCAGAAAACAAACAAACGAACAAAAAAACCCCTCACGCCTCTGATTGGTTTGTCTTGGTGCAATGTTTTAGAAACTCTCAAGACAATAAATTGGCAGAATTATAGGGCTCACCTCATATGCTACTCATCTCTCAGGAGTTACTGTCCCTTAATGCCTAATCTCTAGATTCTTGCTAATAATTGTTTCAGATAGGAATATATACCAATCCCCAATATTCTTTCTTGGTCAGAGTGGAACTATACACTTAATGTATGTATGTGTATGAATATATATATATATGCTTATAAATATATAAATGAATATGTAAATTTAATATTTAATTATTTATAAAGTATAAGTCATATAATTTAAATGCTAATATCTATTTATTATTCTCTTTATTTTTCCCAGCATCCTATCCTTGATTTATGGACACAAAACCTCCTTAATATTTTTAACCTCTCTGAAAATTTTGTGACTGTTTTTTGCTTTTTATAAGATTTTCCCTTTCTTCCCCCACTCCATCTCTTTTTTAACATACCACATTGCTTTTGTCGCCTCCTGACATTTTTTTAACTCTATATGCTTTAGCTCTGTTTTCTGTCTTTCACTTTGCTAACTTAGATATCCACAAATTCCTGGCTGGATCTGAGGCCCTAGAAAAGCCACCCAGAATGTCTTTCAACTGGGCCTGGCTCCTGATTTACTACATTGTAGGGAGATCAGATAGTAGAGGAGATACATTCAATCCCCAGGCTAAGATAGTGGTGGATATGGGAAATACAAAGAGGTGCTGGCATTATAGCGATGGAACAATGAGAGGAAACGGAGGCTATAATTTTTATTAGGTACAATCTCATTTAATTTCACCTAGTTTATCCTGGTGTCTCAGTTGTCCCTCTGCAGTAGGGGAGGAGACCTGGAGAATGAACCTCTCAGGAAGCCAATCTATTTTATCTTTAGGAATCATCCAGCTTTCCACAATAAGAAATTCATCAATATGCTGAATCTCTTAATGAAGGTCTCATTGAATCCTTTCTGCATGTTTTTTTTTAAAAATCTTTATTGTTGAAAGTATTACATGTGACCCCATTTTTTGCCCCATTATCCCCTCCAACCTCCCACCACCTCCTGTTCCAGGCCTTCAACACCCTATTGTCTATGTCCATGGGTTATGCATATATGCATACAGTCTTTGGTTGATTACCAATCCCCTGACCACCGTCTCCTGCCTTCCCTCCTTCTGCATGTTTTTATTGGAAGCTTTCTCTACTTTATTAGTTTACTCTAGCACCTGATTCCTGAATTATAAAAGTTTACTCCTATCTCTTGGTTAATGTTATCTAATCATGCTTTTCTCGATTTTGTAGATTAAAAACTATTTGTATTATTTAATACTTATTTTAGTGAAGTTTTGGAGGTAGATGGATAAGTGATAAATATGTTTCCGATAAATCTTCTGAAATTAATTGGATAACCTGAAAACTTTGTAGCACTAACAACTTTGATTAGATAGCAGTTGCAAATCCAGAGAGTGTCCTCTGTAGACATTAGTCTTGACAATAATTTTTTTGGATTTGACACTGAAAGTCAAATAAATAAGCAGGACTACATTAAGCTAAAAAGCTTCTGCAAAGCAAAGGAAACCATCAACAAAATGAAAATGCTACCTAATTAATGGGAGAAAATATTTGCAAATCATACATCTGATAAGAAGTTAATGCTCAAAAGATATAAAGAACTTAAAGAACTCAATAGCACACAAAAGATTGAAAGTGGGCAGAGGATCTAAATAGACACTTCTCCAAAGAAGACATAAGATGGCCAACAAGTATGTGCAAAGTTGGTAAACATCACTAATCATCAGGAAAATAAATACAAATGAAAACCACAATGAAATACCATCTCAAACCTGTTAGAATGTCTCTTATAAAAAAGATAAGAAATAGCAAGTGTAGGTGAGGATGTGGAGAAAAGGGAACCCTCTTGCACTGTTGGTGGGAATGTAAATTTGTGCTGCCACTATGGAAACCAGTATGAAGTTTCCTTAAAAAGTAAAAATAGAACTACCACATATACAGTAATTCTATTTCTGGGTATTTAAATGAAAATATCAACTCAAAAATATACATGTGTCCCATGTTCATTACAGCATTAGTCACATTAGTTAAGCCATGGAAGCAACCTAATTGTCCATCAATAGATTAACATATGAAGAAAGTGTGATCATATATATATATATACATATATATATATATATATATATATATAGAGAGAGAGAGAGAGAGAGAGAGAGAGAGAGAGAGAGAGATAGTTTGTATGTATGTGTGTGTAGTTGGTTTTCAACCTTTTCAATGATTTGGAAGGTATATATTATATGCCTGACGTTCAATAAATATTAGATCATTCATTTCACACCTTTCCCCCATCTTGATTACATATATTATATATAGATGTATATGTATGTGTATACACACACACTGTAATATTATTTAACCATGAAAAAAGAATCTTGTATTTGTGAGAACATAGATCAATGTAAAGGGCATTATGCTAAGTGAAATAAGTCAGACATAGATAGATAAATGCCATATGACCTTTTTTTTTAAAAGTGTGTTTTCTTAATTTTTTTTTTTTGAGAGAGAGGAAGGGAGAGGAATAGAGAGATGGAAACATTTATGAGAGAGAAGCATTAATTGGCTGCCTCCTCCACATTCCCACTGCTCTGACCAGAAATTAAACTGGTGACCTCTTGCATGGGTTGACACTCAACCACTAAGCCACACTGACTGAGCCCCCCATATGATCTCATTTATTTGTGGAATATTGAAAATTCCAAGCAAAAAAAAAAACACCTCAAGCACATAGATAAAGAGAACAGATTGGTTGTTGCCAGAGTTGGGGGTTAGGGAGTCGGCAAAACCAGTGAAGAGGGTCAAAAGGTAGAAACTCCCAGTTATAAAATAAATAAGTCATGAGGATATAATGTAAAACATGTTAGTATAATTAATAGCATAATTGAGAGTTGCTAAGGGAATAGATCTTAAAAGTTCCCATCACAAGAAAGAAAGATTTTGGTGTCCATTTATACAATTAAATACTATGCAGCTGTAAAAAAAAAAAAAAAGAGGGATCTCTTACCCTTTGGGACAGCATGGATGGACCTCAAGAATATTGCGCTAAGTGAAATAAGCCAATCTGAGAAAGGCAAGTATCACATGATCTCACTTATTTATAGAATCTAATGAATAAAATGAATTGACCAACAAAATAAGACCACAAACATGGAGGCCTGGAACAGAATGACACTTCAATTTTGGGATTGGGGGGAATGAAAAGAGATAAACCAAAAGAATTTACAGTGGGGCCTTGACTTAGGAGTGTCCCGACTAATGTGTTTTTTGAGATACCAGCTGTCTCTCGGCCGATTTTTTGCATTGAGTTGACAGAGTAATTTGAATTAATAAGCTCCTTAATGAGCTCCTTAATGAGCTTTGTCTCAGAACGAATTAAACTCGTAAGTCAAGGCCCTATTGTATATACTTACTAGAGGCCTGGTGCACAAAATCCATGCACAGAGTGGGGGGGGGGGGTGTCCCTCAGCCCAGCCTGCAAACTCTTCCAATCCGGGACCCCTCAGGTAAGGTCCCTAGACCTGGCCTATCAGGGCTTTCTGTCCCCTGGCTGCTGGCAGCTGTCCCCGCCCCTCTGCAGGCGACAGGCGTGGGGTGTGATCACTTGGCTGGCCTGGGCCTCCCTCTCTGGGTGATCGCTGGCCAGCCCTAGTACACTCGCCACAGCATCAATGGCTGTGGCCTGGGCCTCCCTCTGCAAGGTGATTGTGCCCCCCTGCCCCCGACCAATTGCATCACACCCACCTTGGCTGGCCTGGCACCAGTGCATATCATAGCATGGTCATTCGGAAGGTCATCCGGAAGATAGTTCTGCTGTTCCGTTGTTTGGTCTATTTGCATATTATGCTTTTATTATTATAGATATGCATAGCCCATGGACATGGGCAATAGGGTGGTGAAGACCTGGGGTTTGGGGAATTGGGGGACTGGGAGGAGGAGAGTAAAGGAGGGAGGGAATGGGAAACATTTGTAATAACATCAACAATAAAATATATATATATATGTAAAAAGAAAGATTTTGTAAATATGTATGGTGACATGTTAACTAGACTTATCATGGTGATCATTTAGCAGTATATACAAATAAAAATCATGTTGTATAACTAAAACTAATATAATGTTATATGTCAGTTATAGCTCAATAAAAGAGAGAGAAGGACCTATGTTAGGTGTGTAAATGCAACTTCATCCCTAAATTTATCCTAAAAGCTTCATAGTCAGTATGTGACTATACTTTCTACTTGTCTGCCAGAAGTCAGGAAAGGGTAGTCTAATTTAATTTGAGAGCAGGTTTAACCATATTAGAGGTCAGTGCTTATAGCCTGGATAATAAAAAGTGGTGTTTGAAATGAGTGTTTGTTAAGAGTTCCATTGTCTTGGAAGAAAAGGTCCATAGGTGCTTTTGGAAGTGTTTAGTATTTAAGGAAGTTTTGGGAATACTGTATTAGATTTATTTTTCTTTTCAAATACCTGTGACTTTTCATTGTTTCAGGCTTTGTCCTGCATCACAGCAGAACAAAAGGAAATTGTATTTTGAAGAGATTTATCCTTTATTGCAGCAATTTTCTACCAGTGTGCCACAAGAATTTTTAAAACATCCAATACCTGACTATTTAGTCAGGGGCACTGTCCTCTTTTCCCTTAAGTTGTCAAACAAAAAATGATAACAGCCAACACAATAATAGCAGGCCAGTGTTAACGCTCTGTCTTGAACCATAAAGATATAGGTCATGTAACGGAGTTGCATCGCATTGGTCATGTTGCATAATAGGGTTGCAGCCAGTTGATTAATGCTCAGTACCAGACATACTTACATAGAAGTATGGACACCCGATTTTTTTAAAAGTCACTTTGAAGCACAAAGGGTAGGTAATTACTATTATTATTTTTTTGTAAATCAATCAAAATTATACCTATTTTCTGTCTGATGGACAAAAAATATATATTTTGGTGTGCCACAGAATTTTAGTAGATTATGAGTGTGTGCCGTGAGATGAAAAAGGTTGAAAATCGCTGCTTTATTGTAATAAAACATAATTGCATTTAACAGAAATGTGACCCAACTGCCTTTTATAATGATGTTGTAGTTGTAATGATTTAGTTGAACCATTGTTATTTATGCTTCTCTCTTATGATTGTCAAGCAAAAAGATTAGAGATTATTTGCAATAAATATGTTTATTCTTAAGGGAAAGCAAAAGCATGGTAATTAGCCTTCTGGTTTCAGTTGCCAACTTTGTGCTTGCTGCCCTGGTGATTGAGAAAGTAGTATTCCTGAAAAGATTATGCCTTCTATTTGAAGTACGCCCCGGGGAGTTCAGTGAAAAGGACTTACATAATTATCAGTAACTATTCATCTTTAGTCCTTTAAAATTTGATTTCTTTTTGCAATGCCTCCTGTTTCTTTAAGATTTTCATCTCCTCTTCATAGCTAATTGTTGTTTGTCTCTGCCTGTGGGTGGTGAACGCTGTTCCAGATTTTTGTAAAATAACTCCCACCCCTCCCCACATGTATCCATTAGAATTTTGCAGAGCAGCTGCTAATTCTTTGGACTTAGTGCCTGATTCATGGATGCAGGAGAGTTATTGGAACTGAACATTACTGTCTCCATTTACCATTCCCTCTTTCTAAAAGGAGTTTTCAATATGAGGATGACAGTTAAATGTGACCAGATTGAAGCTTCTCTTACTGATGCCCATGGCTGAAATTTCTCGTTGACCATGGCCATGGGTCTTGAATCAAATCTCACTTGTATTATTCTCCTGATAGTGTTCTAGGAAGCCACAATCAATCCTTAAATGTTATTTTGTAATTTTTGCTTTGAAATAAAATAATAATGATAAATACTAAGTACCTACTGTATGTCAAATAGTCTACTTAGAGTTCTGTGTACATGATCTCTAACTCTTACAACTATACAAGGTGGATTGTGTTTCTCCATCAGTCAAGTAAATTGAAGCTTTGAGAGTTTAAGTAACTTAAGTTTAGACAGTTCTTGATGACCTCTAAAACAGCTATATCTGACCCTGAAATCCCTCTTGTTCCATTAAGCAAGACAATTTATCTTAAATGAATGGCTGGTGGCAAGCAAAGGCTGCAGATTTTTGAGCAGATGGCCTGTGGCAATTATGAAATCATGCCAGCTAGGGCTGACCTAACCAGAGGAATTCCACTACTGATTTTGAATGCATGGGCAAATTGTGCTTTTGGTATATGCTCAGATTATCAGTCCATCTCCTAAATTAATTATATCTTTAGAGGAAGGAATTACCTTCCTGTGAATTCTAGTATAACATTATACTGTTTTGTTTTGTTTTTAGTTTTTTTGCAGATATTTATTAAGCAAATATTAATTAGATTGCTACAGAAACTAATAAATTTTTACAAATTAACTGGCATGATTTTGATTGTTAGTTCTCCTATGAGGAAAGGTCTCATGTGCATCCTCTGTTATTCTCAGCACTAATGGATATGTTTAATAAATATTTCCTAAATGAGTAGATAAATATATGATCTGGAATCTTCTCTGAAGACTCTTACATCTTACTTGGTGGAACTAAAATATGCATGTATCAATCAAGAAAAATTAATGTAGCTAGGTATTTGTACTGCCATGAGTAATGTAATCTGTTAAATACATTTGCTAAGAGAATGAGAAACCTAGGTGGAATGGCCTAGGTAAGGACGCGCAGTTCCCATTAAATTTAAATTTGTGAATATCTTAGAGATCAAGTCTCCCATCATCCAGATATGGAAGTTGTGACCTAGAGACATTAAATAACTTTCCATAAATCATGCTGTTAATGGCAAGACACAAACTCATCAGGTAATCCATGTGCAAATATTAATTGATTGATGTCCACTGTTAGGGCCTGCATTAGGGTTCTTTTTAGCACTGCCATAACAAAAATAGCATGAACTGGATGGCTTGAACAAAAGAAATTGAGACTTCATAGTTACGGAGGCTGGAAGTCCAAGATAAGGTGATGCAGATTTGGTTTCTCCTGAGGCCTCTCTCCTTGGCTTGAAGATGCTGTGTCCTCATGTGCACTCATTTTTTCTGTGTGCATGCATCCTTAGTCTCTCTTCCTCTTCTTGGAAGGGTACTGGTCTTACTGGATTAGTGCCGATCCATATGACCTCATTCATTGAACCTTAATTATATCTCCCTAGGCTTTATCTCCAAATACAGCCACATTGGGCTTAGGAATTTCTAACTGAATTTTGGGAGACACAATCCTATCTATTGGAATGCCAAGTATGCGTTTTGGAATAGGTCATTGATTTGTTTTCATAGTATTGAGGCAACCTACACCCTTTACTAATGAATTTCTCTTTCCTTCAAGTGTCCTGTTAGCTTCAGTTCTCACTGATAACGATATTTTCTGATGTTCCTTAATATAAGTTGTAAAAAGAAAGAAAGAGATGAAAGCAATTGGCCTAACCTGTCTCTCAAAGGAAGAAGATACCAAAGTTCTCTGAGAAGACAAGAGATTGTCTTTTCATAGTTCAAGTGCCTACTTTAGGTCCATTCAGCGATGACCAGGACAGTCGTTGAAGGCTGCTTTCATAGTAGGGTTTAGTGTATATTCATTTGTAACATTCCTTAGAAGAAGAGATGGGCTAATAGATACTGTTATTAACATCCGCAATACAGATTTTTAACCACATCCTTTTGTGCAGTTTCAACATGACAGCATGTCGTGTGCCACCTTATGTGGGTCCACATAGCTCCAGGGTCCTGGGTACTCTTCCAAATCCAGCAAGTTCAGAAGAGATTTTAATTTGTTGTCTTCCACCTAGAATGGGTCTGTTGGCCAACAGTGCCATTGCTGCATGTCTGGCCTGTGTTTGCTTTAAGGATTATCCAGAGGCAGGCGGCTTGCACCTTCTCCTAGCATTTGAGAACCTCTCTTGTTTAACAGTGCACCCCTTGTGATATTTAATATTTTCAGTAATTTCTGCAGTAATTTTAAAACACCATTGCCAAAGGTTAAAAAGGCATCTCTCTGAATCTTCTCTGTTCGTGCCTGCAAGGCTATCATTTAGAGATAGCAAAATATCTATTGATAATCTCTCATGTTGAAATCCTGAATTCTACAAGTATTAAATTCCAACTGAGTGGGCAACAAATCCTGATGACAAAGAACTCGTGTCCAAAAGTGCTGAGAGAGCTCCCTGTGCCCCATCACGGTGAATACAAATATTAATGACAGAAAGCTTATGGGTTTTGGAAAGCGAGCCAGGAGAATCTATGAGCTGTGACTTGGCTACAGGAATTAAAAGGTAGCTCTAACATCAGTTTCTGAATGATCTCTGTATCAATGTTTATGGCAAGAACCTCAATATGAATAAACCTAATTTAAAATAAAATTACACATTTTCTAGAAAGACAATTGGCAACATTCAGTTGTCTCTATCTTACCTAATTTTGTTTGAAACGTTACCTTTGGTCATTGTCATATATGGAAGGAAGGATGGAAGGAAGGAAGGAAGGAAGGAAGGAAGGAAGGAAGGAAGGAAGGAAGGAAGGAAGGAAGGAAGGACTGGTAGAAGATGGAAAGAAGATGAAGAGAGATGGAGAAGAAAAGGGAAAAAGGGGAGAGGAAGAGAACCCTTTTAAAGAGCGTGCCTTTGTATATGATACTTTGTGGTTCAAAAAGGCACAAAGATCTACAGTCATGACATAGGTTATTTTTTCTCCCTTTTCATTCATAGAAAATAAGTTCTTGTTTATTGTTCTGTTTTAAATCAGGTAAGTATATCACTAAAGTACTCCGTAACAGACTAGTTTTTCAAACGATGTGTGTGTGTGTGTGTTGGGGGGGGGGGGCATGTTGGAAGTGTGGAGGAGTGATAGTAAAGGTGGCAAAGGAAGCAGAAGCCTAATCTGAAATATCAGATTTCAGAAACAAATCTAGGAAATCTTTCAAAATCTGTGCTATCTGGATACATTTGAATGTCAAATAAACTATACCATTTCCCTTTGGCATTTTCAAATTTTTGGTTTCTTTTCTCACGTGTTCCTCCTCCTTTAAAAAATGTTTCCGTTTGAGAGTTCTGAGGCTAACAGGTATAACATAAAGCTGATTTTTTTTAAGGCTTTGATATTTTTAATTAGGATGTAAGAACACATTGTCAGCTAGCAGGGTGTGGGCTTTTAAAAATTATTTTGTTTGTTTGTTTGTTTGTTTGTTTTAAACAGTTGTCCAAATGCCCCTGGCAACCTTTAAGATACTCCTCCAATATTGGTTCTTATTTTCAACAGGGTCTGATTTTGTTTCTTAACAATCTTAATTTCCGTACTCAACACAATTTCTTTCTCTAACTTTATCCTCATTTTCTCTACTGTATTCCTGCATAAAAAAGCATATTCTTCCATTTTCTCTTCAAACAATATTGCCTACTCTCTTGCTTACTGTTGTTTTCAAAATTGAAATTCTCCTACTTTAGTGCATCACAGAATCATTATGTGGGAGTTATCCATGGATAATGAAAACAATTTCAGTTTATGAACATCGTTTTACCTCCTGTGCCCTGCTGATTGCCCAAAGAGAAAACGAAACTGAACAGATGAACACCCTCTTCATCCTTCCTCTGGTTCTATGTACCCAGGCTACTCTTCGATGTAGGGATGTCTATTTGTGGATGAATATTAACTTGTTCTGTTTAGAACAGCATATGCACTAGGGATAACTGAAACCCTTACAAATGGCTTGATTGCTAGCTTTTCTGTTTTCTTCATATGAAAAGTCAGACCTGGATAAATGAACTTAAACAAATAAATGTTCTTTTTATAAAAGAGGTTACTATGCATTTATAAAGTGTCATCAATGGCCCTGACTGATGTGGTTCAGTTGATTGAGCATTGTCCATGCACCCAATGGTCACTGGATTAATTCTAGGTCAGGGCACAGGTTGTAGACTGGATCCTCAGTAGGGGTTGTGGAGGAGGCAGATGATTAATCTCTCACATCAATATTTCTCTCTCTCATTTCCTCTCTCTTGTAAATCAATAAAAACATATGAAAAAAATAAAGTATCATCAATGGATACATTTTCCTTTTAATTCAAGTATGAATACCTAATTAATTGTACTTTTTATACAATTTCAATTATTTTTTATTCATCAAATACTGGTTGATTTTATACAAGGACCAGACCCTGTTCTATTTCCAGCAGTAAACAGAACCAGTAAATTGTTTTATTTCAGGGAGCTGATACTCTACTAGGAGAGAGAGACAAGATGAATGAGAAAAATGTATAATGTATCCAACAAATGGTGACTGGTCCCAAATAGAAAATTAAAGAAGGAAAAATGAGCTATCAAGTAGCATAATCATAGTTGAAAATTAATTAATTAACTAATGTATTTATTTATTTATTTATTTATTTATTTATTTATTTATTTTAATCCTTCTACCCCCTCAAACACCCTCCCCTACCAGAGCTGTCTCCCTGCTCTCAA
Source organism: Myotis daubentonii (assembly GCF_963259705.1). Classification (NCBI taxonomy): domain Eukaryota; kingdom Metazoa; phylum Chordata; class Mammalia; order Chiroptera; family Vespertilionidae; genus Myotis; species Myotis daubentonii. The sequence goes on from NC_081848.1 coordinate 60,852,419, forward strand.
TGAGTTTGTTTCTATTTTGCTTTGTAGTTCAGTTTGTTCATTAAGTTCCACATATGAGTGCAATTATATGGTATGTGTCTTTTTCTGACTGACTTATTTCACTTAGCATAATGTTCTCCAGGTCCAGCCATGCTGCTGCAAAGGGTAAGATTTCTTTCTTTTTTACTGCTGAGTAGTATTCCATTGTGTAAATGTACCACAGCTTTCTTATCTACTCATCTACTGATGGACACTTGGGCTGCTTCCAAATCTTGGCTCTTGTAAATAACACTGCAGTGAACATAGGGGTTCATATATTATTTCAATTAGTGTTTGGGGTTTCTTTGGATAAATTTCCAGGAGTGGAATCACTGAAACATAAGGCAGTTCCATTTTTAATTTGTTTTTATCCATTTTTAATTTTTTGAGGTAACTCCATACTGCTTTCCACAGTGGCTTCACCAATCTTCATTCCTACCAACAGGAGGGTTCACTTTTCTCCACATCCTTGCCAACTTGTTGTTTGTTGGTTTATTGATGATAGCTATTCTAACAGGTGTGAGCAGATATCTCATTGTGATTTTATTTTACATTTTCCTGATGATTGGTGATACTGAGAATATTATCATATATATGTTGGCCATCTGTATGTCCTCTTCAGAGAAGTGTATATTCAGGTCTTTTGTCTACTTTTTAACTGGGATTGTTTGTTTTCTTGGTGTTGAGTTTTTTAAGTTCATTGTAAATTTTGGCTATTAACCCCTTATCAGATATATCATTGACGAACATGTTCTCCCATCCAGTGGGCTGCCTTTTAATTTTGTTGGTGGTTTCCTTTGTTGTGCAAAAACTCTTTAGTTTGATGTAGTCCGAGTTGTTTATTTTTTCTTTTGTTTTTCTTGCTCAAGGATATATATCAGAAAAAAATATTGCTATGAGAAATGTCTGAGATTTTACAGCCTATGTTCTCTTCTAGCTTTGATTTAACATTTAAGTCTTTAGAATTTGTGGATATTGTACCATCCTTGCATTCCAGCAATAAATCCCACTTGATCATGCTGAATGATCTTTTTAATGTATTACTGGACTTGGTTTACTAATATTTTGTTGAAGATTTTAGCATCTAGTTCATCAGGGATATTGGCCTATAATTTTCTTTCTATGTCTTGTCTTTATCTGATTTTAGAATTAGTATAATGCTGGCCTTGTAAAATGTGCATGGGAATCTTCCCTTCTCTCGAATGTTTTGGAATAGTTTGAGAAGTATAGGTGTTAGTAGTTCTCCTCCCTCTCTTCCTCCCTTCCTTCCTCCCTTCCTCCCTTCCTCCCTTCCTCCCTTCCTCCCTTCCTCCCTTCCTCCCTTCCTCTCTCTCTCTCTTTCTTTCTTTCTTTCTTTCTTTCTTTCTTTCTTTCTTTCTTTCTTTCTTTCTTTCTTTCTTTCTTTCTTTCTTTCTTTCTTTCTTTCTGTTGTATGTTTGGTAAAATTTGCCTGTAAAGTCATCTGATACAGATTTTTAATGTCCCTGGTCATAATGCCACTTGAAGGCACTGCTTATGACCCCATTGAGAGAAGGCCAGCATCTGCATAAAGAGAGATTAAATCATAAACAAACACATAAATATTTAAATATGCTTTCATGGACATGCATTCTGTACACCCAAACCTTTCTGTGTAGCTTCTTTCTTAGATTTTTTTGTAGGATTCTGAATTTTAAACTTTACCCAAATAGAGTAATGTTAGAGCATTCTGTACAATGTTAGCAATTGAAAGGTATATTGGGGAGCATTTTATATTTGAGAAGAGTTTAAACTCAAGACAAACCAAGGTGTTTTGTATTTAGAATGCAAATTCAGTGCTTAGAGATAAACCCCACTGAATTTCTTTCTAGGCAATGAAACTTTAGGGTAACTTTGATATGTTAAATTAAGTTGTAAACTCGTATATATTGATTTATTTTCTATTTCCATAACAATATTAAGCCAGAGTCAGAGAGATTCTAGCACTACTCCAAATAGAAATTCCCCCCCCTTTATTAGAAAAAACAAAACATAGAAACAAAATGGTACAACAAGGTACAAAAACATGTACTAAGACAGCCTGGGTTCAATTCCCAGCTCTACCACTTACCCTGTGGTCTTGGGCTAATTTAACCTCTCAGTGCCTCTGAATATAATGTGAATATTAACATCTTACCTATATTGTAAGGATTTTTTAAAATTTAAATGTGAGCACATATAGCTATGTGATTGAATAAATAAATGTCTTCAGGGACTGACACATAATTAGCACAATGTATGGTGTGATTTTTTTAAATTATATTTCTCCAACCTTAGCCAAGCTGACCTGCTCATTTTCAAATGGGCACTATGCAAATTTATAATTATAGATACCATTCTTTAGAGACCCTGTGAATTTTGACTACAATTGGAAAAGAAATTTCTGATTCCAATTAATAGTCTTACTCTATAATCATAAATATGTATTAAGTAACACATGTTTGCTAATTTTGTCTAAAAGTTGAATATCTCAAGATACTTTTTATAGTGCTTTATCTTTTCATTATTCATAGTGAAAAGGTATTTTTCTTGAATAAAAGGCTCTGAGGAACATTGAAATTATAATTTTGTATGTACTCTGCAGAATTCTAGAATTTAAAAGAGTTTTATAATAAACTTGATCTATTTTTACAAAATTATAATGAAAAGGCATTATATGCTTCTGCTGCCTAACTCAAGTATGTACTAAGCTATTTTGGGAAGCTCAGTGTGTGTGTAATGGTCTACATTAGGAGGTAACACTCAAAAGCAGATATAAAAGTTAAATAAGAAGGAAAAAAGAAGGCAATCAATAATCAATAAACCACTCACTGTTTCCTGTCTTAGGATGGATTTGTTAAGTGTCTTCAAACTGTTCAAATCCATAGTAAGTGGTTTTGTGGTTGGCAGAGTAGTCTTCCAAGCTCTTGGGATATCACCAGGAGTGTCTTTAAAACTCCTTTTTGTGGAGCTTTACAGAACTGTGTACTCAGATTAGGCCCTAAGTTTTCTTTAGTATTGGATGGACATTAAGGTCTGGATAATTCAAAAGAGGTTTTTTGTGTGGTTGTGTACAGTGTGAATTATAGGTGGGAGAGAACAACAGACACAGAGAAGTAAGAGACACATTGAGAAGGTTATTACAGTCCTATATAATAAAGAGCTAATATGCAAATGGGCATCATGCCCTCACCCCCTCACACCCTCTGCTGGAACTGCTCAGACACTCAACACTAGGAAGAGAGAAATGGGGACCAACCAGGCACAAATTAGCTGGGGAGAGAGGAATAGGGACCAGCCAGGCACAAATGAGCTTGCAAGAGAGGAATGGGGAGCAGCCAGGCTGCAGTGCAGGAGAGGGACAAGCTGCCTGCCCCACAGTCCCGGGTGCCTGTGGCTGTGGCTGGCCCGGGTGAAGCTGGCCCAGTCCTGGGTACCTGCAGCCGACCAGAGGGCGGGAAGCCCGGGTCCTGGGTGCCTGCAGCCGACCAGAGGGAGGGAAGCTTGGCCATGTTATGCCCAGAGTTCGGGGTCCCCAATAATCCACCACCAGGGAGCCTTTTTCCAATGCAAAAGCAGAGTCTTTATTAATCAAACCCAGGTTTGGCTCCCAGCCTCTGTCCAACACAGCGGTGAGACGAGAGAGCGTGTCCCAGGAGAACAAAGGTTATATAGGGCAAGTTATTTGGGTGGGCTTTAGGGGTGATGTGAGTTACAGAGATTGGTCATTTAGGTCAGGGTTTTACAGCATAAGGGTCAGGAAGTGACCAACACATTCTGAAGGTTAGAGCCGTCCTCCACTATAGCCTTATTAGGACCTTAGCTGCATTTCTGGAGCCCTCAGGTGGTGGTTGGGGGAGTTAGGACAATACCAGCATTCTTGTGGTCACTCTCAGAAAAGGGGGCGGGTGCTTGGGCTGAGGGCCCAGCCTTGCAAGACAAGATAGAGAGGGAGGAGACTATGTCTCTGCTTCGTCCTTGAAAAGGGAGGAGGGTGTGTTTCTGCTTTATCCTTTCAGCCAGAGGAGTGAGTCCTGGGTCCCAGGTGCGGGGTGTGGCAGAGGCAGTTAGGGGTGATCAGGCCAGTAGAGTGACAGTTAGGGACGATCAGGCAGGCAGGCAGAGGTGGTTAGGGGCGATCAGGCAGGCAGGCAGAGGAGTTAGGGGTGATCAGGTAGGCAGACAGGCGAGCGATTAGGAGCCAGCAGTCCCAGATTGCGAGAGGCAGTCAGACATCCCCTGAGGGGTCCCAGATTGGAGAGGGTGTAGGCTGGGCTGAGGGACCCCCACCTTGTGCATGAATTTCTTGCACTGGGCCTCTAGTAAGGTTATAAAAGTGCCAATGAGATAAGAAAGAGATCCAAAGCCCTACTGAAAAACTGCCTTTACCTTGAATTTTGTAGGAATTCGCATTATGCTGTGTGTGTGTGTGTGTGTGTGTGTGTGTACACGCGCGCGTGGGGCAGGAGCGGGGGGAGCAGGGGGAAGAGGGAAGAAGGAGAGAGAGAGAAACTGAAATAATTGAAAAGGTTAGGTGATTTGTAATCCCTCTTTAAACTGTGAACTGGTTTGTTTTGGCCTGGGCTCAATCCCTAGTTCTGTTACACACTAGCTCTATAACCTTGGGTAATGATGACTCTACCTCATCATTAAAATGGGAATTAAGACACTCAGCCAAATGCATTATTGGGTAATTTAAGACCATGCAAAAATGCTATGTAAATTCTAAAACTACTTAGGTATAAATGAAGAAATCCAGTACCTGTATCTATCTTTATGTATTATGAAAATGTGTCTTAGAACTCCACTGAAAGTACTTGAAACTTCTTTTCTTTTCTTTTTTTGAAACTTATTTTCTTTATTATTTTCCCCTTCAGTTTTTTCCTAGGATTAAACAATTCATAAGGATAAACATCATTATATTCTTGCTATGTCTTTCCATATTGTTTTTAAATTTAGTTTTGTTGATTTCAGAGAGGAAGGTAGAGGGAGAGAGAGATTGAAACATCAATGATGAGAGAGCATCATTGATCAGCTGCCTCCAGCATACTCCCTACTGGAGATCAAGCCCACAACCCAGGCATGTGCCCTTGACCAGAATTAAACCTGGGACACTTCAGTCCACTGGCAGACACTCTATCAACTGAGCCAAACCAGCTAGGGCCATGTTAATTTTCACAGTGATTGGACAAGTTTTCTAGGCTAAAAGTGTTATGTAATTTTACTAGTTTCTCCGCTATCTCATCATATCTGGGTTTTGGTGTTTTTGAATGTTTATTTTATTTTGTTATTAGAATCCTCAATGATGCTTTAATTTGTATGCTTTTGATTGAATAGATTTTGCAAATTAAAAAAAACACATTTGTGTTTTTTCCTTTTGGAACTATCTTTCCAGTTACTCTTTAATTGATCTTATTTACTGGGAACTTGAGGTTATTAATGTAACATGGTATATTATTAAATAATTAACTAATAAGTTAATTATGTATGTTGATGTTTTATTAAATATTGATAATTTACTATATTTGTTAATACTTAATAATGATTGTTTTACATTACTAAATAACTTAAAATGTTGACATTTTGCCAATAATATTTGGTATTAATAGTTTCCTAGTGTGTATTTTCTTTTTAATTTATTTTGTTACTTTTGTATATATATTTCATTTATAAATATATAATTTTTATTTGTGATTTTTGTCTTCTTCAAAGTTGAATATAATATGACTCCACAGAGCTGGTAGATATTTTCTTCTTTCACCTGTTATTTTTCTGTAATTTGTGTTTATCAATATTTACCTTTTTAAGTCATCTGGGGTTAATTGTGAAATGTGGTTAGAAAATGTATAATTCTGACTTAATTAACCACCAGTCTTCCTTGACCTCTCACCTTTCTAAACTTCTGTGACTTGCTTTTTCCTGGTTCTCTTTTTCATAATCTGCCTTTCTTTCATCTACTCTCTTCGTTTTATCTTCTTTTATTTTTTTAAAAATTGATTTTGGAGAGGTAAAGAAGCATTGATTGGCTGCCTCCCTCATGCCCCCTATCGGGGATCAAGCCCACAACCCAGGCACGTGCCCTGAGGGGAAATGGAACCAACAACTTTTCTGTGTACAGGATGACTCCCAGTCAACTGAGCCACACTAGCCAGGGCTCTTCTACCATCTTTCCCTTCCTTTTCCCATCTTTTTTCCTTCTTTGTTTCCTCTCCCTCATCTTGTTTCATAAATATGAGCCATTACCTTAAATCATTTCTCAACTTTTCTCATGATGTTATGCTCCTGAAGGATGTACCCCCTCACACTTCAGTGTTTACCTATTTTCAATGTTTTTTTTTTCCTCTGTAGCTATGACCTACAGTAGATTATGTTCCCCATTCCCATTCGTCTATTGAGAACTTTGCTTCTAAAATCTTGATTTTACTACATATGTAGCCTATTGAAAATGAATCTCACTTCCTTTCCCAAAATAAGTTTCCTCTCTAAACTTTTTCAATTTTCTCAGATTGTCCTTATCATGATTTGTGTACACACACACACACACACTGCACATTGAGAAGAGATAATAGGTTTTAAAATTAGGAAATCTTTGGGGGTGTCTGGAAGGAAACTCTAGTCTTACTTGCAAAAGAAGTCAGGATAGAGTTATAAGGAACACATGTTAGAGGTCAGAGGTCTAGAAATTGAGGACTGAAACAAGATATTTAAAATTTTCAGGTTGAGAAATAAGGATAGACAGGGATTCTAGCACTTTTGTTTATATGCAGAAAATTCCTCAGCAATGTTTGGACTGAATGAGTTTGAATGTGCCTTATAATGCTAAAAAACTGTAGGTAATAGGGCAACTTGATACATGCGTCCTTTTAAGTTATTGCCCATCCTCGTTCGTTCCTGCCTCTCTCTGACAATGATCACAGTCTGCCTCACTTCATGGCTTTGTGAGTCTCTGCTTTCTTCTTAGATCTGATGAATCCTCATGTTGATCCTCTCCCCAGTGAGCATCCACCATAGCACCCAGCCTGTATACCTTTATCACTCAGGAGATGCAGGCTGAATGCGTTCCCTGATATTTCCTTCTCAAGGGATGCACAAACCCAACAGCACAGCAGCATGCCTTCTTTGGGGAAGAAAGAGGTGGAAAGAAGGAAAAAAAAGATAGGAATCAACATCTAAAGGCAGAAGAAAGAGACCAAAAATATTTTCTCCAATGTCATGTAATGAAAAGCCTCAGGTCCCCTACAGTGCAGTGGGATCCCTGGCCATGTCTAGATTCCATCTATTTAACAGTTCTAATGGACACATATTGGCAGATAAATTGTAGTTATACTAATGGTTTACATTTTTTGCTTTAATAATCAGAAAGTATCAATATTAAAAGACAAATGTAAGCCCTGGTTGGTTTCTCAATGGTTAGAGCGTTGGCCCATGGACTGAAGGGTCATGGATTTGATTCCAGTCCTCAGTTGCAGGTTCCTCAGTCCTGGTAGGGCACATGAGGGAGGCAACCAATTGATGTATCTATCTCACATCAATGTTTCTCTCTCTATTCCTTCCACCTCCCTCCCTTCCACTCTCCTACTCTCTCCAGAAATCTATGGAAAACATATCCTCGGGTGAGGATTAAAAAAAAGTAAGACTAAATTTTGTTAATATGCAAGTATGTATATCAGTCTCAATTTTTTTCTTTTGATATCACAAATTAATATAATTTAGGAATTTTGAGTGGAATAAAAATGATCTTTTAAAATCTCAGATAAATATGTGGTTAACGTATACTCTTAAATATTTTTAATGCTTTGGTAAAAACATAACGGATTATTTTCATAATTTAGACAAAACCTTTGCACTTGGAAGTATTAAAGTGAAGTTATTTTTAAACTAATCAACTAACAGTGTCCAATTGATTTGTAAATACACTATGTAATTTATTCAAATGGACTTTTTAAGTCATGGAATGTTTTGGCGGAGTGGACACACAAAGCTGATCTAGCTTTTAAGGTCCCAAACATTCATGGTAACTGTCAAAAGGATCATTTCATTGTAAAGTTTCTTTCATAAGTCACTTGCTTTTGGTTTTTGTTCCCCCCGTCCCCCCTGCCCCCAAAGCTCTTGCAAGGTCTATAACTTTCAATACCTGGGAAATTCTAATATTTTTTAATTTGTGATAAAATATTTTCTACACTGATTGTTAGATCCATTCACACATGGCTTGAAAACCCTCAGCAGAATGAGAATTAGAAAAGTCACAAAATCAGGGAATGTTTGAGGTGATTTGGTCCAATCTATAATAATAAAAGCGTAATATGCTAATTAGACCAGACAGCCAAACGACCTTCCAGATATCCTTCCAGACAACCTTTCGGACGAAGGCAGAGCTGTGAGGGCTGAGCCTCTTGCACGAATTTCATGCATCAGGCCTCTAGTAGTAGTATAATTATGGGGAAATAGGTTCAGAAAAGATATACTGCCTGTTTGGATCATAACAGAGACTAGAACCCAGACCTTTTGACTCATAATTGCTTTTTATCATCATGTAATGCCCATAAAATCCATTTTCTAGACATTTCATTATACTATGTATCGTTACATATTATACTACTTCCTAAAAGATCTCTTTTTGTAACATGACTTATCTTTCTAGCTGATGTAGAATAGTAAATATTTTGTATATTACACATAGGTCTAGAAAGTCAGAAAACCCACAAAACTTTTGGAATTAGAATGCTATCAATGATAACTTTGGCCAAGTAAGCAAAAGTGGTCAAAATCTAAATCTCTCCTCAAAAACAGTAGTTAGAGCTGGAATGAAAAATAATTTTAATTGACTTCTGTATATTTTTATAATTTTCTATAGTTGTCAATCTTATAGATAGTAATCAATAATAAAAAAACCCCAAACACCTCAAGTTTCTCATTCTCCTAAATTCATAGGACATTTAGGTGCAACTACTATCATGATGTTACAGATAAAGAAACTTGGATTATGCTGCCTCATGCTCATATAAGGACTGAGGAAGTTTCCAATAAATTGGCAATCCAGACTGTTCAATTCCATTAATTAACCCATAGAAAAATATTGAAAACCAAAGACAGAGTGATATGGGTGTTTGTCAGACAGACCAGGGTCTCAATCGTGACCTTAATACCTGTGACCTTAGAAAAGATACATATTTACTCCAAATCTAAATTTCATCAGTGCTAAAATGATGTCATAAATATTTTATTCTAAAACATGTGATGAAGAAGATCTAGCATATCTGGAATTGGAAAAAAAAATCAAAACACTGAAATAGCAAAGTATCTGAAGATTACTCTGAGTTATTTGTTTCACGCAGTGGAAATGAAGTTCTCTGAAGACACATTGTAAAATGTTAATTTTTTTTTGTTTTTCAGTCCCTTGTGGATTATAACACCTTCAGCTTGTCTCTTACCTTCTCTATTCCTTGGTTTGTTTCAGCTCTAAAATGGTGAAGAAAACCTATTCTCTTTAATTTTTCTCAATCATTATGAGGATGGGTGAAAAAGCCCTTGAAAATAAAAGATGCTGTACAACAGTATTGTATTGCATAAGAAGCTTGTGATAAAGCCCTGCAGAATTCAATAAATATTTAGGAAAAGAGCACTCTAAAAATACCCTGGTGCAGTGCCAAGTGGAAGCTCTGACATACAATCCATTAAGGAAGAATATACCCAGATTCACATTCTACTCAGGGTTCTGGGCACATTAAAAGTTTGAAAAGCCAAATGGTATTAAGTCATTTTTAAAACAATCTAGAGTGAGTTTGTGCAGGAAAATAAAGAACTCTCAGACAGTGTATAATCGAGGGGATGGGCTTTGCATTTTCAAAAGACTCCTGAGAGTTTGGAGAGAAATGGAAGGAAAAGCTGGAAAGAGGTAAAATAAATTCCATGTGTATGGGCAATATTTTATGACATAAAAAACATGACCCAAAGCAAATTTAACAAAAAGTTAACATTTATCAACTATGAAATTTTACTTGACGGATGGATGTTCACTGTATTATATCCTATTATTTTTGTATACCTGATATAATTTATAATTCTAATTGATTTTCAAGTCAGCCAGGATCATGGATGACTGTTATTGGGACTACGTGAAAGTGACTGGGTAAGGCATGAATGAAACATAAGTAAAGCTCTCATTGTCTGGTAGAGAGGTAGGCCTTCCTCAGAGAGCCAGGCAGGATGTGCCCTGCAGAACCCCAGGGATGCTCTTCGTGTGGATTATCCTAAGACTTGTGTACCCTGATGTGTCCTATTCATCCCTATTCATCAGCCTTTGGAAGGAAAGATGAGAGAGAGAGAGAGAGAGAGAGAGAGAGAGAGAGAGAGAGAGAGAGAGAGAGAGAGAGAGAATGAATCACAAATAACCAATGTATCATTAAGAAACTGAAGTGAACTAATCAGAAAGGATTGGTTTCATGAATGTGGTGACTTTTGAGCTCAGCCTAGAAAGATGACTAGAATTTGGGTAGGTGGTGGGGTACAGGAGGGAAAGAGGCCATTCCAGGGAGATGGATTGATAAAGGCAAAGTCATAGAGTTGAGAATGTAAGGTATGTGTACATTCCTCCAGCTAAGATTTGTCCAATCCAGACAGTTACTTAGAAGAACTCAAAATCTGTAGAGAAAAAACTGTGTCCAGTTGCTTTCTATGCTCTCTTCTGGAGCCCAGTTTTACCTTCTTCCATCCACCAGTCTCTTTCTGTGAGCTTCAATGAGTCTTTTTGCACTAAAATCTTAAAACTGTAGATATTACTTCCCTTGGGGTCATTTTCCTTTGAAAACAGGACCTTAGTGAAGGTGGTTTTGATGACAGAGCACCCTCACCAAAATAACCTTTCTAAAGCAACACCCCCTTCATTTAAGAGGCTTCAGTTCCCTCCCATAAAATACAATAAGAGTATAAAGTAAAACCACAGCATGACTTTCTGCCCCCTAATTATCTGCATCATTCAACCAAGTTCTCTCCTCTCCATGTGCTACAGCCACCCTTAGTGCCTGCACTTTCTTTTGTCCTCCTGAGAGGCACTTAATGCTGGAGCCCAGGCCTCAGATGCAAATGGAGATCAATTATAGGCTTCACCATTTTCAAGCAGTTTTAATTTTAGGCAAATTATTTCTTCAGGGAGCTTTGGTTCTTCATTTGCAAATGAGATAAAAATAGTGTTCAGAGTGATTGTTATATTTAAATGAAGTAGATGTAAAGTGCTTAGATTTTCTAGAGATATCAAAATTTCAACAAGGTTATTTCCTTTTGTTGTCATTCATCTTTGAGTGGAGCCCTTTACTTTTGTAGATTTTTTAATGATTCAGTCCTTCCCCTTTATCTCCTGTCCTCATAACCCAAACACATCATATATATGTTATTGGGATGATATCTAATCTAATAAAAGAGAAACATGCAAATTGACCGCACCTTTGCTATGCCTAAGCCACACCCACCAGCCAATCAGAGCAACTATATGCAAATTAACCCAACCAAGATGGTGGCTGGCAGCCATGGAGCTGGAGCAAGCAGGAGGCTTGGTTGCCCCAGCGATGGAGGAAGCCAAGCTTCCCGCCTGCCCTGGCAGGCTGTGGCCTCTGCTCAAGGCAACAAAGTTTTAATTATTAAAGATAAATAAATCCCAGATACCTGCTTCCAGCCAGCCTCCACTGGGAGGTTCGGTGGCTGGGGGCCGTGGCCAGGCTGCAAACAGCCATCAGCCCCTCAACCAAGCTGGGCACACCCTCATGGGGTGAGGGTCCCTGCTGGGGTTTTGGCCAGCCTGAAAACAGCCATCAGCCCCTCACCTAGGCTGGCCACAACCTCATGGGGTGAGGATCCCCACTGGGGGGCTTGGCCAGCTTGCAAACAACCATCAGCCCCTCAACCAGGCTGGCCAGGCACCCCAGTGGGGACCCCCACCCTGCAGGGGCTGTGGCCAACCTGCAAACAGCCATCAGCCCCTCACCCACGCTGCTGAGGCACTCCAGCAGGGACCCCCACCCTGAAGGGGGTGTGGCCAGCCTGCAAACAGCCATCAGCCCCTCACCTAGGCTGGCCAGGCACCCCAACGGGATCCCCACCCTGATCCGGTACACCCTTCAGGGCAAACCAGCCGGCTCCCACCTGAGCACCAGGCCTCTATCCTATATAATAAAAGGGTAATATGCAAATTGATCCTAACAGCAGAATGACTGGGAATGATTGGTCACTATGACACACACTGACCACCAGGGGGCAGACACTCAATGCAGGCGCTGTCCCCTGGTGGTCAGTGTGCTCCCACAGGGGTAGCTCTACTCAGCCACAAGCCAGGCTGACGGCTGCCAGTACAGCGGTGGTGGTGGGAGCCTCTCCCGCCTCCTCAGCAGCACTAAGGATGTCTGACTGCAGCTTAGGCCTGCTCCCTGCTGGCAAGTGGACATTCCCGGAGGGCTCCCGGGCTGCCAGAGGGATGTCTGACTGCCAGCTTAGGGCCAATCCCCCGGGGAGCAGGCCTAAGCCAGAAGGTGGTCGTCCCCTGAGGGGTCCCAGACTGTGAGAGGGCACATGATGCCAGGCTGAGGGACTCCCCTGAGTGCACAAATTTTTGTGCACTGGGCCTCTAGTCTATATATATAAAAGCCCAATATGCAAAGTGTCCCCTTGGGAGTTCAACCTAACAGGAGTTTGATCGCTTGCTATGACATGCACTGACTACCAGGGGGTGACATGGAACAGAGTAAGGCCCCAGCCAGCAGCCAGCAGCTGCTAGAGACCCTACCTTTGCATGGATTTCGTGCACTGGGCCTCTAGTTGGTTAATAAGATTATATAGGTTTCATGTGTACAATTCTATAACATATCATCTGTATATTGCATTGTGTGCCCACCACCCTGAGTCAAATCTTCCATCACCAAATATTTGACCCCCTATTTTTAATGGGTTTACCTGACATGTTTTATTCTGCCCTTACCACCCTGGAAATAAGACATTTTTCTTAGGCTCTTCTTTTGTGTTTCTCCTCTTCATGGTATCAACTGCCTTCCTGGAATCTGAGATATGTTATATTGTCTTCTGGATTTAAATTATTTACTTCCTGTAGTCTGCAAAGGCCAAACTCATGATAAAACACATAATATTTAGGAAGGCTTAAAAATGCATACAATTCTGCTAACCACATAGAGGTTCAATAACTTCCTTATCTTTATTGCTTTTGTACTTATTGCCACAATGACACCCTTGTGGTAAGGTCTATGTTTCTACAAATAGTAATTCTGCAAAGCAGATATTATTTTGCCTTTGTGCTCTTAATCTGGGGCATTAACCCAACAGTTAAGAAAACTTTAATATGCAAGGTCATCAGGAGAAGTAGTTTCTGCTTTTTACTGCTTATGAGCTTACAGTGGATTGCTGGGGCACTTTCATAATCAAATCTTAATTCTAAGGAAGCACTCAACTGATCATGTATGCCAGCACAGACATAAGGCAAGTCCATGTGTACAGGGCATTAAAAAAAATGACAGCATGCAAAAGAAAGAGATTATTCTGAAAAACACTCATTTATTTTTGGTGTTCTGAAAATGTAAAACAATTCTGAAAAACATTTTGAAACAAAAATCACTTATAACAAATTTTAGCATATTTATGTTGCATAATATATGGACCAAATGTCCAAACCTGTAGAGATTTTTTTATGAGTTTATTTGAGCCAAATTGACAACAATTGCAGGGAAGCAAAATCTCAACAGATTGTGAAAATGCTCCAGAGAATGGCAGTTTTGCAGTTTACTAAATATACATTACAATCAAACCAGGAGATGTTGATAGGGGTAGAAATAGAATATTGGAGACAAGCTAGAATTGTAAGAAATATTAATTATGCTCTGTTAAACGTGATTGTTTTGTTCTAATTAATGAAGGCACAATTCTAACAGACTGGGAGTTGCACGTGGGACTTGGGAGCTCACCTCGAAATGCATCCCATCCTCTCCACCCAGGTGCTGCCTATTATCATGGAAAGATTAACAACTTTGTTGCAGAAACCAGACCCCCAGGCCTTAGCATATCCACAGGCCTTTGCAAATATCCAGGCTGCATTACCTGTGAACTGCCCATTTGGTATACCTTTTGCCTACTTCCCCATGTAATCTTTGTCCTTCTACCCAATATAAGCAGCTGGTTTTTGGTGGAGGGCAGAGCAGATTTTTGTGGATAACCTGCTGCTCTCCCATACTGCCGGCAGTATTGGAATAAATGCTCATATAGGATTCAACCCTGTCTCTTCTTAATTGGCTTAAGTAGTGACAGGAAGCCTGGACCCATTGATTGTCCAGTTATGATGTAAAGGGGATTACATGAAATCCACTGGTGGTAGATTAGGGAGGCGGGAGAAAGCAAAGCAGGAAATCTCTGAGATTGGATAAAGAGTGAAAAGGAGAGACGAATACCTCTTTTACATTGATGGGTATAGAATAGTTAACACAACATTTACAATACATAGAAATGGTATATGGGGTAAAAGATAACAATGAGGGGTTCTGAGGTCTGGTGCTGTGAGTGTACTCTGAGGGTCGGTTAAAAATGGATTATTCTGACATTCCAAAGACTTATTATCTTAGATGCAAAAAGGCAATAGATGGGCGTTGTCAAGTAATTTTTCAAGATAGGGAGTGAAGTGGACACTTCCCAATATGGTAAGTGGTTGATCCTGAAAATTGAAAGTGTATTCATTAGAAAACAATTAAATAAATTATACGTATATATCTATTGATTTTAATATGATCTCAAAAACATATATTTCCTTAAATTATAATTTAAATTTTTAAAATAGTTACAGAGATGGAAGTTATTGTGAAGATCTCATTGGATTTAAAGAAATACAAATCTAGATTGGAACAGCAGTTCAACGATTTCTGTGAACACTATACACTGAGCGAAACTGGCTAGGGCCTGTGAAGCTGTATTTTAAGGGGTATGACTGTCCCTTGGTGTACTGAAATCTGCATAATGCTTCAAGTTGCCCCTTAAATGTAAAACACTGAGCATGTTACTATGCAGGAAATGAATAATCTATGGTCCCTGACCTCAAGGGACCGAGTCCAATGGTAGATTTATAGCTTGCTCACACAAATTATAATGTACTATTATTCATTAAACAGATTAAGTGCTATTAATATTCAGAATAAAGAGACTTTACTTTTAAGGGCAGAATAAATAAAGATTATATAAATGCAGGGATACTTATGGATGCACTATTGGGTATATTAACCAACAGGAACACAGAACCGCATTCCTCTTTAATCTGAACTTAAAACCTGGTCCATTTTGCTCCTTATTTACCTCTAATGTCATCCATGGAGTCAGAAAAATCTCCCTATATTTATGAAAATGAATGTTGTAGGCAGTCACTACTGCTCCAGACACCAGGAGTCCTTTTTATAGAGATTCATAAAACAGAATATTTTACTTGTGTGCCTTCCAATGAGAATGGAAAGAACATTCTTAATTCACTCTACGATCCCATGGCAGCCATGAGCTATATTCACTCATCAGTGATGAGTCCTGCTTTGGCACTATGTTTCCCAAGGTGCTCATAAAAACAGGAAGAGGAAATAAAAGAAGTTGTATCTGGTTGAATCACACGTATTTGCAAATTGTCATCCTCTCATCCCAGACTGTCTTTACCATAGGTACTTTACTGAAAACATTCCTTCAATTTTTTAACTAAAGGTAATAATTAAATTGCACAGTGTATTTTTTTAAAATCCCTAAATAAGAATATTTCAAGGCAAATATGCCATGCATTTTGGGTAAAACTATTATCTGAAGATGGCTTAAATGTAATTCCCAGAAGTTGTCTAATATTTGCAATTTCAGTATAATTACTGTCTATTTTTTCAGGAAAAAATATTGTTTTAACCAGTTTAAATGTCATTTAAAATAAATATGAAACTAACTTCTTACTTTAGAGAGAAGCACTATTGTCATATACCGTACATATATACCCCTTTCAGATCTTTAAATTGTTGTTGTTGTTATTTCCTTTAAAAACAGAACAAAGGGACTGAGTTGGTGGAGAGAATTTACCCACAATGGCTCCAGCCCAAATCCTTTTACATTTACTGGAAGCTTTACAGTAGAAGAGGTTTAATTTGAAAATAGATTAAAGTGGAGATGAAAATAAGTAGAAGCAATTTTGGCCTCCAGATTCCTTTTAGAAACAGCATGACAAAAGTTAACTACTGAAGTTAACCATGGACAATTACAATATTGGAACTGAAATGGTCCAGAATTTGGAAATTAATAGAAATTCAATGTTGGAGTAATCCCATGATTTGGGATTTTTTTCTTCTTCTTAATAATGTGCAGTACACTTCCTCAGAATTGTTGATCACTATTATGGTCCAGCCAATTTGTTTTGATTTGGGGAAAATTGTTTATGATTTGGAGGAGTGGTTTCTTTCATTCTGAAACCACACTTCTAACCCCACTATACACATTTGTGGTCGTAAAGAAGTAGCCACAGATAACAAGGCAGAGCCAGACTGATTGTAACTGGACAATCAATGGGTCCATGCTGCCTGTCACTACTTGAGCCAATTAAGCAGAGACAGGGTTGAATCATTATGAGCATTTATTCTAATACTGCCAGCAGTATGGGAGAGCAGCAGGTCATCCACAAAAATCTGCTCTGCACCCCACCATAAGCCAGCTGCTTATATTGGGTAGAAGGACAAAGATCAGATGGGAAAGTAGGTAAAAGGTATGTCAAATGGGCAGTTTACAGGTAATGGGGGCTGGAGATTTGCAAAAGTCTGCAAGTATGCAAAGGCTGGGGGTCTTCAAAGGGCTGGCTATTCCGGTTTCTGAAACAAGGTTATTAATCTTTCCATGATAATAGGCAGCTCCAAATGGGAAGGATGGGCTGCATTTCCAAGTGAGCTCCCAGCCAGGTTAGAATGTGGGTTCTGTAATCAGAATGAAACAATCACGATTAATAGAGCATGATTAATATTTCTTACAATTTTAGCTGGTCCCCAATATTCTGTTTCTGCCCCTATCAGGACCAAATAATATTTGGGGTAGGTATGAGAGAAGAGATGTGTGTGTGTGTGTGTGTGTGTGTGTGTGTGTGTGTGTGTGTGTGTTTGGAAGTCATACAAGTTACTTTAAGGCCTTTATATTTCCAGGTATACTTAGAATCTCTTTAGAAGCTCTTGGGTATTCCTAGAACTGTGCTAAGGCCACTGTACCAGTTGGTATATGGAAACATACCATAGGCTTGATCTGATAGGAATTTCTAGAAGATCTTATTCCTTCTTAACTTATTCATTTGCATAACAGTGTGTACTCAGAAAGGCCTTGTGGAGCCTAACTGAAGATGCTACACTCAGAGTTTCTGTGTGGTACCCAGAACTCAGTTTGTGACCTACACTGAATTCAGAGTCATCTGTTTGACCACTGCTGCCTCTTTGACTGAAAGGGCCTGTAATCCAGTCACTAAGCTAAACAGAGAGAAAGAAACTTTCACTGAAAATGTATATCTGAATCAGGAATGATGGGTATAGCTTCTGCTAAAGGAGACAGAACAGCTAGTGGACTCCTTTTGAATTTGTTCAACTTTGCATTTCTTTACTTTTCATTGTTCTCATTGCAAAAAGTGGCTCTTCTTTATCCACCAGCTCATTTTCTTTCCAAGGAATAGAAAAGAAAATTCTAGGGCATTTTTTGTTCCTTTGTGTGGCACTTTGGAAGAAAACCTATCAAGGACTAGTGATTACTTGGAAAACAGTGAAATAAAGGCACATGTTCTCTTTTTCTTTATCTTTGAACTGGATGTTAAATCTCTGCACAACGTGAGTGACTTTGAAATCATTCTTTTCTACAATGACAGTCTGTCAGTTTTGAATACATTATTCATTCTATGGTGACAAGATTAGAACATTTATAATCAGGTAGCTTTTAAAAGAAAATTAGGAGGCGATGAAACTCCCTGGAGGTTTTTGACATTAGACTTTGACTGACTTAAATGACTTAGTCTTATATTTCCTTCTGTTATAATGATTAAAGTGCTCATAATTGATTTTATGTAGATTAGCAATACAATTAGCAATTGTTTTCCTATTGATTTCCATTTTATGTAGCAACTGCCCTTGCCCTAGATCCTGTAATAATATCTTGAAAAGATTATTCAAACTAGTTTTCTTATATAAAAATATGTATAGATGTGTATAAAAACTTTTTTGTTATCCCTAAGACATTATTTGAATGATCTAATGTCTCTTCAGTAGATAAGTTCCAATAATGCTGCTGAACTAGACAAATATTGTGAGCATAGAATTCCTGAAGATTTGTAAGAATTTCTTGTGTTAAAACAAAGATTTAGTTGAGACCCAGGAGATGTATTTTCAAATCTTAACTATTTCTTTCATGAGAAAGAAATGTAGAGAAGACACATTCTGGCAAAATAACAGCGTTTTGTTGTTTGGGTCTTATCTAACTAGGGCCTTGGCTGAAAAATTCTAGGTGAAAATATTGGCTCCGCTGAACTGGGCTCTGCTTGAATGGAACAAAGGTATCCATTTCCTAAAAGCTTACCAGAGCCTTTTTACCTTGGACGTGGAATATAGTGTTGCAGATAAGCTGCCAGGCGGCACAGGAGATTAATCAGCTGGGCACTCAGAGGGTATTCAGAAAAGTAGCCTTTACTGCAGATGCACTAGTGCTGTGACTCAGGGGAGTCAGTCTCCAAATCCTGAACAATGAATATGGACAAAGCTTTCCCTTTATACCCTTAGTTTCTTTGTCCCCCAAATATGGATCAGGCTTCCGGACTTTTCGCGGGCTTTGCAGCCCCCTGTGAGTTGGGATGGGGGAAGTGAGATTACACTCAGAGTCTTGGCCTGTCTGGTGCCAGCACTGCCAACCCCCTCCGGGGTTGTATATGGTTCATGGTTGATGGCCTCTGTAAAATGGGAGTATTCTTGGAAACAGGATCTGCAAGGCAGGACAGGCATCACAGATAAGAATGGAGTTAATCATTGGCTAGCCAGAGTGTGCATCAGAATGCAGGTTACTGGCACAGATTCAGATAGCTAGCTCACCCCCCCCACCACCACCACCAAAAAAAAAAAAAAGTCTTATTTTCCCTTTCAATAGGAAGAGAAAGGCTTTGTGGTTGCCCTGGAGACCATCAAAATACTTCTTTTTGCATATCTGTGAAAGACAGGTGCTATGCAGTAAGAGGAACATAGCTTGGAGATCCCATGGTCTTGAGTTCAATTTATAGGTTTCTCAGTAATTGGGCTGAATGTCCATAAGTTAGTTAACTTTAGTTTTCTTACTGTTAAATAGTCATAATTAAAGCTTTGTTTGTGAGAACTAAATATATCAAATATCACCTAGGAATGAAAGGTTGGTTCAGCACTCAAAAATCAATTATTATAATTTACCACACTAACAGAGTTGATAAGAAAACTACATAGTATATCACTAGAGGCAGAAAAAAACATTCAATATCCATCACCTTTAGTAACCTAAGAATAGAAAGAAAATTTCTCCATATGACATAGGCAGGGGTGGACAAACTTTTTGACTCGAGGGCCACAATGGGTTCTTTTAAACTGGACCGGAGGGCCAGAACAAAAGCATGGATGGAGTGTTTGTGTGAACTAATATAAATTCAAAGTAAACATCATTACATAAAAGGGTACGGTCTTTTTTTTTTTTTTAGTTTTATTCATTTCAAACGGGCCGGTTCCGGCCCGCCGGCCATAGTTTGCCCACGGCTGACATAGGGCATTTGTAAAATACTTACAGCTAACATCATCTTCATCATGAGAGAATGTTTCCCTCTAAAATCAGGAACTAGGAAGGACTGATCTCACCACTCCTACTCAATACTGTATTGGAAATCCTAGAATATTAAATGAAGATAGAAAAAAATAAAAGGTATTAAATTAAACAGTAAGAAATTATGCTACCTTTCTTTGCAGACAATATGATAGTTTATGTGGAAAATATCAAAGAATCTACAAAACTGTTCCTGGAACTGATAAACTGTTTGCAAGTTCACTTATTATAATATCAATAAACAAAAATCAATTGCATTTCATTTGTGAGTGTTTATTTGCATACAGTATGTGACTTAGAAAACAGGAAACAAAGATACAAGTAAACATGAGGGCACTTATGTCATTTTCAGGACCTTTAAAATGTATTTTCACCAATTTACAAACCCCTTCATAATGTTGTGCCTTTCTTACAGTATTCTGTCTTCCATTAAACTTAGAGCTTTTCTTATTTATCCCAATATATTTTTAATTATATGAGATAAATTTTGATTTTGCTAGTTACTTATGTAAAGGCTGAATGTGTTTTATGTACCTTTGCCTCCTGCATAGAGTCATGTACATAGCAAGCAAACTCAAAAGTATTTTAACATCATGTTGCTTTTCCCATATTAATTTATAAGCATCTTAGAATACTTACAGTTTATGACCAAAACATTTAATTTTATTCTCTAGTGGTTAAAAAAAAAAGTGTGTATGTGGCTTTCTGCATCCAAAGATTATGCTGAAATCGCCATTGCAGTTATACATCTTTCATGTGTAGTGGATAATCTCTGCCTGTCCCTCTAAATCCGGTATCTATGGACACCAACAACCAGGGGATTACAGGGCCGCTAACCACTGTTTAAATTGAACCAGTGGGAGACAGCAACAGCAGACCAAAAGTTGACAAAAGAGAAGTTGGGGTATCTTATTTCCCTGGCTCCCTCCATGCCAGTCTGTGGTTTGGCAGTGGCTACATTCCTCTAAGCACATAGGTGCTGTAATTGTCTTTTGTTTCCCTCGCCTGAGGCGATATATTGGAAAAAATGTTGCTCCAAGAAATGACCAAGATTTTACTGCCTATGTTTTCTTCTAGAATGTTTATGGTTTTGAGTCTAACATTAAGACTTTAATCCATTTTTAGTTTATTCTTGTGTATGGTATAAGAAAATAATCTAGTTTCATTTTTTTCAGCGTATCTCTCCAATTTCCCTCACTCCATTTATTGAATAGACTAATTTTACTCCATTGTATGTTCTTGTCTCCTCTGTCAAATACTAATTGACCATGAAGGCATGGGCTTTTTTTCTGGGCTTTCTATTCTGTTCCGTTGATCTTTATGTCTGTTTTTTTTTTTATTATTTTTTTTAATGTAAGAATAATGCTGTTTTGATTAATATGGCCTTGTAGTATATTTTGATATCAGGAAGCTTGATTCCTCCAATTTTTTCTTCTTTCTCAAGATTGAGGTGGCTATTTGGGGTCTTTTATACTTCATATAAAATTTTGGAATATTTTTTTCCAGATCTGTAAAATACACCATTGGTATCTTGAGAGGTATTGCATTGAATCTATAGATTGCTTTGGGTAGTATGGACCTTTTAATGATGTTAATTCTTCCTATCTATGTACAGGGTATTTGTTTCCACTTATCTGTATTTTCTTTAGTTTCTTTCTTTAGTGTCTTGTAATTTTTTGAGTACAAGTCTTTTACATCCATGGTTAAATTTATTCCAAGGCTGTTTTTTATGTATTTGTAAATGGGAATTGCCTTATTAGTTTCTCTTTATGATAGTTTATAATTGATGTACATAAATGCAACTTATTTCTGGATATTTATTTTGTATCCTGCTACATAACTGAATTCATTTATCAGTTCTAGAAGTTTTTGGTAAAATCTTTAGAATTCTCTATATACAGTAAAATGAATAGCAATCTTTTCTCTTTTGATGTCTTATGCGAATGCATTTCTAGAAAATATATTTTTTGCAATTATACCTCTTGGATCTTTTTGTATACCCAAGTGAAATCATCATTTTATCAAATTCTTTTAATTTTCTGAGCATTTATGAAGTGCTCTTAGAACAGTTGGAAGTGGTACTAATTGTTCTTTAGAAAAATCTGTTCCTAATATAGGGAATGACACATTTTCTGCCAGTTCTACAGGTTTATCTTTGAACTCAAGAATTCATATGCTTACCTACCTAACGTTACCTTGATCTGCTTTCTAGTTATTAGCTTCAAATGGGTAGATATCAAGTATTATTTAAAGGTACCATGTAAAGCCATATAAGAAGAGAAATGGAATTTTGGAATATAGAAAAAAAAAGGCTGAATTTGTTCTGGGGAAGTTAATGTTAATCATGCCAAGCAAAGAACAGAACTGCTGGTTATGCCAAGCAGAATGTGATGGCAGTTGATGGGGAACTTGGAAAAGAAACGTGTACTCTTTTGAACACAGGATATCTGACTTTCAGTTTGATGATCAGTATAATATCTTTGGAAACAATAGTTCAGAAGATGAGAAAACTACATTTGCATTAATGAGATTTCATCTTCAACATTATGTTCTCAATTTTCTTTGTGTTCATTTGACATAATTTTAGCATTTATGTGTTTATGAAGAATTTTCTACAGAATTTCTTTTTTAAAAAAATATATTTCATTGATTTTTTACAGAGAGGAAGGGAGAGAGATAGAGAGTTAGAAACATCGACGAGAGAGAAACATTGATCAGCTGCCTCCTGCACATCTCCTACTGGGGATATGCCCGCAACCCAGGTACATGCCCTTGACCGGAATCGAACCTGGGACCTTTCAGTCCGCAGGCCGACGCTCTATCCACTGAGCCAAACCGGTTTTGGCCAGAATTTCTTCCTGTGTATACATTCCTTTGAAGAAAATGTGTTAAACCCAATGATTATAAATAGTAAAAACTCAGGAGAAGAAATATGCCCAAAAGAATCAGTTCAGATGACCTTCACTGATAAGACTACACCTGTACCACCATCTGGATTAGAAGTTCCTCTCAGATGATTTTGTAATGGCCTATGCATATTATTTTAATGGCTTTTAATATAAAGTTCTGCTTTTATGTATCTGTTTCCCCTCTGAGTGAGCACCATTTTACTCCCAATACTGAGTTAAGGCCTGGCTCAGAGAAAGAACTCAAAAAGATTTTGAAATTATTAAATAAATAATGGAAAACTGAATGAATAAAAAGCAATATTAAAATATTGATTGATACTCATGTTGTGTAACTCAGTTACATTGTTACCTCATAGCAGATTATTATTCATATCTGTTATTTTATAGGGCAGTTTAAAATAGAAGAAATACAGTTTGATAGATGATGGGTAGACATTTCCTGTTGATAGGTACCAAGCAGCACATATTCCTTTTTCATCAAATATATTCCACAGTTCACCAAGGCTACAGATACAGAATTATCAGAGGCTCTGAGGTTTGCTTTAGCTCTGTGGTTTCTACTTTCAGAGCACTCTGCTTAAAATTTGTGTGATATTTATACCAAGACAAACAATAGTAACAAACCATCTGAGATCGGGGTTCATGAGGAGCCATGGAGTTTTCTGGGAAGTTCATAGGCTTTGGAATCCAGTAGCTGTAGCTTTGACATGCAGTTCTGTCAGTTGCTAGATTCATAAGTAAATTTCTTATCCATTCCCTGTTTCATTTCCCATCTGAGGTGAGCTTTCTTTGCTATAGCATACAATTACTGGGCTTCCCCTTATGGAGTCAGAGTCCTCTGGAGTGGCATTCTTCTAGCAAATCAGCTCTCGCTGCATGAGGGGAGGGAGGGACTGTCACACTGAGCACAGAAATGCTCTCTCTTGACCTCTACCTGCTGGCCAGTTTTTGTACTACACCATGCTAACTCCAGCTTCTTCATTACCATTAGTCACCATTAATGTGGATGCATGTGTTTAAGGGAGGCTAGGTAGGGTTTAGAAAGAAGGGCTCTGAGTGTTAAAGGTAATTTTAATGTTTATGAATTAGGTTTTATGTGTTTTCTGCTTGAAAACCTAAATGGTTAGTTAGATTTACCCAAAGACTATCCAAATCATTGTTCTCATAACTCCCTAAGTGAACTTAAACGTTCATTTCTTTTATACAGAACCTTTAAACATGGTGAAAGGCTAAACTGAACAAGGAACCGTTTATTTCTCAGAACTATTTGGCAAAAACCTCTAAACATTTTGCCTGGCAAAATACAAACAAAACTAATTCACTTCATTTTCATTCCTAAATGGTGTTATTTCAAAGTCCTTTCCAGAAGCAGCCTTCACAAGAATTGAAATTACTTGTTGACCTCTTCCAATTATTTCTTGTTGCTAACACTCACATACTTGGATTTTTAGGTATGAATATAAGCAAGAGTGAGATAGCAAAAGAAACTCCCTTAAAACCTTCTCGGAGGTCGCTGCCTTGCCTGGCCCAGAGCTTTGCCTACTCAAAGAGCCTGAGCCAGTCCACCTCACTCTTCCATTCCATTGAGAGTGAACCTCCGGCTCACACTTCTGTGACCTCAATCTCCACTGACAAAGCAGAGCAAGGTGAGCTCTATTTTCTTATTCAAATTGTGAAGACTATGTTATTTTTTCTCCCCAAACACCTATTTTCTCATTTCTTCATCCATTTCACTAGTATTTATAAAGATTTTTAGGAGGAGGCTGGCATAGGAAGAACAGTACCCCATGCCAGTTAGAGGAAAGGCCTTTGTTAGCCAGATGTGTTTTCAATTCTGTTTTGCCTTGAAGGTAACCAACCCCATGCAAACCTAGACCTAGTCCTTGCTGTTTGCAGGGAAAGACAGACCAGCTCATCTGAATTGTTGGCTCATTACCATTCCTGGTGAAAATTTATAAACAGAAAACAGAAATTGAGTAGAGTATGTCATCAATAATGAATTTAATTTCCTAAAAAGACCAAAGACTTTAAATAATATTGACAATAAGCAGTGAGGATTTGGTTGTATGAACATGTGGTTGGACAAGTGTTGCCAACCAAATGTTGGCACTGAAGCCTTACATAATAGAAGGGCTGAAATATAGGGAATTGCCAGCCAGATGTCACATTAAACAGGCTTTGTGGCTGCCCTTTCTACACATAGATCTGCCTGTCTGAGGCACACCATTATGTTCACAGGAGTCAGGAGTCAAAATACAACCAGGCTCCCATGTCCTTCAGTGGGTAGGGTGTATTTTTATTTTCCCATCCCTTTCTAAAAGGCTTGTGTCTTATTAAACTGTATTTCCTTATACTTTCTTAGGGTTGCTTCTTCCTTTGGATAACTTGCAAATACCAAGATTATCTTTTCAAAAATACTGTGAAATCACTATCTATTAATAAATGGTCTTCTTACAATCCATGTCCAATAAAGAAAACGGCTAATTGTTCAGAGGATAAATGCATTATATACTATAGTACAGATGTCTGTTTCCCTTACTGAGTGTAATTTTACCTAATTTCAGCTCAGTCACTAAAAATTATTTATGTTTGGCTATCATCAGATATCAGTCACTGTGGTCATTCTGTTACTTTGTTTTAATTTCTCAATTTTTTTCCAGTTAACCCTGAGGAAGATAAAAAAGACTCCGTGCTTAAATGCTCTTTTGCTGACCTCAGTGATTTTTGCTTAGGTGAGTTGATTGCTAATATTTTCTTTATCTTTCCCCCCTCTCTAAGGTAAGCTGTCTTCTTCAAACCTAGAACATTATTTATTTTTTTAGATAAAAATATTCGTGTTTGGTCCTTAATATTTTTTTGGGTATGTGGAATATTCTGAGGTTAAATTACTAAGGTGTTTTATATGCAGTGTGACAGTCAAATAATATTTGAAAACTTGTAATGAACAACAATCCTATAACTGAAAAAATAATAAATATTTTCTGCTATTATTCATTGGAAAATTTCTTGAAAGTTTCTATGAATGAGTACATTTATATTACTATGTCTAGCATTATCTGTTGTTGATTTTTCTGTTGTGCTAGATGAAGGTTTAGCTCATTTGTATAACCTTTTAATTTTTCATAGTTATATTGCCATTTTAAATTTAAACCTCTCTACTGACTAAATTTGTAACTTTAAATAGTATATTTGCACCTTTACATCATACTCTATCACATTTCAACACTATCTTAACTCCTCACTTGGCATATACATTACAACTGTAAAAAGAATGCTTTCTGCAGATGCAATATCACTTCCTTTGCTACAGTGCCAAGCTACCAGCACCTCTGTCTTCTTTTGAGTATTCCTAGAATCAAGGTCAAATAGACTCCCCTATCAAACCGTCCATCCAATAGTCAAAATCACACATTATACTTAGTTCATTGTTTATACCACAAGCTTTTGATAGTTTTATTTTCCTAGATTATGTGATATTTTGTCTCCTTGGGAGAACAAAAATACATCTTTTTCTAAATACGTTTATCATATTTCAGTTTCTTGTTTTTACATATTTCATCTCATTCTTTTTTAAGAAATTCTTGGTTCCACTGATGTTTCATTGGACTATTGAATAATTCCAGTTTCTAATGTCACACTTATTCTTTGTTAGTTTCCATTCTTCTTTTATTTTTTTCCAAGGTAAATCCTTAAACAACTATCTTTGAAAGTTGATTAATGTGAAAATTTCCTAAGTTATTGTATATCTGAAGTGACTTCAGTTTGCTCTTACTATTGATTGGTATTTGGTCATAAAATTTTAGATTAAAAATTATTTTTCTTGAATTTGGAGACTAATTCACTGTCATCTAACTTTTATTGTTTCTGCTGATTCTTATTCCTTTGCAATTGATATTTTTTCTCTCTGTACATTTTTATCATATGTGTGTGTGTGTGTGTGTGTGTGTATATATATATATCTCCTATATAATAAAAGCCTAATATGCAAATTGACTAAATGGTGGAATTACCAGTTGCTATGATGCACACTGATCACCAGAAGACAGGCGCCCAATGCAGGAGCTGCCCCCAGCCCACAGGCCCCAGGCCAGCCAAGGCAGGTGCCAGCGAGGGCCCCCCTGACCACCCTGTCAGTCTCCCCACAGATCGGCCCTGATCACCAGCCAGGCCTAGGGACCCTACGCATGCACAAATTTTGTGCATCGGTCCTCTAGTGTGTGTGTGTGTGTGTGTGTGTGTGTATATATATATATATATATATATATATATATATATATATATATATATAAATAATTTATTTCAGAGAGGGAGGGAGAGGGAGAGAGAGAGATAGAAACATCAACAATGAAAGAGAAAGAGAATCATTGATCAGCTGCCTCTTACATGCTCCCTACTGGGGTTGAACCTGCAACTAGGGCATGTGCCCTGACCTGGAATCAAAAGTCAGTGCTCAACCACTTAGCCACACCAGCTGGGCTCTCTTTACTTTTTGTATTAAAACTCTACAACCTAATGTTTAAGTGTATGTGTGCGTGCACATTTGTGTTTTAATTCAACCTGCCCTAGAGATTATAGTTCTTTTAGTTTGTCTCCTACCTCCTTTCAACTTCTGTATAATTTTTCCACAATTATGACCATTTGTTTGTTTCTTCCTCTCTTTCTGGAAGTCCAATTAAAAGTTGAACATTTTCTTTTATCTTGTGGTCTTGACTTCTGTCTTAGTTCTGGGAGATTCCCTAAATCTTTCTTCCAAATGTCTTTTCATCTGTGTATATATAGGTGGGGATAAAATAATTTTGTTATTTAATTTCCAAGAGGTTTTTTTTTATTATTCTTAGAATGGAACATTTTCAGAGCATGCTGTCTTATTTTTTATATACAACATCCCTAATCTCTCTAGAACCATTTGTGATTATCTTAAGTTTTTCTTTGCTTCTTAAATTTTAGTCTGTTTTTCTAAGAATCAGTTCTTATGCTTATTTAAATTAGTCATTCTCTTTTAGGCTGTAGAATTTTCCAAAATTTCTGGTCTTTGATTGCCTATTTACACTTAAGAATAAAAGAAGTGGAAGGCTGACTTGGTGTTCTGGATACATGGAGATATCTTAGAAACTGAAAGCCTTCACTTTCTGTTGTTGTTGTTAATCCCTACTTGGGATTTTTTTCCATTGATTTTTAGAGAGAGTGGAATGGAGGGAGGGACGAGGAGAGCGAGAGCGAGAGCAAGAGAGAGAGAGAGGATAGAGGGACACATTGATTGGTTACAGGTTGCCTCTTGCACTCACCCTGGATGGGGCCAGGGTTCAAACCTGCAAAATGGAATACCAGTCAAAATAGAATACATTTCTATGAATAGTTTTCAAAAAATGAAATGTAAAACTAGTTTTTAGTCACCTAGTACTTGGAATAATATTGATACTGAAAGGTTCTATCGATTCTGACCCTCCATTCATAGGCAATCTAATTTTTTATTTATTTTTCCTTTAACAGTGACAAGTTTACTCAACTTCCTCTTTGGCCTTCCTCTGTTTTCATGCAAAGTTTTTGTTAGTATTTTTTAAATTAAATGTATTGGGGCGACATTGCTCAACATGCACATACAGGGTACATGTGTGGATTTCTAAGTTCCAAAATCTGTATATTATAGTACTATATGCCCATCACCGAAAGTAAAATCCTCTCCTGTCACCTCATATTAGGATCCCCTTCTCCCACCACCCACCTCCCTCAGGCAACCACGACACTGCTTTTTGTGTTCATATGTTTCAGTATTATATCCCACATATGAGTAAAATCATATGGTTCTTAGATTTTTCTGTCTGACTTATTTCACTTAGCATAATGTTCTCAAGGTCCATCCACGTTGTTCTAAATGATGCTGTTTTATCCTTTCCTATGGCTGAGTATCCCATTATGTATATGCACCATATCTTCTTTATCCAGTCCTCTATCACAAGCCACTTTGGTTGTTTCCATGTTTTGGCCACTGTGAATAATGCTGTAATAAACATAGGGGGTGCTTGTATCTTTGCATAAATGATTTTGAGTTTTGTGGGTATATACCCAGGAGTGGGGTAGCTCTATTCTTAATTTTTTGAGGAGTTGCCAGACTGATTTCATAGTGGCTGTACCAGTCTCTCTTCCCACCAGCAGTGAATGAGGGTTCCCTTTTTTCCACAACCTCTCCAACACTTGTTATTGCTTGTCTTGTTGATAATGGCCACTCTACCATGTGTAAGGTAGTATCCCATTGTAGTTTTAATTTTCATTCTCCTAACTGCTCGTGAGGTTGAACATCTTTTTATATATCTATTGGCTGTTTGTATGTCTTCTTGGGAGAAGTGTATTTTCAGGCTCTCTGCCCACTTTTTTATTGGATTGTTTGTTTGGTGTTGAGTTTTATGAGTTCTTTATATGTTTTTGAAAATTAAACCTTTGTTGGAGCTACTGTTTGCAAATAGCATCTCCCGTCTGGTTGACTATTTGTTTGTTTTGTCCATTTCTTTTGCTGTGCAGAAGCTCTTCAGTTTTACCCAGTCCCATTCATTTATTTTTCCTTTTACCTCCCTTTCCTTTGGGGTCAAGTCCATAAAATATTCTCTATAGGTCCATAAGTTTGGTACCTATATTTTCTTTGAGCAAGATTTACATTTAAATCTGTTGGCTTGCTGGAATTGCCTGTGATCAATGCCTTTGAACTGGGGCTTTTCCTAATTTTAAATTAAACCCAAATAAAGCCAGAATTTATCAAAAAGTGATAATAATTTAATCCAATACTTATAACCTCGAAGTGAATTTATTTATAACCTGCAGACATTAAGCTCTGAGTTCTCATTAGTGAACACACTGGTGACCCAGCTCTGTTGCCTACATCAGCGGTTCTCTACCCTGGCTCCACATTAGAGTCAGGAGCTTTTAAATCTCCCTGGGTCCCACCTCCAGAGAATCGGTTTTAAATGCTTTGGGAATGCAGTCGGTAGCCATACTCCTAACTATTCCCCACATAAATATTAAATAATGTGTAGCCTAAGATTTGTACCTTGGTTTCTCTCTGAATACATTGTTAAGATACTTGTTTATAATTTTTTTAATGATGAGCTGGGTTATTTATAAAAGCATTCTGAATGACTGCAGATTACTTGTGTTTCTTATGATACTGTTTTTGTGTGTGTGGCATAGAAACAGTGCTGGCTTATTAACTTCCCTAATTAAAGGAAGACAGTCACCAGCAGATCCATCTCATATACAATGTCAAAATAAAATTTCATCAAAACAAATACATTCAGAGTACAAAGGTCTTTTCTATAGTAATTAATTCTGAAAGAGGTTAGTAGTGCTCGTTATTTGTCCAGAATATCCATCTAGGTGGTAGAGTTTGCACATCACTTTTCACTAATAATTCTCCCAAATTAGTAGTAGTTAATAACCTGTAACTTTAATCATGCAAACCTGTCTATTTCATTCCATACTTCTTGTTTTTAACAGCTTGCTATCACAAATATTAAAATTTTCTCTAAATGTTTAATATAATCGGATGCCCTATCACCATGTTTTTTTTCTTCTTTGTTTAATATATCTCAATCATTTGACACACTTGACTTGTATTTATATCTCTCCCGGCATTGTACCTCATACTCAATATTTTGGCATTTCCCAGCATCATTCTATCATTTATTCAATTTAGAGAAACATCACAGCTCCTTAAGGATTTAAAACATATACACATGAGGTGTTGGCCTTCATAATGAAAGTGAGAATAAAGCTCTGGCTAATGATAGTATATCACCAAGTATTCTAGGAATCCATCTGGATATAACACCTGGATGGGAAATGCTATTTTAGAGTCATATGTATAACTTGTATTTAAAAGTCATCTTTAAGAAGAGGTCAAGCAAAATGGCATCAACTATAACAAGAGTGTAATTAAATAAAACATGAGTGTTTTAGGGATAAATGCTCACTTTTAAATTCAACAGTTACATTCTCTTATTTTTCGTTTGGAGTTCAGACTATTAGCTTCTAGCATTGGGTTGGCTAATGCATGGGAATTTCCAAGTACTAAAAGGCTCTGATATAATTTTTGGAACCTGACTGATGCATCTAAGTAATGCCTTTTCTTTTTTACAGTGAGCTATTTTGAACTGCCCCTGAGAATATTAATGCTGTGGCAGAGTGAACTGTGTGTGGTCACTGAGAATTGATATTTCTCATTGTTCAACATTGGAGTAATAGAGGAAGGAATATTAACAGTGTATTGGTTCAAGGCTGGAAATTTCCACTTTAAGTTATCCAACAGGACTTTTAGTGTAATATAGATGCAATGCTGTTTTCCCACCCAGACTTTGGTCAAACCTCCATTCTTGTACCTACTAGCTGTGTGTCTGTGGCATATCATTAACCTCTCTGGGCCTCAGTAATTTCATTTGTAAATTGGGATTCATTATCCATACTTTGCAAGATTGCTGAATTAAATGAGCAGGCATAGCACATCATCCTAGAGTTTTATTGCTTTATGCAGCAATTAGGCTTATCTTTCAACACCAAAGTCTGCTGAGCTCAAAGATATCTTCACAAACCAGCTGTTCCTCTTATCACCCAAATGTCAGATTGGAATAACAATAATTTAATGTACTCTTACTACAGAACTTTCTACCTGCTTTATCTCAATTCTCATAACAATGATTTGGGTCAGGTAGTATTATCAGCCTGTTTTTACAGATGAGGAACCTGATTCATTAAGAGATAAAATAATTTGCCAAATGCCATAGCTAGCCAATGGAGAACTGAGATTCCAACTCAAGAAGTTTTAATCCTTTGCCTTCTCTCTTCATCACCACAATAGGAACAGAGGCCTCCAAGGTGAAAAGTGCTTAGTGATGTCCATAGAACACTAGCTCTGCAAGATGATCATAAGTATCAGGATGGGAGCTGTGCAAGATTGGGAGGCGGGTAACATGCTAAATATACACCGGAGATCATTGATTTTAAAAAGCTAATCAGATTGATAGATTTAGACTTTTGTTGTTTGGTTGTTGTTGGTTTGTTTTTGTTTTTCACTCTTTTTATTGCCACCCTGAGCCTTTAATTCTTTTCATAAAGCAGGTCATGAAGTCAGGCACCACTTCACCCTGTGCCCCCAACCACACAGACACAAAGACACACACTGTCACACACACACACACACACACACACATACACACACAGTCATTTTGGAAAGTGCTAATCCATGTGATAATCAATCTGAAATCCTGTGTGACAATAATCCTGTTCATCAATCCTAGAACCCTGGTACTATCATCCACCCTTTTTTCTTGTTAGTATGCAGGACAGAGCAATTCATATTAAGAGGTAATTAATTCTGCCCATACCTGTGGTGCTGTAAAATCAGATAACTTTGAAATAAAATAAATAGGGCTCATTAAGACCAACATAATTTGAGTCCAACGAACCAAAATATAAATATGTCAAATCTTGTGAAATCAACATTTTGCAAATGTTGTAAAACAACTCCCTCAGGAAGTGGTTAATATTAGACAGTTAAGGCACTGTTGCTTTCTATTATCATAATAGTTTAGCATGGTGGAGTCTTCATTGTCCTTCTTAAAACAGCTGTAGTCAAATGAGTATTTGGTGATTTTGCTTTTGTTCTACAATCTTAGATAATTTCCACCAACTTTTGTTACTTTTTTCCAACAGTGTTTCTCATTAATATGGTATAAAAAGAACTTTCTACTAATGTTGCCAATCTATTTAATAATTATAGAAATAAGAATATTGTACTGAAAGAACATACTGGTTTTCCAGTTTTGACAGTCTTACAGTCGCTGTAAATCTTTTCAGTTGTTAAATAAGTTCTCTGGGCTCAGTTCTGAAATTATATTCAGAATCTGACACTGCACCACTTTCTGCTACAAGTGCTGTGCTCACTACTACACCTCGGTCCAGTCTGCACCGTCTCTGGGCAGAGTAGTGTAATACCTCCTAATGGGTCTCTGCTCCAACTCTTACCTCCCAATATCAGTTATAGGAGTCTTTAATAAAAAGGAAACTAAATATCTTTCTCTATTCAAATCCCTCCCTATTTCCTATAACATTTAAAATATAAACTCCTTACTGTGGCTTCTGAGGCCCAGATACCTGGGCATGGCCGCTCTAGGACATTTCCTGATGCTTCACTAACAGTGAAGGCTGCCGCCAATCCTAACATCTTTTGTTCCTGGTTCATAATCACCTTTCTCCTCTCCCAGAGCCCTGATAGGAAGAGATTTCATACGAGCTTCATTTTCTGTTTCCTAATCTTGATTTATTTTTATTCATAATACTTAAATATTACCTGAGATTATGTGACTTATTTTTCTCACTCTGTTTTCAGAGGACAGAGACTTTGCCTGTAGCCTAGAACCAACAGTACCTGACGCCATGGCCTGTGTGGCTGTATGGTTAGAGTGTTGACCCTGTGGAGCAACACCTGCTTAGGAATCTTGAATTCTTACAAATATCTATATTTGTATAAAATATATTTTGATATTGAATTCTTACAAAACATCTCTACCTTCAGGTTGAAGAGACTCAGTGTCCAATCAAATTTGCATAATTATAATTTTATTTTTAAAAAGTTTAAGTGCATTTAGTAGCAGAAATGCATTTAATTCTTATGAAAGTTACTTTAGTGTCGGTATTAATCCACTAACAGGTGAGGTCTCATGTTATTAATTTTTTTTGTTTACTTATTAAATGGATGGGTCATAAGAAAATTATACTTGGCTGAGCCTTGGGAAAATTTGGGGGGGGGGGGAAGAAAGATTAGTCCATGTAAAGAGAGAGAAAAAGGATAAAAAATGGATTTAATTGTCTTTGTCTCTTTTCTAGGCCTAGGAAAAGATAAGGATTACCTGGATGAATCAGAACATGCTAATTATGACCGATCTCGGCTAATTAAAGATTTTGTTCCCAAAGATGATTCTGAGTCCAAGAAAAGATTGTCTAAGGTAAGGTAAGGTAAATTAAACTATTAATAAAGCCATTTGAAGATTGTAACATCTAAAAACTTTCATTTTTTTTCAATAGTAATCTATACTGTGCTGGAAAGTGTAAGAAAGCACAAAGTCGAATGCAGATATCTAAGGACTCAAAATTGAAAAATAATGTGTAGACATATTTTCTTATCCAAAACAATTTTATCAAATAATCTGAAATACAAAATTATTCAGTAATATCTTCTTTAGGGGGTTAGTCCATCTTTTTTTTTCATGGTTTTAGAAAGGCAGTATGGTTTTAATGAATATATGAGTTCTGGTATCAAATGGACCAAGATTTGAATTCCACTTCCACTACTTACTGTGTTAACTTGAACAAGTTAAACACAAATAGCCTTTTTTCTCTGTCTGTAAATCAGAATCATGTCTGCTTTGATGACTATGTGAGATAATCAAATCAAGTATCTGGGGCATAGTAAAAGCTGTCTATATTGTTGGTTTGTATAAATTCACGGAAGCTTAGATCACTAACAAATGGGTAATTGGGTAGAGTTCAGTTTTAAAAACCCCGGCTCCAGCAGTTGCACCATCCCTCAAAATCAGACTCTTCAAAGCACCCGAGTGTGGTTATTCAACACCCTTTGATGGGTTCCAAGACAAATCCCGACTCAGTCCAAGTTTATTTTTTTCTTCTTGTTGTTGTGTTGTTTTTTTTACTGATTAAAATATGAATGCTTTTGTAAAAGAAATTTTCAGTTTAACACAAGGAATCATAGCTTTCATTGTCACTGCATGGCTAATAATCATGTTTGTGAATACATCTTTCTCTGTGATGTTTGCTTTGGTTTGGTTTGGATTAATTTTCCAAATCCCTTTTCAGTCACCACCAAAACATTAGTGAAAAAATATGGCACAATTTAAATATTACTATTACAAAAGAAACCAAACTTTAATAAATATATGCTTGCACCAAATTCCTTCAATTCTATTTGGTTTTGTTTAAAGGAGTCATTATTTTGTGCCAGTAATTCTTAGATTATTCACAAGCTAGGGGTTGCTCTCCTTGTGTTTACTTCATCTGTCTCTGTACCCGATTAACACAATGGGTAAAGCATTGTTCCAAGTAGTTTGACAGGAAGAATTATAAGAAAAATTGAGTAAAAACACATGTTGTTTCTTAAGATACCTATATCCTCAACAGAAAGACAAATACAGTATACTTCAAAGATATTAGAAAATGAACTAAGATTAAATGAAATCTGTAGATCTGCTCCTTTAGGATTTACAGCCATCAATGACCCCCTCCATTTCTTTTCTGCTCAACAGTAGTCATTTCCCAAATCTCACTGATGAAACTTGAACTTCAGAATATAAAATTAAGAAGAAATAGTTAAACCTGCATGCATATTTTGGTTTTGACATTAAAATAGAAGATGGTTTGTGATGATAGTAACAGGACACAGTTGTTCAAGAAATTGTAGTCTAGCCCTAACCGGTTTAGCTCAGTGGATAGAGCACTGGCCTGCGGACTGAAGGGTCCAGGTTCGATTCCAGTCAAGGGCATGTACCTTGGTTGTGAGCACACCCCCAGTAGGGGGTGTGCAAGAGGCAGCTGATTGATGTTTCTTTCATTGTGTAAACATTTCCTGAATGATTTTGAGTTAACATGGTGAAGCCAGCGATCACAGGGGGCTAGGGGTCCCCTGCCCAGACCTAAGGCCTTGGCCAGGGTCAGAGCCGGTGATCAGAGGAGGCTGGGGTCCTCTACCCAGGCCTAAGGCCTCGGCCAGAGGCAAAATTCTAAGATCACTTTTAATTGAATTATCTTTGCATAGTTAGCAACAGTCACAAACACCCAATAAAAATCATAAACTAATTTTTATAGGCAAGTTTATTTCCTTTGAACATTTTGACAAACATATTCTGTCACACCTGTGTGGATAAGAAAACAGGAAACTGTCTCCAGTTTACATTACATTACATTAAATTTGTAATGTAAGAAAAGGGATAATTTTATAAATTCATAGACTGGAGTACCTGGGCTGTCTGCAAACAAAGTTCTTAAGTAGAAGGAATGTCTTTAACATAGTTTAGGTAAGTATTGCCTTTCTCTGTCATATTAACCTAGAGAGCACTGTGAATAGCACTTGAAGGTAAGGTCCTATAGCCAACTGGATGATTCTCAGAAGCAAAATCCTCCTCTCTGTCAAAGAGCCATGCCCTATACCAACTGAGGCCTCTGGATGTGGACAGTGTACAGGGATGTCTACAATTAATCTGGGTTAGAAAATATAAACTTCTGAAGCAGAATCCATGATTTCTGTCATAGCCATTAATGAAGAGTTTGCTGCTGCAACTCTCTTGGAATGTCAAAAATAACTACACATGTTGCCAATAATGAGTCTGGGAATATGAATCTATATTCCAAATGACAGTCATGTATCCTCTTACAGAATGTTGGATATCAAATTAGACAGAAAAAAAGGTTATGGACTAGGAAAATATTGGCATGAATATTTCAGCAGTTCATTAAATTTCAATCACAAGGCCATTAAATTTGACTGTATCAAATTGGCTGGCTTTGGCAGATGATGTTCAGCTTTACCTCAATTGGTAACAGGAAAAACTCTCTGTTAAGACTGGAGACAGTGATCATTGGGTGGAGAAGGTAAGAATGAGATGGCCTCTGGGGTCTTTTATAATGTGCCTTTCATGTGGGCTATTCTAAATGGCTTTTGTAAATCAGCAGTAAAATTAATCATGGAAAGCTTGATAGATTTGACTATTTAGATACTAATCAGTATCAAAATTACAATAACATTTAGAAGATATAAACTTAACATGTGGAAATAAGCTGACATACTTGAATACAGATGAATATAATGATGGTTAATATTGTTAATCTGCAAAGATATCATAATAATATAATTAATAAATGTAAGAGTAAAAATGTACTGAAAAACAATATAATTTTAACATGTAAAATGATTAGCAATACTAATAATTGAAGAAATGCAAATGTAATATTCTTTTAAACCAAATTAGAAAACATTTTAAAACAAAATAAAACCCAAAATTGATACTATAAACTTTCAGTGTTAGTTCTTGCTGGTAGATGCATATATTGATCCAAATCTCCTGGAAAACATTTTGACAGTAAGCATTAAATCCTTAAAAGAATCTTGCTCTTTGTCCCACAATAGGAATTTAACCAGGGAATATAATTAAATGTTAGCCCAAATAATTATGTTTAAGGATGTTCTCACACTGTAATTCGTGAGGAATGGGAGGGAATAAAGCACTTAAATATTCAAGAATAAAAGATGAAATTAAAAATAGAAATGCCCTCAAGTCAGGCAATTGAAAAAGACCTGCCCCCCCATCCCCAGTATTGTTACATAAGAAGGTGGTTACAAAAAACAGTATGTGAACAATACCAATCTATATATATAAATAAAAGCCTAAGTGACCATCCAACCATTTGACTGTCCGACTGGTAGCTATGACATGCAATGACCACCAGGGGGCAGAAACACAACACAGGAGCTGCTAAGCTGCGGTGACTTGGCAGCTGCAGTTCTCAGATGATGCACCTGGAACCAGAGAGGAGGGAGCCCGATTCTGGGGTGTGTCACCCAAGAACCACCCTCTTGCAATCCAGGACCCTCAGGGGATTTTGGAGAGCCTGTTTCAGCCCGATCCCTGCAGGCCAGGCTGAGGGACTCCACCAGTGCACAAATCTGTGCACCAGACCTCTAGTTATATAATAATGTCTCGCTCATTTTTATTGAAAAATGCTTAGACTTATTATTTTTAATATAAATGTACTGATTTTAGTAAGGAAGGAAGAGGGAGAGAGAGATAGAAACATCAAAGTTGAGAGAGAATCATTGATTCTCTCCTGCACACCCCCTACTAGGGATCAAGCCCACAACCTGGGCATGTGCCCTTGACCAGAATTGAACCTGGGATCCTTCAGTGTGCAGGCTGATGCTCTATCCACTGAGTCAAACCAGCTAGGGTGAAAATACTTCAAATTCTATACAACAAATTTTTATAGTGTTTATCACTGGATGGCAACATTCAAATGACATAAGCTTATTTCATGTCTTCTTAATTTTAGGCCACATGTATTATCATTTATATTTTTATATTTTACACCGCTAGTAAATTACTGAGTTAAGATTTAAACTAAGATGATTCTTTTTCCCAAAAGGGTCTTTCTACTTTGCTACACTGGCAAGACAAGAGCAATTCAGGACTTTACCTCCTTAGTCTGGTAACCATTGTAGGTAGAATTTCAGTTAGTCCCCCTAATATATACTGATCACCTACAAACCAGAGGGTATGGTAAGCACTCTGTATGCCACATCTCATGTAATTGTCATGACTCAATGAGAGTAGATAGTAGAGGTCTCATTTTACCAATGAAGGAAATAAGTTTAAAGAGGCAAATTTCAAGGCCAGTTTCTGAGCTAGGTAGGAAAAGAGCTGGCTTGTATCACGTCTCTCCGACTCCAGAACCCTTTGCTTCTCTGACTCCAGTTCGTTAACTGTAAGAACTAACCACTCCCATGTATTAAGCATACCCTCCTAATGCCCTACAACATTGCTCTGAAGTAGGCAGCTCTGCATTCTAATAATTGTGTGGCTAACTCACAATATTCTGGGAATGGGTTGACCTGTTTGTAATTCACCTTTGTATCAATAAACAAATAAAAGTAGATCAGGAATCTGTTACAATTTAATACTAAACCTCAGCAAAAATAGTGAAAAGGGAAAAAGTGTATATTCCTTGGGATTACATAATAATCACCGCACTAAGTATTTCAACTGCATCTGCTGCACAGTATGGGAACCCTCCTTGTCAATCAGAAGAAAAATTAAAAAACAGTCCACCCACTTCTTCCACAAAAGCCCTCACAGCTGCCAACAGTTATGTCTAGAGAAGAACACAAGGATATCAGATATTATTAGAGTAGATTTAGCTGAGGGATGAATATGCTGGGGCAGATTTTTCATTCCCTCCAAAACTATAGAGGGAAAATGTACCTGTCTGCTTAGGGAAGTCTTATTTCATAACAAACACAGGAAGCAAACAAGATGCCATACATGTTTTCTCTCTCCTGAAACTAATATCTTGGTAATTAGACACACAGCAGGCTGCCCCAAACACCAATTTGTGGGTTTTCCCCATGAGTGCTTAAGAGCTCATTTTGGGAAATCTATCTCCGAAGCCTCCCTGGAGGACTTTTACTCTAAAATGAGAGCTGCAATAACTTTTCTGAAGAAATTTTACATATGTTTATGGCATGTGAAAGTAAATTCAATATATTAGTGTGTGAGCATACCAATTAAATTGTACAAACAATTGTTCCAGTTGATATGTATACATTCGATCAATGATAGGTTCACATTAAACTAATTCTCTAACTGCTTAGACATGAAAGCAGCTAGAGAAGTCAGATCAAAACTAATGACATTTGAAGACATTAAAAGTCAAAGCTACTTCATTAACCAGCCACCTCCAGGTTATAGAGGTAACACGGTAACCAGACCCTTCAGGTTATGCATATATCAGAAGGATCACAGGATTGAGAGTTGGAGCATCTTCTATATATATAAAAGGCTAATATGCTAAGTGTCCAGTGATCTGACTGGTCGCTTTGGCATGCAATGACCACTAGGGGGCAGATGCTCAACAAAGTATCTGCCATGATGCGCATAGAGAAATGGCACTGCAGACCTGGTGTCCACAAAGCAACATTCAGCTTCCCCCAAGTGGGACACAGGCCCTGCCACCACCCTGGAGCTACAGCGCACCAAATTGCAGCCAAGGTTGCTGAGACCCCCATGGCACAAAATATGGCCCACAGCCCAGCCCAGCCAGGAAATAGTGGTTGTGGGCGCCAGGTAATGATTTCATGTAGAAACACCCGGCTTCCTCTCTCTAGTGACGACTAGCCTACTTGCAGTTTCTTCAGCCCAGGAACACGACTTGCTTTATAGCCAGGTGCAAACATTTTGAAGTATCCATCTTATATAAAAACTGCTGTTTGAAATTTTAACCCTGCTATTTTGGCTTCTGTAAACACTTGCTTGCTTAAATAATAAGGAAAATAAGACTACTCCCTTTCCAGAGAGGCTATAAACTATGCCCCAGACAAAGTTGTCAGTGTTGACACCAGGCCAGGCCTTGAGATATGGTCTCATGGCCCCTTCCTAGCACGCAGGCCTTCTTTCTCAGAAGATCCAGAAGTCTCATTCCAAATTTGGATGACAAAGAACTAGAAAAAGTATAAATAGGGAAAGTTTCCTCCATTTTGGAGGGCCCAGAATTTGAAAGACACATTTTTCTCTGGGCCTGCGCATAATTATAATAAAATGTAACTCCCTTTCTCTAAGCATTGCTTGGTTTTTCTCCAGTCTTCTGTAACAATTTCACACTTTAACCAAATGTCTGTGAAGCATCTTCCCATGCCTCATCGCATTTGATCCTCACAGAAGTCCTGGAGTAGGTAGATAGGAGACTCGGTAGAATCCTATTTTCTTTTCATTAGCCTGAAAACGGAGATTTAGGAAGCTTAGAAACTCGACCCGACTGAAAAGAAGTAAGAAATGGTGGACCTTGAAAATGACTTCAGGTTTTCTCACTGCACAGAATATAGTCAAACACTGCTCCAGCTAAATATTTTACCCTTTGTTCTCTCTACATGACCTACAATAATCTGCTTCCTGTTGATATTTAGTTCTGTGTTGCTGACAATTACCTGAAAATGAAGTTGGGGTGCCTCATTGGGCTGGAAAAAGTTTAGCTAAATCAGAAAGCAGGTCTAATTAAGCAAGTTTATTCTCTATATATAAAAGGCTAAGTTGACTTGTGCATGCACGATACATATAAAGCTCTCCCTGGTGCCAGTCGCACGCGTGTGTTTCGATCTGTCATTGTTGATTGTGAATTTGGTTGACACTTCTATTATAGAGAAAGGGCAAATAGCGATATTAAAATATTTCTTCTGCCCTAGCTGGTTTGGCTCAGTGGATAGAGCGTCGGCCTACAGAGTAAAGGGTTCCAGGTTCGATTCTGGTCAAGGGCATGTACCTTGGTTGTGGGCACATCCCCAGTAGGCAGTGTACAGGAGGCAGCTGATTGATGTTTCTCTCTCATCAATGTTTCTAACTCTCCATCCCTCTCCCTTCGTCTCTGTAAAAAAATCAATAAAATATATTTTAAAAAAAAATTCAATACCAAATGACTGAATTAAAAAAAATTTCTTCTAATTAATCTCCTATCAATGTGCATGAATTCATGCACTGGGCAGGCCTCTAGTTAATAATAATGATACTATTAAATAGTTACAACAGGTAACATTTATTTAGGACCTTTCAGGGATTTTATTGATGACCTATATTATTTTAGCATCACAGCTACTCAAAAACAGTATGGTCGATTTTTACCCCCATTTTGTAGGTGAG
This sequence comes from Myotis daubentonii, assembly GCF_963259705.1. Lineage (NCBI taxonomy): Eukaryota > Metazoa > Chordata > Mammalia > Chiroptera > Vespertilionidae > Myotis > Myotis daubentonii. The sequence goes on from NC_081848.1 coordinate 60,893,637, forward strand.
GAAATGGAGGCTTAACATGGCAAAGTGACCTCCCTGGTATCATATAGTTAGGTTAGCAGTGCCAGCAATTATATAGAAGCCACTTCAGTATTAAACACTGTGCCATGCTGTGCACTGTGCCATGCTGTATATAATGGAGGGATGCACAAGGGCTATAGAAGCGACAGGACAAGTATATCAGGTAGTTAGAGAATATGTGTACATTACTGGGGAATGATCATGTACATTAGAAACTATGCATATTGTGCTTTCCTTGATGTTTTATGCTCAAGAGAAAATATAGTAAAATTGAGACTCCTGCGTTCAGGTCCTGATCAACTATAAAATATCCCTTCCCTGCTGTTTATAGCCCTTCCCCTGTCCATGCCCTTTTCCTCCCCTCACCTTGCCAGGCAGACTTCTTAATCTCTCCAAATGAGTCCATCAAAATATGAATATTTTGCCCAGCCAGTGTGGTTCAATGGTTGAGCATCAATCTATGAACGAGGAGGTCATGGTTTGATTTCTTGTCAAGTCATATGCCAGGATTGCAGGCTCAATCCATAGTAGGAGGCGTGCAGGAGGCAGCTGATCAATGATTCTCTCTCTCCCTCTCTGAAATCAATAAAAATATATTTTAAAAAATGAATGTTTTGAGCAGCTATCACTAACCTCAAAGGAAAATAATGTCAACAAAAATAAAGTACTCTTGCCTGGCCGGTGTGGCTCAGTTGGTTGAGCGTTGTCCCTTGCACCAAGAGGTCACTGGTGCACTTCCTGGTCAGGGCACATGCCGGGTTGTGGGCTCAATCCCCAGTACGGGACATGCAGGAGGCAGCTGATTGATGTTTCTTTCTCACTGATGTTTCTATCTCTCTCCCTCTTCCTTCCTCTCTCTCTCTCAAATCAAAAATATATTTAAAGAAAATAAAAATTAAGCACTTATTCATTAAATAATTTCTGATACTTATGGAATTAAAAAAAATTATTGCTATTGAGGTCTTTGCAAGATACCAATCAAGATTCCAGATGATGGTCCCTGTCATGGAAACCTATATGGTTTTATTAATCCCTTGATGCTGCAGGCAATTTAAAAACAGGGATTACAGTAGTGGATCATTCATTGAAAAGTTTTGGGGTGTTGTGTGAAGTTACATTTTTCTATTTTGTGAGCTTACTGGAAAATCAGTATTTAAGTCTGGTGATTAACTCAAGGCCATATCCATTAAGTTTCTTGTCAGTGCCAGTTCCAGGTTGTCCTGTGGAGGCTTTCTTGACAGAAATGTGTATTTCTCCATTGCATTTCATCAAGTGCATGTTAACCATGAGGGGGAAGGAGGAAGGGGGGGGAGTTCAATTTCATTTATTTGTTTATTAATTTTTACATAACAATTACCCACTCACTTTCAGATTACAGTCACTTCATTATACTCAGGCCAGAGCCAATATAATGCAATGCCAAGTTGAACAGATGCAGTATTTTTCAGAAATTACAAAGGCTTGTATTGTACTTTTCTCTAACAAACAAGAAAATGAGATCATTTCCATGAAAAGCTGAAAAATATCTAAGAATTCCTACTGAACCCCACTCAGCTATCATAAAGCATTACCTGGCTCACCAATTAAAAAAGGTCTTGTTTGTCAGGCCACTATTATTCAGACTGAAGCATTCCTCCTACCTTCTATATTAATCTGCACAGCTCATTCAAATAACATAAGCAAGTGCAATAAATTATTAAAAACTGACAATAAAATTATCAAAATGTTGCTGAGAATTGTATGGCTAAATGTCACCTAGGTGAATCATACATAGACACTAATAACCAATGACACGTGAAGGCAGCCCCCCTATGACACCCCATTACCAACCCTCTTAAAATAAGGTAATAAAAAACAATTACAGATATTCTCCTAAAGAGATGAGTTGTCTTTAAAAAATTCATTATTCAGACTGAGGAATTTAAAGAGTTGTCTAAAAACCCTCCAGTCACAAGCTTTGTGCATCATTCAATATGTAACACTCCAGCTGAGGGAAAAGGCAGGCGTGGAAGAGAGAACTTTCTGTTGTCATGCTGAACAGTGCTTTAGAGAAGACTGTCACTTGAGACTGTTGTCAGCAATGAAGGATTCCCAATGCAGCTGAACCCAGAATTCTGACTCTGGTATGTTTCAAGTACATCAACCTGGGAATTTTACATTACTTTTCTGTTTTCTTAAAAATACGTTGAGAAGCCATTTAAGAATAATTGATATTGATTTCAGAATTGGTGATGAGTGTATGTTATTTCAAATATTAGAAATTTGTCTGTAAAAATAAGAAATATATGATCTATATTTTAAGCATCAGTTTGTCTTGCATGTAAAACAAATGCTGCCTATCCAGTTTTGACTGTTTTTAGATTCATTTGAATATTAGTTTCATTGAAATAGTTATTCACAAATTCTACTCTAAAATTAGTTGTTGATTCAAATATATATGTAATGGAATTGCTTGTGAAAGTACTTATTTTTTAAATGTTCTTAAGAAATTATTTTATGCAAGATATTTTAGTAAAAAAATTTCAGTCAAAGTATAAAACCTGAGAAAAAAATCTGAACTTAAAGTATATCTCATATCATTAAATGTTAAAATAAACAAGTAATACAACTATGAAATTAACTGACTTAAGCCAGAGACAAAAGGTTTTCAACATGCCATCTTTATTTTCTCATGGTTTTAAAGGTGATAAGAAAATTAACTTTGTCCTATTCTGAAAACTTTATTTTTATTTCTTTGTTTAAAAATGTCAACTGCTTCCCTTTGAATCATGTATTCAAAGTTAGATATGGATAATCACTGGTATGGAAATGTGTCCTTTTCTCTTAAAAATAAGTATTTAAAATGTTTCTTATATATTACTTAAAACAGAAAAATCAGTGAGCAGGGAAGATATACTCATATTTATTCTCTATAAGTTACTTCCACTAAGAGGATTTGTAAAGCTCATATATTTTTTAAAAAAATGTTTAGTTCAGTGAGAACCCAACAGGAAACCAGTGTATGCCCCACCATAGATGGTTCTATTTAGAAAGGCTTGGCTTTAGTTTTCATTAGGCAAACCAGAAAACCTTTGCATTGGAGTAAATAAAAATGATAGTAGAGAGAACAATATAAGTTTAAAATACAGTACTTAGTACAATGCTTGTTACATTACAGAAATTCAATCAATATATATTCTCTCTCTTTAGTTCCCATTTAATGTTGTAAGAGAATTTTTATTCTTTCCATGCATATATGTTTTATTAGATGGTATCCATAGTCACACTTGATCCAGTTATGTAGGTCAGGTAGCTCGGGTGTTTTGGATCCAGTCTGAAGTCTTCAATGAATTTTCTATCTTCTTTGCAATCCTGTTGATAGTTTTGCCCAGTGAACTATCTCTTTCCATGCGATATTCCAAATATGCAAAATGAATGATTCCCCTTAAATAAAACAACGAAAATCAGTTTGAGAAAAATTCACATCAAAGGCAAAGTGACTGGTAAGTCATCCAGATCCATTCAGTGTTTGAACCTTCTTGAGACAAAAATACCATTTTTCGTAGTTCTACCTGATTTTAGCTGAATTAATACCCAGCCATAAGTATGAAAGTAACTTTACATTTGAGGACTCTCTTCAGAGAAAATATGTGCTATAAAATTATTCTGAATGTTTATAAGAAATATGTATGTTTTAGAATGTTAAAAGCAAACTTAAAATCAGAACTATCACAAAGTATGAGATTAAAATATTTGAAAACTTATTTTTGAACCAATTTTTGTCATGGTAGATTAATTTCAGTGATATTTAAGTTTCAGATCTCACATTCTAAGAAATTTATGCTATGGCAACTTTTAAAGTAGGTATGGATTGGTTTCAAACAGATACTTTACAACAGTGGTTGTCAACTGTGAATGTCAGAATCATCTGTAGGGCTTATTTCACTTAGCAAAATACTCTCCAGGTCTATCTCTAACAAATTCTCACATGATGTTGAGGCTTCATACTGCTGGTGCTGGTGCCACATTTGAGAATCACTGCCTTAAAATGCCCCTTAATGTCTCCATTGTACTCTGCATTTTGAGAGATTCCCATGTGACAAAATCTATACTCGGTCTCAACATGTACTGATGAATAAAACAGGCCAAGTACCTACTCTTACACTGCTCATAGTCCAGTGGAGGAGGCATAAAATAAACCAGTAAACCAACACATAAATCTTTTATTTGCCAGTTGTCAATAAATGTGTCATTAAGTAGTGGAAGAGGAGGCTAGTCAGGGTGATCAAGGAAGCGGCCTCTGAAAAATGAGAAGTCAGCTGAGGGAGGAGTGGGAGAAAGAGGCATTCCAGGCATGGCATTTGTCCTTTGAGAGCCCTGCGGTGGAAAGCACTTGGTGTATTTGAGAAACTGATGTGTGGCCTGTGTGGCAAGCACATAGAGACTCACCACCAGGATGTCCGAAATGAGAGGAGAGAGGTAAGCAAGCACAATGTCGCAGGGGGACTATGGTGGGGAGTTTGCATTTTATTCTAAGTTTAAAGGATTTTGAATAGGTTTTTGTTTTTATAAGATAACTCTGTACATGAGAGTGCAGGACCAGTGGTAGAAGATGGATGGCTTTATAGCAGTTCAGCTGAAAAAATGATGGTGGTTTAGCCAGGAATAGTGCAGTTGAGTTGGATACATCAGTTTCCAACATCAAAATGTGGAAATCACTTGGCTATCTAACCACAGAGGTAGCAGTTATTTAAAAGTAACAGTGGGGTTGATTAAAATGATATGGGAACATGGCATGTTAAGGAAGTGGAAAAATAAAGAAAATAGCAGTTATAAGTGTGTGTGTGTGTGTGTGTGTGTGTGTGTGTGCGTGAGAGACAGAGAGAAGGAGAGAGAGAGAGAGAGCAATTATAGTGGTAGTTTTATAGGTGATTTTTATTCCCTTTTATATGCAACTAGAGGCCCAGTGCACAAAAATTTGTGCACTGGGGGGGGGGGTGTCCCCTCAGCCTGGCCTGCTCCCTCTCACAGTCAGGGAGCCCTCAGGCCATGTCTTACTGACTAGAGGTGACCAGGCGATTATGGGAAGGTGCTGCCTCCATCACCCCGCTACTACTGCCACTGCCAGCCACCATGACTGCCAGCCCTGGCCCCCGGCCACGGGTGGGTGGGGGCGATCTGGGGCCAGGTCAGCTGGGGCAGGGGCTATGGGAGGTTGAGGCCCAGCAGATCGCACCCTGTCCAGCCTTTGCGGAGGTGTGGTGCTACTGCCTATGTGGCTGCCTCTGCGGAAGGGGCAGCACTGGGACTAGGACCATGCAGCCCCCTCTCCCGCTGCCTCTGTGGAAGGGGCCATGGCAGTGGATCAGCCTCTCCCACACCACCACCACCTCTCCAGTGCAGTCTCTGTAAACGGGGCAGTGGTGGCAGCAGCAGCGGTGCCGCCTCCTCTCCCATGCTGCCCTGCCTCTCCCGCACACCTTGGCCCTCCCAGCCGCTGTGGATTTGTCTGGATGGATGTCCTGAAGAAGCCTGGTCTAATTAGCATATTTCCCTTTTATTATTATAGTTAAGAAAAATGTAGATTATTATAAAATTCCTAAATTGAAATATTTCATTGAAAAGAAAAAACTGTGACTTTGAGAAGACAACCACAATTTGAATGCCATTCGCTTGTGTGTGAATTTGTGTGTGTATGTGTGTGCTTACATATGCATTTCAGGCACTATACAAAGTATATAAGGGGTCCTCAAACTTTTTAAACAGGGGGCCAGTTCACTGACCCTCAGACCGTTGGAGGGCTGGACTATAGTTTAAAAAAAAACTATGAACAAATTCCTATGCACACTGCACATATCTTATTTTGAAGTAAAAACACAATATGGGAACAAATACAATATTTGTATTTGCATGTGGCCCACGGGCCGTAGTTTGAGGACCCCTGGTAGTAGATGCAAAATGAATAAAATATTGTTCCTGTCCTCAAAAAAGTTTGCAGTTTATTGATGAGCATAAGCAATAGGGACATAAGAGCAATGGGTCTCAAATGTTAAAAATTACCTTTAAGTTATCTGACAGCCCTTCCAGGTACCAATTACTCCTATCACAACCAAACCTAATAGATCTTGAATACACTCTCCCTTTTCCATGGCCCCTGCCTTTGCTTGTAGTGTTCCTCTACTTAGGAATGATCACACACCCCCTCCTTCTATTCATTTTTTCAGAAATCACATATCACTTTTTTAAAGACTATTTTTCGAGCAATTTTAGGATTACAATAAAATTAAGAAGGAGGCACCAAGATTTTCCATATACCTCCTACCTTCACACATGCACACCCTCCCCCATTATGAACATCACTTACCAGAATGGTACTTTTTTATATATATACCAAGGATGAATTTACACCCAAAGTCTATGATTTATTTTAGAGTTCAGTCATGTTGTTTTACATTCTATGGGTTTGAACAAATGTATAATAACATATACCAATCTTTATAGTATCATACAGAGAATTTTACTGTCATAAAAATCCTTTATGCTCTGCCTATTTATCTCTTATTCCCTCCACCCCTTTCAGTGGTCACTGATTTTCATATTAGTGTTCTTACTCTCTGTAGTTTTGCCTTTTCCAGAATGTCATACAATTGGAATCGTGAAGTATGTAGCCTTCCAGATTGGCTTCTTTCAATTAGTAATAACCATTTAAAGTTTCTCCATGTTTTTACAAGGCCTAATTACTCATTTGTTTTTAGTGCTGAATAATATTCCACTGTCTGGGATGTACCACAGTTTATTCGTTCACATGCTAAAGGGCATCTTGGTTGCTTCAGTTTGGCAGTTATGAATAAAGCTGCTGTAAACATCTTGTGCAGGTTTTTGTATTGACATAGCGTTTTCACTCCTTTGGGTAAACACCAAGAATCACAACTGTTGATCATATGGTCAGAAAATGTGTAGTTTTTAAGAAACCCCAGAACTGTCTTACAAAATGGCTGTACCTTTATTTTTTTTTTCCCCACCAGTAATGTGTGAGAGTCTCTGCTGCTCCACATCCTCACCAGCATTTGGTGATGTTAGTATTCTAGATTTGGGCCATTCTAATAAATATCATTATTTTAATTTATATTTCCCTGATGACATATGGTGGAGCATCTTTTCATATGTTTATTTGTCATATGTCTTCTTTAGTGAAGTGTCTGCTAAGGCCTTTAACCCAATTTTTAATCAGGTTGTTGTTTTGTTTTTTTATATCTGAGTTTTAAGAGTTCTTTCTATATATTGAATAACAGTCCTCTAGAAGATGTGTATTTTGCAAATATTCCCCCCAGTTTGTGGTTAGTTTCTAATTCTCTTGATATTGAGTTGGATTCACAGAGTAGAATTTTAATGAAGTCCAGCTCAGGAATTATTTCTTTCATGGAGCATATCTTTAGTATTATATCTTAAAAGATATCACCATATCCAAGGTCATCTATGTTTTCTCCTATGTTATTTTATAGGAGTTTTATAGTTTTACATTTTACATTTAGGTGGTGATCCATTTTGTATTTTTGTGAAATTTATAAAGTCTGTGTCTAGATTTATTTTTTTTGCATTTGGATTTCCAGTTCCATCACCATTTGTTGATGAGGACATAACACTTCTGAATGAAGACTTCTTTCTCCGGACAGTCAATATATCTTTGCTTTCAAAACACCTGCACTCAACCCTCTGATGGCACAAATCACACCAAATTGTAATTACTTGTCCTCCTATCGTTCTACCCGACTAAATTACTCTCTTAAAGGATGATGACCATGGATTATTTTTCTTTGTAATTACATTAGCACCTTGCACAAAGTCTGACTCATAATAGGAACACACGGTGAACTTGTTAAATGAGTAAACATGAAAGAGAATCTTAGGGAAACATTGCAATTTTAGGTGGAATAGAGTTATGAGTGTGGCCTTCAAGAGTTAAGGCATTTAAGCTTGTGTTTAAAAAGGAATAATTTTTTAGTAATTTTACTTCAAGAAATTTGTATCCATAAAACCAGAGAGCTTAACATAGATGTATGAACATGATATCCATTGCATTGTTATGAATTACAGCAAAGAATAATTTAGCCAAACAAGTCTAAATATCCTTTAGTAGAAGGTAAATACATGATGACATGATCATAAAAAGAAAAGGGGTTCAGCCTGGCTGTGGTTGCTCAGTGTTTAGGCGTCTATGAACCAGGAGGTCACAGTTCGATTCCCAGTCAGGGCACATCCCGGTTGTGGGCTCGAACCCTAGTGGGGGTGCATGAGACAGCCAATCATTGACTTTCTCTCATCATTGATGATTCTATCTCTCTCTCCCTCTTCCTTCCTCTCTGAAATTAATGAAAATTTTTAAAAAAAGAAAAAGAAAGGTGTTCAGCTATTTCAGAGTGCAATAAGGACATAGCCCACCTGCACCACTAATCCTCTAGTGGGCCAATGGCACCACAAAAAATATATCAAGTATTGGAATATACAACTTCCAACCCTGGTTTTGGGCTACCCTGACCCAGCGGATCTACTCCACCTGAGCTGCTGAGACTATCAAACCTCAGACACCCTTCCCTAAAAAGCAAGTAAAAGTCTAAGAAAGCCCAATATCATGTATCCTTGATCTCCTGTATTTCTTGCACATAAACAAGATAAAAATAACTCCTCACTCTCACTTAGAACAGCCTTTGTTATCTGCCTAACTTAAATGAGATAAGATAAGACTTTGTGTATTAATGTAGAGATGTATAGTGAGCTTTTCCTGTTGTTTTACCCAGGAAAAGTTTCTTTGGAGTTCAAGTGGAACTGACCATCTTTCCCTACCCAAAAATAGCAAATAGAACTCTCCATCTATAATGACAGATATGGTTTTGGACAAGGTGTCTAAGCTGAATTCCACTCGTGGATCTTCTTCTGAACAATGGGGAAAGATATTCCTTCCCCAGATACAAGGAAAACATTATTTTTAGAAGGAAGCAATGAGGCAAACAGAAAAACAAACAAAAACAGAATTAAGAGGTAGAGATTTAATACTTGAGATAATGAGAGTTCTGACAGCTATATTTGAATGATTTCTAAAACCTGCTGTTCTGGGAGCTATCTAGCTCTATTTCTGGACTTTTTAGAGGTAGAAAGCTGAATAATATTTCCTGTATGAACAGAAGAAGCCTTTGAGGGTTGGGGGAAGTTATAATTGACTTGCATTAGATTTCTATCATTTTGAGCTGAAGGAATCCTGATTAATGCAGATACTTCTATCATACAGTTATATAAGAAAAGAATATATATATATATATATTCTGGGTAAGGGAGGCCCTAGCTGGCAGCCAGAAGGAAAGCCAAGCCAGCAACCAGAAGGCCCCAATTGGCCCTGATTGCCAGCCAGACCTAGAGACCCTACCCATGCACAAATTTCATTCACCAAGCCTCTAGTATATATATATATATAGTTTTATATATATACTAGAGGCCTGGTGCACAAAAATTTTTGCACTCGGGGGGGAGGGGGGTCCCTCAGCCCAGCCTGTGCCCTCTCGCAGTCTGGGACCCCTCGGGAGATAACGACCTGCTGGCTTAGGCCTGCTCCCGGGTGGCAGAGGGCAGGCCTAATCCCTAGGTGCAGCCCCCCTGGTCAGGCTCAGAGCAGGGCCGATTGGGGAGTTGGGGCGCCGCCCCCTGTCATGCACAGAGCAGGGCGATCGGGAGGTTGTGATGCCACCCTCAGTCATGCTCAGGGTATGGCCGATTGGGGGGTTGGGACACTGCCCCCTGTCACACTCAAGGCAGGGTCGATGGGGAGGTTGCGGCGCCAACCCCTGTCACGCACAGAGCAGGACCGATCAGGGGGTTGGAGCGCTGCCTCCTGTCACACACAGAGCAGGGCCCATCAGGGGGTTGGGGAGCTCCCCCATGTCATGCACAGAGCAGGGCCGATGGGGTGGGGGTGTTGGGGTGCTGCACCCTGTCACACACAGAGCCGCAGGGCGATCAGGGGGTTGGGGAGCTCCCCCCCATCAGGCACAGAGCAGGGGCGATCAGGGGGTTGGGGCACCTTCGCCTGTCAGGAACAGAGCAGGGCTGATCAGGGGGTTGGGGCGCCGCCACTCTCACACTCGGCAGGGCCGATGGGGAGGTTATGGCTCTACCCCGTCACACACAGAGCAGGGCCCGTTGGGGGGAGTGGGGGTTGGAGCGCCGCACCCTGTCACACATAGAACCGCAGGGCTGATCAGGGGGTTGGGGCGCCTTCCCCTGTCACGAACAGAGCAGGGCCAATAGGGAGGTTGTGGCCCCACCCCCTGTCACACACAGCCGCAGGGCGATCAGGGGGTTTGGGCACTGCCCCCTGTCACACTGATCCCTGTGCCGGGAGGCCTCGCAGCTCCGCTGATCCCGGTGCTGGGAGGCATATTACCCTTTTACTATATAGAATAGAGGCCTGGCGCATGGGTGGGGCTGGCTGGTTTGCCCTGAAGGGTGTCCTGGATCAGGGTGGGGGTCCCCACTGGGGTGCCTGGCCAGCCTGGGTGAGGGGATGATGGCTGTTTACAGCTGGTCACACACCCTTCAGGGTGGGGGTCCCCACTGGGGTGCCTGGTCAGTCTGGGTGAGGGGCTGAGGGCTGTTTTCAGGCTGGGACTGAAGCTCCCAACCGCTCCTTTTTTTCTTTTTTTATTCTGGGCCACCTTTAGCTCTGAGGCTCCAGCTCTTAGGCCTCCGCTCATGAAAGCAGGTATCTGGTTTGTTTTGGTTCTATAATCGAAACTCTATCAACTCCAGCTCTGAGATCCCAGCCAGCTGAAAGCTGGTTTCTGGGGTTTTGTTTAGCTTCTATATGTTACAATGTTTCTTAAACTGCAGGCTCAGAGGCCGGCAAGGCAGGCGGGGAATGTTGGTTTCCTCCGTCACTGAAGCAAGCAAGCCTCATGTTCAGTTTAAGCTGCCTGGCTGCCGGCCGCCATCTTGGCTGGCAGTTAATTTGCATATTGCCCAGATTAGCCAATGGAAAGGGTAGCGGTCGTACGCCAATTACCATGTTTCTCTTTTATTAGATAGGATAATGCCATGTGTGTCTGCATTCTATACTGAATTTTAAACATAATACAATATATACGCATATACACATATATTTATATATTTTGGGGAGAGAAGAAAATGAGAGAAAGAATTTTGAACTTATAATAGCAATTACGTCTGAGATGTTTTCTCTAGACATACTTGCACTCTTCATTTTGTATTGATCATGCATTATTGGGAAAACAAAAGCAGAGTTGGGAAAAGTACAAAAAAAAAAAAAACGAGTTGAAAAAATGCCATTATTAAGAACAGAGGAAGGGATTGGACAATTGGAGGAGGAGCATAAACAAAAGCACAGTCTGGACTAGAACATGTATGTGCAGCAGCCCGGGCACTTAGAAGCTGGATATAGATATTTTATATGTGTGTCTAGGAAAACTTTCTACTGAGAAATTATCTGACTTCAGATGTTTTTATATCTGTATATAAGGAAAATTTATATATGCATATAAAACTCCATTTGTATTTATTCTGTGTATTTTCTAAAAACATATTTAATATGTTTTAAAAAACATGTATGCATCAATAAAGTAAATGTTATTTAGAAAATTTATCCAAAAAATCACAATAGGGATTAAGTGATTAGAAAAGAATGTTTTTTAGGATTCCAAAATAGAGGCCTCTGGACTGACATTATCTAGAATTATGTTTATGGGTTCTTGTGGGTGTTTTTTTTTTGTGTGTGTGTGTGGTGTCACTGCATTGGCAAGCAATATTTTCAAAACTATAAATGCTTGCCAGAGTGCTCAAAATGTTTGTGTGTTTATACATGTAAATTTTCATCTTAGTCCTTCTGAGGTAAGCTGCTCTTCCTTTGGTAACAAGAAAGTGTTCAGGATACTGTCTTCAAGAGATATCTCCTCTTGACATGAGATCTTGGGAGTTTAGCAGAGGCTACTGGCATTTTTGACACTAAAATAAAATGTTTTTCATTATTGAACATAAAGCAGTCATTTATAAAAAAGGAAAGGGATTCTGGGGCAGGGACAAGGTTAGAGAAATGACTACTCGATGAACTTGGACGTTGGAACCTGTCATCTATGTTTGATGGGGTCTTAAAGTGATACTGGGTCAAAAAAGGCAGACAGGAGGGGAGGCACTTAATGGAAAAATAGCATTATCTAAGTATTTGTTGCACACTGTTACCAAGAATCCTCTCTAATGCTGTGTGCTCCTAGTTCATCAGTACTTAACGTGATTGCCACGGCCCTGCACATCCCAAGGTGATTTGCAAGGACTCGGTGGTGAGTTACAATTGTTTGGCTTCCAGAGCCTCCAAGAAATCAGTCACAACAATCGTTCAGTGCAAACACCCATGCATTCTTTATTCCTACACCATGGTGCTTCTTCACAGCAGGATATTAAAGAGCTACTTCTGTCCTGGCCTCCTGGCCTCTTCCTTCCTTGCTCACAGCCCTCAGGGACTGTAACTCACTGGTTGAACATCAAATTCCCAAGGCATGTCCATCTGGTCTCTTTAGGGCATTCCCTTTCCACCTGTCTCAAGTCTTTCACCTGGACAGGGAAGATAGACCCAGGTTAGGTTTAATTTACGCTAAGGTTTAATGGCTTGTTTGCCAAAGCATAGTTTTCAAAATAGTTTTTTAAGCTACACAGTAACAATTGAAACAATCTTTAGTAAACATGACTTTATTTGAATGTATATTAGAAAAACATAACAAACACACTAAAAGGTTCTTTCTAGGTTAACATTATTTTGGCAAAGGCTGGTTTTTAAAGGAAGGGTGCACTCTAAAGAAAAGATATTAAATACGTGATCTGTGGCTATGGCGACATATACAGATATGTTAAAGTTTGAGAAACCATGGTATACGGTACCTTGTCTAATCACTTTCCAGGTGACAGTTGTCATTTGTCCAGAGCTTCAGAAGTCTCATGAGATTCATGCTGCTTATGTTATACACATCAGCCACCACCTTCACAATTTTTGAGGGAAGTAAATAGGCCTATTATTATTATTTTATAAATAAAGATGTATTTATGCACAGTAACATGAGATAAGAAGTAGAAGTGGGTCGTCAACTCTGGTACCCCACCTGCAAGTCATGCTGTCTCCACAACATTAAATACAAATGCCTCTACTTAACTCGGTTTCAAACATGAGGCCTTGTGTGCTGGTTGTTCACAGTCTCCAAAAAGGAATGACTGGTAGGTGAAAAGGAAATGTTGGCTACCTTCACTTATGCCCCGTTTTCATATACATTTAAATTGATACACTGTTTATTTAGCCACGCGGGCTCCAAAGTGTTTAGAGAGTTTGCTGTAAGAGATTCGACTCCTTCCTCCTAAGGCTGGCGAGGGGAGCTGGGTTAGAGGCAGGTGTTCTCAGACTGGGAGGGTTCTGAGCCTGTCTGATCCAGTTCTTAGCCTGGTGCCCAGAAAGCTCTCCAGGGCTCCCACATGAGCTCCAGGGGACCCACAAACTCTCTGAAATTGTATGCATAGTTACAGGAATATGTGTGTATGTGGGGTTTTTTTTCTCAGAATATTTTCTAGTTCCAAAGCAGAATTAAAAACTGCTGGTTTTGTCTCGACCCATCCTCTTACAGTTTAGAAAATTAAATAATACAAGAAAGAAGCCTATACAAGTACAAATAGCCAGGGCCATGATCTCAAATGGTACCTATGGAGACCTCATGGAATTCATCTTTCTCTCTATCACTTTATGAAATGTCTAACTTTTAACAACAAGAGTAATTCTGGTACTGGAATGAACTAAGCTTCTGGTAAAACAGACATTGATATTGTAGTGTACAGTTCCAAGGCCAACTTTCCCAAGTTTCCAACATGACCTGAGACATTTTTATGATGAGTAGGTTATTCATAGCCAATGTGATGAGCTCCTCTGTTTTATGATTGTAGCAAAAAATCATTGTTTGATAATCTGTCTTCCTCTTGCTTGATCTCAAGAGTTTCTTACCTTATTGATAGGGCTTTTAGGGAAAAAGAAAGAGGAACATAGGACTGCTGTGTCATGAAAATTTTCTGCAAATGTAAGGAACACAGCCTACGGCTCATCTTTACTGCAGAAGCCAATACAGTTCTCATCAGATCAAATCCATCTTGGTGTGAAGGTTACGGGAGACTTTATTCTCTGCTTTCCTCGAGTGTGTGATTAGTGATAAACACCTAAGAGGTTAAAATAATTTATCTTGGAGCATAGGTGAATTATCTTAATTTCCTCACATGGTCAAGGACACTGATGATGAAACTAAGAAACTATTTATTGCCAGAAACTTTGATATTCTAATCATGAAGGTCTGCCATTTCAAGATAAATATTTAAGTGAAACCATAGCCTTTGATCAGAGTAACTTTCTGGGCCATTCCCGTGTTTCAGAGACATGTTTTCCATGTCCTATATTTCTGACTTGACAATTTCATTTGAATTTGTGGAAATGCCAATGAATTTAACCTGCCCTTGTAGAATTTGACCTTTCTGTCTTGAACTGCCTCCTCTTTTTAGGTATCTACATTCATTCATCTGTTATTGAATCTCGAGCCAAAGAAAGTGACTATCTTAATATATCAAGTATACTTACTACTGAGTTATCCTAAAAATACCTTGGGCAGACGGGGCTGTTTGGCTCACTCACCCCTCAGATTCCTGGCTCCCAGCCCCCAGAAAAGAGCTTCTAGAAAAGCCCCCATTTGTAGGATGTGCACATGTCCTTGGGGTAAAACCTACCTAAGTGCTCAGGTGTGCAGTTTACTTCCCATTTCTGATTTCTACTGTGCCCTGGACTTGACCTAGTAATTCCTCACTATCTTGTGATTCTTTGATAATTTGCTTTGCATAATGTCCCTTGTTCTTGGAAAAGATTGATCTGAATAACTGCTTTACTTTTTAGGAATATAGTCATTGGATGTGTGAGATTACCAATATTTTACATTAGCTTTCTAAACACGTTTATCACCAAGTGCCCCTTTTTCCTAAGCATTTGTTTTGATTTGAGAGCTCTGTAAAAGAGAGTATGACATTCATGCGTTGATGTCACCAGTAATTACACCGATGTTACAAGTTATTAATATGGTACTCAAGCAGTGTTACCAATTTTTTTCAAAGTCTGTACAAAGTTTATTTTCTCAAACACCTTTCACACTTCATCTTCCATGTAAATATTAACATTAGCATGTTAAATTGCAAACATACCCATAAAACTGTTGAGATTTAATTTAAATTATAACAGCTTTATAGGATGAATGTGATATTTATAATAATGACTCTTCCTGTGATAAACAGATGTTTTTACAAGTATTATAGGCAAATTTATCCATCTTTTTATTTTTGTGTTCTACTTAAGATCTACTCAGCTACTGAGTTACTATGTTAGCTTCTAAAAGCAATATTTTGTGCATTTCACAATTGATCATTTATGTTATTGATATTTAGAGGTTTATTGAGATAAAATTCACTTATCATACAATCCACCACCCATATATACAAGTCAGTGTTTTTAGTGTATTCATAAGATTATGCAACCATCACCATAAAATTAACTTAAAAACATTTTGTCTCCCCAAAGAGAAATCCTGTACCCATTAGAAATTTCCTGTACCCATAGTTAATTTATATTCCACCTACCCCTCCTCCATCTCTGAGATAAAATTAATTTATATTCCTTCTCTATATATTTACCTACTATTGAACTTCATATAAATGAATCATATAAGGTCTTTAGTGATTAGCTTCCATCATTTAGTATATTTACAAAGCTCATCTATGTTGCAGTATGAATGAATATTTAATTCCTTGTTAATGCCAAATAATATTCTATTGCACAGATACACCTAATTTTATTTATGTGTTCATAGGTTAGACATTGCATTGTTTCCTCTTTCTTACATTATGAAGACTGCCATTATGAATTTTCATGTACAAGTTTTTATGTGGCTGTGTGTTTTCATCTCTCCTGGATATATACACTGGAAACTTCTATGTGGCCATCACGCTGACATCACTTTCAAGTTTTATGGTTAGCAATGAATACTGTCAGTTATTTTCTTTATATATGTTGAAGTTAAATTAATGATGTGGTAACTCTATATTTAACATTATTAGTAATCGCCAAACTATTTTCCAAAGCTTCTGCACCATATTACATCATGACTAGTAGCATATGAGGCTTCCAATTTTCTACATCCTTGCCAATGCTGGTTTAATTTTGTCTTCTTGGTTATAACCATCATAATGGGTGAGAAGTGGTATCTCACTTTGGTTTTGACTTGCATTCCCCTAATGATTTTCCATTATGTTGAGAAACTTTAATGTGCTTGTTGGACACTTTTATATTTTTTTGGAGAAATCTTTATTCAATCCTTTACTTATTTAAAATAGCTTTTTGTGTTTTTTAATATTTGTATATTGTGATAGTCCCTTATCAGATATATGGTTTTTGAGTATTTTTTCCATTCTGTACTTTGCCATTTCACTGTATGGATGGTATTTTTACAGCACAAACATGTTTAATTTTTATGTAGTCCTAATTATCTGTTTTGGATATTTGTTTGTTTGTTTGTTATTTGTGCTTTTGGTGTTTTGAAATCATTACCTATCCCAGGATCCCAGGTATTTACTTAAGATGTTTTAGTTTAATTTTGTTCTATTACATTTAGGTCTAAGATCCATTTTGATTAAATTTTTGTATGTGGTTTAAATAGGGGTCCAATTTCTTTAGCACATGGATATACAGCTTCCTATCATTTTGTTGAAAAGACCATTTTTCCTTTTGAATTTCCTTAGTTCTCTTATTGAAAGTCAATTTACCATAAATTTGTAGGTATATTTCTAGCCTAGAATTGGTGTTTGAATAAAACCTAAAGGAGTCAAACCAATGTTTTTATGTGGATATCTAGTACATCTGGATCAGCATACTTTAATAAAGAGACTGTAACTTAGCTTTTAATATTTTCTAGTTCTCATTGAATTTTATTTCTTTAGCTTATTACTTATGTATGTTTTATTTTTAAATTTATAAATGTTTATGTTCACTCCTATTTTTTTGTTATTGAATATTAGATCCTGTGCAGAGCAGCCACACTATGAACATGCCTGCATGTTTTATGGTTTTTTCCTCCTCTTTCATGCCTGGAAACCAGTTTTACATACCTCCCTGCTAATTTCTCTAAGAATTTCAACATATGTATGTTTTATTTGATCCATCACTTCTCAGCTTTCATTGCAGGAGAGTGCTGAAATGTTGTTTGACAAATTGCTGGAATCACAGCCCTGCTTTTGTTTCCTATGCCCTGACCCTCCAACTTGGTGCTAAATTTTACTAGGAGGATTTTATATCTTCCCATTTTCCCCTTCAGACTTTCTTTCAGTGGTCAAAAAAAGAGAGCACCACATTCTGAAGTATGTGCTTCATATTCCAATTGATTTGTGAAATTTGATGACATTGAATTAGCTCCGAGACTGCTTTTTATTTTGCAATAAGAGAAGCCCTAGACTCCTGTTTTCTCCCTCATGATGTTAAAGGTGCTTACTCAGGTAGAAGTAAAACAGATCTCAAATGTCACTTACCGGTTTCCCTGAGAAGACCTTTGGATCACGTCAGAGTGAGTTCAGCTGCCAGACATTTATGTGAGCATCATTCTTTACAGAAATAAAAACCCTAGCCAGAGTCACTGGAAAGAGGTGAGAGATCTGAGAAAACAGCCCCTTGGAGAAACATTTCAGGAGAAGAAGAGCATCATGGAATGCCAGAGCTACAAAGGCCTTTACTTATAACACCCACACTTTATTTCATGGTAGAGGAATTGAGCAACAGGAAGAAATGCCAGTTGCCTAAGTACATTTCAGCAGGGACAGAATCAGGAGTAAAACCCAGACCCCTTCATTTTCTTCTTTTTTTCTTTTTTCTTTCTTCTGTTATGACATTTTTCCATACTGTGAAGTTATCCCCCAGTAGTTCTGTTGAGGAGTTTGATGAATGAGACCATAGCTTTCATTCCCTCATATAGCTTTTCCCAAGATTTCTTTCTTTTTAATCAAACTTAAAAAATTCATTTATTTTAATTTTTTACTTATTGATTTTAGAGAGAAACAGAGAGACAATGATTTGTTGTTCCATTTATATATACGTTAATTGGTTACTTTTTGTATGTGCCTGGACCAGAGATCAAACCCACAACCTTGGCATATCCATATAATGCTCTAAACAGCTGAGCTAACCTTTTAATATTTTAAATGAGTTCTTTAATTTTAATTAATTCATAAACCTTACTGTGACAGACTGTAAGATGACCTAAATGATCTCTGCCCTCTGGTATTCAGACTGGCTTCTTTCACTTAGCAGCACAATCATTTTTAAAGTGCTTAAAATGTTAATATGATTTAAAAATAAACTATGAGGCTTTAAATGCTGTGAAGTTATCAAACACTGTTTGATAACGTACTACTCATTCCCAAGTGTCTCTCTTCTAAAAGTCTTCTTCTGAAGAAACCAGAAACACTAATCAGAAAGGATATATGCACTCCTATGTTCATTGCAGCACAATTTACAATAGCTAAGATTTGGAAACAGCCTAAGTGCCCATCAGCAGATGAGTGGATTAAAAAACTTTGGCACATCTACACAACAGAATACTATGCTTCTATAAAAAGGAAGGAACTTTTACCATTTGCAACTGGATGGAACTGGAGAGCATTATGCTAAGCGAAATAAGCCAGTTGGAGAAAGATAAATATCACATGATCTCACTCATATGTGAGATATAATGATCAACATAATTTGATGAACAAGAATAGATCCAGAGACAAATGGCGGGGCAGGGGGGGGACGGTTTAGAGAGCAACCAAAGGACTTGTATGCATGCATATTAGCATAACCAATGGGCACAGACACTGGGGTGGTAGGGGCTTGCCTGGGTGGGGATGGCTGGGGTGGGGAGGTGTGGTCAATTGGGGAAAAAGAAGACATATGTAAAACTTTAGACAATAAAAAAAGTCTTCTTCCTGAGAGAGTGAAACTCAAGAATGAGATGGAGATCAAGATTGGCTTGAGTCTGGAATGTCTGCGGTGCTGTTACTGCTTCGTTTCAACATATATGCTATTTTGAAGCTGCCACTTGATGCAAACAGTGTTGTCCCATCAATTACATATCCTGTGGGCTGGTGGAGCTGCAGAATCCACAAGCAAGCACCTGCCTCCAGGTCAAGGGAGGGAGCAGTGATTCGTTTCCTCCCCCACATCCCCCAAAACATAAGCAGTGAAAGAAGAGGTGCAGCCCTGCTTCTTCAGAACCCCCTTCACCTGGGGGTTACACAGCTACTCAGCTTGCACATCCTCTGGTGTCAAGTTAAAGGGAGAGGAACAAATCCCTGTGCAAATCCCAGATGGGACAAGTTGCTGGTAGCCCACTACCAGTGAAAAAGCTTCATGGCAGATTTAGGAATTCTGCTTGTGGCCCACCTTGTGCCGAAGAACATCAATCAGCAATGCCGCTCTTCTGTGCCCTAAGCCCCGTGTGTGCTGTTATCCTGCTGGGCCTTCTGTGACTCTATGACAAGGCACTGTTTGGGTTCCTTTGGTGATGTACTAGTTTGTGAATCTGAAAACATTTTTTTCTTTTTCAAAGTCAGTGTGTCATCCATCGCCTGCTGAATAGTAAGCAGAACGCTTTATGGAGAACTCGTTGCCAAGATATCACATGTTGTCTCTGGGAGAAAATGAAATCAATACCTTGTTAATTATAAAATGATTGATTCTATAGTCAGTAATGACTTTTAGTCAGTAGCATGTCACAGTTATGAAATATACACATGTAATACAGAGCAAGAATCAGGGGAGAAGATAGTAAAATGAAAATAGTAAAAGCCTCTGATTGAATGCAGGACTGCAGAACACAATGCTTAAGAGCAGCTGCTGCAAAGCAGACTCCCTGCATTCTACTCCACACTCCACCTCTGATTGGCTGGCTGGCCTTGGGAACAATTGTCTTGTATAGGCCGCTGGGCTAATGATAGAGCTCACATACCAGGTTCTTATAAACATTAAATTAGTTGATATATAAAATTGCTTGGCTAAATGCTTAGCATATAGAAAACCTTTGATAAACACTAGCTATAGTTATGACTATTGAATCAAGTATATATATAATAATATATCAGCAATTTTTTCTCCTTAAGTACATAACTGATAGAAATGTATGTACATGTGTACTGCAAAATATACAGGTTAATGTTTATTAGCGTTTTATTTGTAATAGCCAATAGAATCTCAACAATCAAAGAGTCAGTCAATGAACTATACATATTCCACAAATACATTTTTATGGGAAATATTTTTGTAATATTCAATATTTTCATATATAGAAGTTACATTTAGGACAAAGAAAGATTGCAGCAATGGGAGAAAAATCTTTTGGGACAGGTGCTGAAACAATTGGATAAGCACATAGAAATAATAAATAAAATGTGACCTCTACCACACGCCTTATGCAACAAAATCAATTCCAGTAGACTTTGAATCTAAATGCCAAAGACAAATGATAAATCTTCTGGAAGATAATGGAGGAGAAATTTTTCATGATTTAGGAATAGAGAAAAGTTTTTTTGAAAGAAACAAAAACATAAACTATGGAAAAACACTTAACAATAAATCTGACTGCATTAAAATTAATAATTTCTGAATAATTCAAAACATCATCTAATTGTGTAACGTTCAGCCACAAACATTTGAAATGTGAATACATATTACTGTCAAAGGGCTCACCCAGAATAGAAAAACAAATCATTAGAAATGGCATCAGTAATTATGGAGGCACAAATTAAATTCCAGCAAATTATGACTAAGCACCATGCCACAAAATGACTAAACATAATTTATATATTTTTTAAAGACTGAAAAAGTTATGGAGCAGGGGAAACCCAGTGTTACTGGTAGATACTTAAGTTGACTTAGAGTGTTTGGCATTATCTAACAAAGTGGAAAGTAAGCATTTCCTGTGAATTAGCAATTTTGCTCCTAGTTTACAGATTTAGTAGAAATGGATGCACATGTGTATTGCAAGATATATTAATAAATATTTATTGTGGATTTATTTGTAATAGCCAAGACTGGGAACAGCCTAAATATCCACAATTAGTAGAAAGCATAAATAAGTTTTGTTGTGTTCATATAATCTTATAATAGTGAAAGTGTGAACTATAAATATATGAAACTATAAATATATGAAAATTAGGAATGGATTTTATGCTCATAATATTGAATAAAGGCAGCCCAGACACAAAATATTCATTGTATAATTTGCATTTACATAAAGTTTTATAGCAGACAGAACTAAATAAAGTGTTTAAGTGATATGTTTTTTGGTGATAAAATTAAGAAAAGTAATAAAAGAGTGCCATAACCATAGGATTGTGATTACCTTGGGGAAGGGATATGTCCAGGGCATGAGGGATAAGAGGCGATAAGGGAGGGCTTCTGTATGAGTTGGTGAAATTCTGTTGCTTGACTTAAGTAGAAATTATCAGATAGCTCTCGAACTGCTAGGAAATTTTTTTAATCTCAAATATGCCTTTATGGGGAAAATGGAATAGAGAGTTGATACAATCTTTAAGTAGTTTGATGGAAAATATGCAGAAAGAAGGCCAACATATATAACAGCTAAGAACATGGAGCTGGAGTCAAAATTGGATTTAAGTCCTGGCTCTTCGGTGATCTTGGGCAATATACCGGTAAAGCCCCCACTCTTTGAAGACTATCAGGAGAATCTTGTGATCAATAAGGCTGATTTTATTAAAGTTACAGTAAATAAGGATACCACCTGAATAGTATTAGTAGTGTTTTAAAAGGTGAAGTCAGAGAGAAGTTTTCAAACAGTTCCAGGACCTTAGGGTAAGTCTCACAAGACAGAAATTGGGCAGAAAATTGGGCAGAGTCTGTGAAAAATCGCTGAAGTGGGTGGGGAGAGCAAGGTGCGGACCTTCAAGTGGTGTTGATAAGTCAGCTGTTTTAGTTGGATCACAACCTTATGTTCTGGGAGCTGACAGCCAGCAAGGAAATGGGAACCTCATGGTGCAGGCAGCTCAGAAATGGTTGTTTGGTTTAGTGTTATTGAACAGAGGTTTAGGAAAATAATATCTGGTCTACATATCATTTAATAAAGGAAATAATGTTGATTTCAGCTCTCAGTACTCATGCTTTTTAAGCCATAGTACCTTTATCTTTGAAATGCAAGTTGTGAATGTTAAATAAGATAATGCAGGGCTATATTGAATAAAATATGTGCATTTTGATGCCAGCATCAGAGAACCCATGTTCTGGTAATTAGACTGCCCAATTCCAAATCCCGTTTCATCACTCCCTAGCTTGTCTCCTTCAGTGGATTGCAAATGTTTAACATAATCTTTACCTATCTTATAATTAGAATTTAAAACCCATATTTTGATATTGGATTGCTAGTCCATAAACAGAAGTGACTGAAATCAAAATGTGTGTGCTTGTCTAACCCCACTATTAACAATCATTATTTTATTTGCAGAATGACATGAATTACATAGCATCCAGTGGACTTCTATTCAAAGATGGCAAAAAGCGGATTGATTACATTCTGGTTTATAGAAAGTCAAATATACAGTTTGACAAAAGAAACACATTTGAAAAGAACCTCAGGGCAGAAGGCTTGATGTTGGAAAAGGAGGTAGGTGTTTTAATAATCTTAATTATGTGATATAATATGCTGAAAGAAAGATGTTCTTTTAGGTTTTAGTATGAAAAGTGTGTAGCACATGGCTTTATAAAATGTATAGTTATTTTCTCCCAAATGAAAAAATAATCCATACTATGTATGGTCCATTTAGATTTGTATTCCTTTTATACTCTGTGCCTTTCTGTAAATTTATTTTTTTCAAAGTGAATAACAGTTATTACATTTTTTTAAATTGAAAGGGAAATAATTATCTACTTATATAAAAACCATGGGTGGTGTTCATCACATACAGACAAACAGCCGAGACCGAGTGGAAGGAAGTCAGTCCTACAGGGGTTGTCTTGGCAAGGGCTGCGCCCTCCCCCAACCTGTTTCCTGGAGCTGTTTCCTGTAAGGGCAGAGTTTGAGGCAGGAACCCACCCTGGGAGCCTGGAGGCAGATCTTTCTAAAGTGTGAACCTGAGTGGGGCGGCTGAAAGGCTTAGAAAAGACAGACAAGAGAATGAAAGCTGGGTCTCGGTGGGATGCTGCTTCTCTGAGAGACAGCGACCACGCCCACAGCCATGCCTTTATTTTATAGCAGATGCTATGAAACAAAGTAAGGGCGTAACCAAGATGTTTACAAACATTCTCCTGGGTTTCAATCCTACTCAACTACATGCGCCTGAACTCTATCAAGCCCACATCACTCAGGGACATGGGGCCACGTGTTTGGACCATAGGTTAAAGTTACAACTACAGCTGTTGACTATAATTGTGCTGGGAGGGCCCTGCCCTCCAAGCTGGGACTTGCACGTGGCAATGAGAGGACTGTGGCCTCTCATCAGTCCAAGGCTTGAACCTGTCCAAAACACTGTAGCGGCTCCGCACAATAAAGTTTTAATTCTGTTTCTTTGTTACTAATATTGTGGACCCACCCCATAACAAAGAAACAAAGGAAAAATTCCCCATCGAATTTCTGAATAGTATTACTTCTTCGGGAATGCCTTGTCATAAATTAAAATTGAAAGTGGGCGCAATCATCATGCTATTGAGAAATCTCAATAGTAAATGGGGTCTTTGTAATGGTACCAGATTTATTATCAAAAGATTATGACCTAACATTATTGAAGCTGAAGTATTAACAGGATCTGCAGAGGGAGAGGCTGTTCTGGTTCCAAGAATTAATTTGTCCCCATCTGACACTAGCCTCCCATTTAAATTGATTTGACGACGGTTTCCCATGATGTCAGCATTTTTGATGACTATTAATAAATCACAAGGAAAAACTCTAGACAGAGTAGGCATGTTCCTACCTGAACCCATTTTTGCACACGGTCAGTTATATGTTGCTTTCTCTCGAGTTTGAAGAGCATGTGATGTTACAGTTAAAGTTCTAAGTACTTCATCACAAGGGAAATTAGGCAAGCACTCTGAAAGTGTTTTCACTCTTAATGTGGTGTACAGGGAGATATTAGAATAAGTTTAATCACTTTATCAGTCATTGTTTGCATCACTGTTATTTTCATATCATGTTTTTGTTGTTTTCATATCATGTTTTTGTTGTTTTTATATCATGCCTCTGTTGTTGTTATATCCTTTTGTTACTGTTTATTTATTAATAAATTTATATATGATTTTCATATACATTTTACTAATTTCCTTTCATCGCTCACATTTCTATTATAGAGAAAGGGCAAATAGCAATATTAAAATATCTCTGCTAATAAATTCCCTTTTTAAAAAAAAATATTTTATTGAATTTTTACAGATAGGAAGGGAGAGGGATAGAGAGTTAGAAACATCGATGAGAGAGAAACATCGATCAGCTGCCTCATGCACACTCCCCACTGGGGATGTGCCTGCAACCAAGGTACATGCTCTTGACCAGAATCGAACCTGGGACCCTTGAGTCCGCAGGCCGATGCTCTATCCACTGAGCCAAACCAGTTAGGGCAATTAATTCCCTTTCAATGTGCACAAATTTTGTGCACTGGGCTACTAGTACCTATTTAAAGTACAAATCCCTATGAAAGGAAAAATGAAATGTTGAAAGAAGAGATCTCTTCTACACTCATGACCTTTGATCTTTTTACTCTGCATAGCTTTGCCTTTTCCAGAATGTCATATAGTGAAATCACAGTGCATGGCCTTTTCAGGTAGCATTTTTCACAGAGTTGTATACATTTACACTTCCTTCATGTCTTTTCATGGCTTTATAGCTCCTTTCTTTTTAGTGTGGAAGGCAGGAGGAAAGGGAAGGGATAGAAAGATTAAGGAAACAGGAGAGAGATGAGATAAAAAAAAATTAAAGGCCTTTGGGTAAGGGTGGAAGGGAAGATCTAGTAATAGTTATAATATCAAGTATAATA
This sequence comes from Myotis daubentonii, assembly GCF_963259705.1. Lineage (NCBI taxonomy): Eukaryota > Metazoa > Chordata > Mammalia > Chiroptera > Vespertilionidae > Myotis > Myotis daubentonii. The sequence goes on from NC_081848.1 coordinate 60,918,756, forward strand.
CAAGGGAAATCAAGATTTCTGAATTATATTTTAAAGTCAATTTTCTACAACTATTTCTTGCCAAAGATATTTTTGCAAAAAGTTTATCTTTACTTATGTTTCTAATTCTAAAAGTAATGACCTTGATTTTTGATGGTTGAGTTAATTAGGACTCTATGAATTATCCCAATGTTAGTGTGTAAAAATCAGCCTGCTGTGACAAATGCAGTTTGAGTGAACAAAAACATATCTCTATAAAAAGCATTTTAACATTATATCATACAAATGATTGCCTTAAGGTTTCAATTTAAAATATTTTAATACTGTTTGTATTGAGTCCCTATTGCTGCTTTACAAATTACCACCCATTTAGCAGCTTAAAACAAAAGCCACTTATTAACGCACAGTTCAGTTTCTCACAAGACTTACATCAGTGTGTCAGCCTGTATTCTCACCTGGAGCGCCAGGTATTCTCAAGCTTATGTGGTTGTGGTAGGATCTAATTCCTTGTGGTTGTACAACTGAGGTTCCCATTTCATTGCTGGCTGTCAGCCAGGGACTGTTCTCAGCTCCTAGAGCCCATTCTCATTCCTTTTCACATGGCTCCCCATCTCCATTTTCAAAACCAATGATGGAGAATCTTCATTGTGTCCCTCTCCTATTTTGAATCTTTCTTGCCAGGAAGAGTTCAGTTCCTTTTAGGGGCTCATCTGCCATGGAGGATCATCTATTTTTCTTAACAACAAATATGACATATAACAAACCCAATTATGGGAATAAATATCCCATCCTATTCACATGTCCCCAGGATTGTATGGGACAAGGACAGCCACAGAGGACAAGGATCTTGGAGAACTTGTTAGAATTCTGCCAGCCACACTGTTAAAAAACAGCAGCAGCATGAAGAAGTGTACAGCCCTTCTAAGCAAACAGACTTAGAAAGAAACTTACCTCTATGATGACAAAATAGAATCTAAGTATATATTTAGTTTAAAGCTTATTATTTTTACTGATGACTAGAAGTTTTGTAAATACAGTTATTTGAACTACCAAACTGAGCATTTGCATTATCATAAACGTTTGTTTTCTGTCAAAGTTTCTACTATTAAAAGCTATGGCCTTTGGTGGCAACTTAACTTTAATCACTATTATAGAAAGTATTTAGGGCTTGTGACAGGCAGAAAGGGGAAACTGAAGTGGTGAAAATGTCTGCAAGGCTGGATTTTTAGCTAAAAAATGGGAGTATTTCTTAGTGAACAGTCCTAATTTTTTAAACTTATATTTAAGAGAGCTGGTACTGAATAGGTCTCATATCCTTATTAAATTGTATGTTGATGTGAACAGTTGTTAGTCATATTATGAACAGATATGATGCATATTTGAAGGCCACATAAATAAATAGGTACATGATCTGTACCTGTCAGCGTAGGTTCTTTGTTATCCAAATACATTCCCAGAATATATCAGCAATTTGTCTTTATCTTAGACTTAATACCACGAGCAATCCCATTTTATTTTATTTTAGTTATCTGCCACCAACTAGCCAGAGTGACTTTATAGAAACAATTTTTAAATTTCCTCCTCTCTCAAGAGTGAATGCTCTACCTCTTGGGAATTTTGGATGGAATTCCTATATAATAAAGAGGTAATATGCTAATTAATCCTCACACCCTCACAAGATGGCTGCCTAGGAGGCGGAGCTGTTGACGCTGACTAGCACAGAAACCGACCAATGAGAACCCATTCTGGGTGAACTGTGAAGGCAGAAACCAAGGTGGAGGCTGAGGAGGGGTTTTAAGGGCAAAAGCTGTTTGGTGTAAGGTGTAACAAAGCAGTTCACTTTTTTAATGACCGGATTGTCAGTTTAATGCATATGACTGGCTATCAGTCCAAATATAGGGATTATGTTTTTTTTGTCTACCAAGAGCATCTCCACCTGCTGAAAAAGGCTTTTCCCCCCATTTTCACCACTTCAGTGTCCCCTTTCTGCCTGTCACAAGCAATCCTATCCTATATAATTTATATTAATAAAAGGGTAATATGCTAATTAGACCGGGTCAACCGACCATCTTCCGGATGTTCAACTTTCTTCCGGACAAAACCATGGTGGTGGGGGCTAAGGCAGAGGCAGTTAGGGTTCATCAGGCTGGCAGGGGGCTGGGGGCAATCAGGCCAGCAGGGGAGGGCAGTTGGGAGCAACCAGGCCGGCAAGGGTGGGCAACTGGGGGTGAGATCAGGTTGGCAGGGGGTTAGGGGCAACCAGGCCAGCAGGGGAGGGGAGTTGGGGGAAAGATCTGGCTGGCAGGGGAGGGCAATTAGGGGCTATCAGGCAGGCAGAGGCAGTTAGGGGTAATCAAGTTGGCAGGGGAGAGCACTTAGGGGCAGTATCAGGCTGGCAGGCGAGGGGTTAGGGGCAATCAGGCAGGCAGGCAGAGGCAATTAGGGGCAATCAGGCAGACAGGCAGGTGAGCAGTTAGGAGCCAGCAGTCCCAGATTGTGAGAGGGATATCTGATTGGAGAGGGTGCAGGCTGGGCTGAGGGAACCCCCCAACACACACCCTGTGCATGAATTTCATGCACTTGCCCACTAGTAATTAAATAATAATGTGAAGTGTGAGGGCAGTTGGTATTTTGTTCCTTCAGAAAAGCCTGCTTTCCCCAGAGCCACACAGAATAGTGCCAGATTGGGAACTTTTGATTGCAAGGAAGAAAGTAATGTTTCTCCATGCCAACCCCATCCCTTCACCAAACCCTGCACAGTAGCTACAAGAAAGTGAAACTCCTTTTTTTTAAAATAAAGGTATAAAAAAAGAGAAATTATGTTGAGGGAATTATAAAAAAAGATAGTTCATGCCGCTTGAAAAGATCTGTATTTAATATTAAGACATACAAAATGAGAAATGTTCTTGCTCTGTTAGCTTGACATTTTACTCATTGGTGATAGAGTTAATGCAGAAACATCCTTCTAAAGCACCCCTTCAGGTGCATTAGATTATTTAACACTTAAAGGTTGATTGGAATAAATTAATAATCAGTGCTAAGCCATCTATTCATGATGCTTATTTGATTCCTCATGTAGCACCTCTTCCAGAATCATTCTGGCTTAGTAATTGCTTTCTTATCTCCACTATTTCATGCTTAGGTACAAGTTATAAAGAATGTACTCAAAATAAGTTACATCCATTCATTTATTGAACATTTATAAATTAGTATCTTCTCATTCTTTACGTTTATTTAAAATAAACATATGCCAAGTATGGAAGGTCCTTGGAAATTGTACTCAGGTGAAAGTATTTTTTACTGCTTTTCCCATGGCGATTTGCAAAATACCTCAATAAGCTATGAGAGAGAGAAAAAATCATGGTCCAAATTTTTGGATATTCAGATTACTTTTTTCAACTTGTATATTTTTAGCAACTACATGCATATTAAATTGTCTCACAAGTTTTCTAGTAAGAAACCTAGAACAAACTTGACCATTGGATACACCCCCCAAACACACACACAACACACACACACACACACACACACACACACACACACACACACACACACACACCTCTTTTTTTCATAATACTGTACTCTTTGAACAAACTTTGGCAAATGCTAGTCTGTAACAGTGCCTGCCTTATGCCATCAGTGGTGAAGCTGCCTTCTACATCAGAGTGTTAACCCAATGAATGTCTCATTGCTTTTGAATAATCCTGTTTAAAAATGTTGCTAATATAAATGGGAAATATTGTCCTGGCAAACGTGTGAAATTAGCCATATCTAAAATAGAGGGCTTTGTGAATAGATGAATATAAAATTTTACAGTTTCATTTTAAGAGCTATATGATTTTAAATTAAACCAATAAATTTCTTCCTTACTTTAGAGTTTTTAAGATTGGTATGTTTCTTGAGAAGTTCCATCTAATTGAAATGCAAATGAACAATGCTAACTAAATGGAGTCCCACTGTGTCTAACCTGGCAGTTGTGTCTAAATGGGAACAGATAGCAGTTCTTCCTTTATCTATATTCAGCTCCTCCAATCACATGGAGGAGAAGCCCTGTGGGATTCACTACTCACATGATGACAAACTTTTTCTTAGCTCTTTGGTCCTCAGATATAGTAGGAGTTTCAGAACATAACTGTCTAGATTTAATTTTTAAAGCAAAATATGAATGTGAATAATATATAATACCAGAGTAGTCAATTATTTTTTTTCTTTAAATCTTCTGGAACTTATGGTTTCTCTCTACTTGTTTTATTTTTTTATTGTTTTATTGCTTAAAAGTATTAAAAAGGGTATTACATATGTGTCCTTTTTTTCCCCGCCCTTGACAAACCCCTGGGTCAATTATTAATAGACTTATTTTAGACTATTGAACCACATCTAAGAATCTTGATGACTAGTGGGCTCAAAGAGGTATCTGATTCTTTGTTAATGATATGAGCAAAATATTCAGAACAATGGGATCCAATTTTGAGATTTCTGAAGAATTAGGCCAAGGTACACATTTTTGTCAGGTAATGGATTTGTAGGATTTATACTCATTCCCCTCCCCCGCCAGGATTTCTATAGTACCAAACAAGTGGTAATTACTCAATAAAATATGCTCAAAGAATCAGTGAATGAATTAATGAATGACTTGTGAGCAAGAAAGAGAAGAACTTGACAAAGTATCCAACAAGAATAATTTAGATTCCTAATTGGCTCCTAATTTTTCTCATTGGGGATTCTGGATTTTGATAATGATTAACATGAGAAAATGCACTAACTCATATCATGATTGTTCCTTGTATATAATTCATTATTAGATTTTTACTTAAGATTTGTATGCACTAAGAAGTGCTATTCATATAAATTACTTTTAAATTCATGACAATGATTCATGTATAGACAAGAGGACAATGTTCTTTTCTCTCAAATCAAATTGTCCCATAATATCACCCGCTCTGACTCTCAGTAATGGTGCCTGTCCTGCTGTTCTTTGCAGCCAGCCGTTGCAAATGCTGATATCATGTTTATTAAAATTCACATTCCATGGGACACATTGTGCAAGTATGCAGAGAGGCTGAATATCAGGATGCCCTTCAGGTACTTTCCAATTTTATTTCATCTCTCTAAGTGTATATTAGCATTGGCCATTTTGCAAGACCTTAGGGCAATAAATGTAACCATTTCAACAAGGGAAATGCTTTTTCTTCCAAAGGTTGGATAATCTTGGACACTTTTTCTCTTTTCTGGTATCTTTCTCTAATGTGGTAAACTTTCTGCTTCCTTAGATACTTTATATCATTGCCAGGTGGACTTGCCTAGAGGGAGAGGAAAAACAGTCGTTTTCAAATTTTAACTGATAACATAATTCCCAAGATCAGTCTCACTTCTTATTTCATGTGAGGAGATAGAACTCTTATTGTTTTTGTGGAAGGAAGACAGTGTAAAATGTACCATCCTTATGTTTACAAATGCAGTGTTCTGTGGATATTGGTTAGCAGGAATCATCCCTTAGGTGCAATTCAACCAGATGGTTTCTTAGCTCTGCCCTCAGTAACAATGGGAAATAGAAATAAGATGCCTGCTCAGTTCAAAGATTTTTCAGTCCTTCCTATAGGTTAGCAAATATTGAACAGACATGTTTTCTGATATTGTGTATCTTGTATTATATGCAGAATGTTTCACCTTCCTAAATCATTTCTCAAAATAAAATTCAACAGTGTTCCTACTATGCACAAAGTGTTAACTCACATCGACGATATGAACATTTACATTTATTTGGAGCTCAGTGTGCTTTATCAGCTGCTAAGAATGTTTTAATAGGTTCAGAGTAACAAGGTACCATTAAAACAGGCATCTAGTTAATAAAAATGAAAGAAGAGTAAGGGTGCAAGTCATAAATATGGAGATATTTCTCACACCTGATAACATGAAAGAGGCCAACTCTGTTAAGAGTGCTGACATCCTTAAGTCTTATGCTATTTACTTTTTAAAAAATGATATTAATTTTTTTATTTCCTGGTAATGGTGTATTTGAAAGAAGAGTTCTGATACATCTGAAGAAAGAAATATAAAAACCATAAAACCTATGCAGTTTAGCATCTCTTTTTCTTGATGTTGTGTCTGAAATTTTCACCTTTTTTAAAAAATATTTTTAATGATTTCAGAGAGGAAGGGAGGGGGAGAAAGAGAGAGAAACATCAATGATGAGAGAGAATCATTGATTGGCTGCCTCCTGCATGCCCCCTACTGGAGATCAAGCCCACAATCCAGGCATGTGCCCCAACAGGGAATCGAACTGTGACCTCCTGGTTCATAGGTCGACTCTCAACTGCTGAGCAATGCTAGTCTGACTGAAAATTTCATCTTTTATAATGTTTTTCAAAAAATACGGCATTGTGAAACTTTTGGAAAGCACCATTGAAATTCTTATGATTTAATAATAATATATTAGAAAATATGTAACATTTCCCAAAGTGTATCAAAATGTACCACAGGCTCTTAGTAGAAAAATATACTGTGACCAAATATGCTTCTGAGTTTCTGAGCTACACAATGTTTCTTCACTTTAGGAATTTTTAGACAACTGGTTCTCGTTCTCAGTCAAAGTTCCTCAAAATCACCTGGGAAATTGTAAAAATAAAGGTTCATGGAACCCACACCAGAGTTCTGGTGTATTAAGGCTAGGATATGATTGGGTATATACATTTGTAACAAACATCTCAAATTATTCTGACGCAGGTGAGAAAGAAATGTCTCAGAGATTTTAATATGTTTACAGCTATATATTTTTTATAAATTTCAAAAAGCAGTTATATAGAGCAATATTTCCCAAATTTCCATATGATAATAGATTTTTAAACATTGTAATATGAATAGTGTTCTTGGGAAAATAGCTGGAGAAATGCTGGAACACAGAGTTCTTTGGAAATATCATTCCAGATCAGTTTAAATAATAGATGCAGCATTAACTAATTATTTAGTAACTAACCACTCATTTATTTATGATACTCCTGAAATTTGGGGTAGTTCTCAGCTTCTAAAAAGAGAATGCTAGTCAAGCATAAACTACATGACCAAGTGCTTTCATGATGGCCAATTCAGTTTCCAACTGTCACATTTTAAAAATATATTTTTATATGTTTGTATTGATTTCCAAGAGAAGAAGGGAGAGAGAGAGAGAGAGAGAGAGAGAGAGAGAGAGAGAGAGAGAGAGAAGAAGAAGAAGAAGAAGAAGAAGAAGAAGAAGAAGAAGAAGAAGAAGAAGAAGAAGAAGAAGAAGAAAGAGAAAGAGAGAGAAACATCAATAATGAGAGAGAATCATTGACTGGCTGCCTCCTGCATGCCTCCCACTGGGGATCGAACACACAACCCAGGCATGTGCCCTGAATAGGAATAGAACCATGACCTCTTGGTCATAGGTTGATGCTCAACCACTGAGCCACAATGGCTAGGCAAGTGTTCTCACATTTAAGAACATATACTAGTATACTGTCTTAAAATTAAAATATACAAGAATAACAAAGAACTTAAATAGAAAAAATACATATCTCTTTTTAAGTATTTATGCATAAAAATGTTACCTATGTTTGGCTAATCTATGTATTTATTCAGTGTTGAAATGTACATATTACATTTCACAAAGAAAAGCTGCAAATTTATTTAGGAAAATGATATTAGAATTATAAACCTATTTGCAAATTTTTCAGCTAACTTATTGAATAAACATGAATTTTGAGAAATTTATCTAATTTTCAGCTTGAATGTGTGTACAGAATCGTATGTACTATGTTTTCTAGCTAATTCTTTACTTATTTGTCCAAAGTAAATATGGCCTACATATTGGACTTAATGTTTTAAAACTAACCAAGAATATTTCAGAGAATTAAAATAATCTACATTTTCCAGTTTTTATTCTATCAGGAAGGACTTAATCTGTCTCCTCTATAGTCTAGAAATATCAAGTCCTGATTTTATTATTTTTCTCTTGATTCAGAGGTGTTTCCTATTCATTCTTAGCCCACTTTCACATTAGAAGTTTCAAACATATTTTAGGATGATTCAGTCATCCTGTAGCTTCTCAGGGTGAGTTCCCAGATGGGGTCAACCTTACATTTTTCCTCAAGCTTCTCCTCCCACAAATATTTTAAACATGAAAAGTTTGGGGGAATACTTAAAAATTATTAAGAACAATCTTTTCTTTCTAGATGGAAGAACAATCTTCCTTTTTAATCACAATTAGGATTAAATTCCGATCACTTTTTGAATGCAAAAGATTCTTTACTCAAAAAAATAAAATAACATAAAAACATATAGGAAGCCCAATATGTAGAATAGATCACAGTGGAGTAGTTCTGCTTGACAGGAGAGCGGGGTCCTGGGTCCCAGCCATGTGATTGCCCTCCTCACTCGGCCCCACAGTCATCTCCACATGTGGCCACCTGGCTCTGGGAAACACTGGTTGGAAACAGTATTGATATAATTATTTATGGTTAATTTTGAGTGGTTGTTGTAATAGGTGGGTCGATAGGTAGATAAATGCTGCCCTGATGCAAGGTGGAAATTAGCAGACTCTTTTCAAAGGAAAAAATAAAGTTCTGTACCCAAATAGTACAGTCAATAAATGATCCTCAACTTGCAATTTATACTCCAGTGGTTACCAAATTAATCGCAGCTCCTGAACCTTAACAACGTTTGATCTTGCTCCCATAACCATTTCATATGCGGGCCAGAATGCCGTGGCCCCAGTACTCACTCAGAGGACTATTCCCGCTCATGCTTCAAGATTCCGCACAGATAACACATCCTCCAAAAAGCCTTCCCTGTCTCCTTCCTCCTCCATCTACAGAAACCGATTGGGATCCCTTCGTGGGAACGTCCACAGCACTCTGTTATCCTGCAGGGTCACATTTCAATGTAACTACCACTTGTCTCCTCAATGGTAAAGGAAGCTCTCTGAGGGAAAGACCCTCTTTATTTTCAAAATCTTTAAAGGTTATACCTTATTACTGATTGCAAAATCAGAAATGTTCATTACATACATGTTTGTATAGATGGATGAATAGATGGATGACTTCATATAACAAATGATCCAGTTAATATGCATTGTGTAGCAGAAGTGAAACCTTTAAAAAATAGAATTAAAAATCAGAATTCTAAAGTGATTTATTGATTTATAAAAGTGATTTTGTTATTAGTAATTTAGATTCTGAAATTAAAACAATGTAAATTCAAAATTATTTCTACTTTTAAAAATTTTATCTTTAAAGTTGAAAGTATTACAGATGTTACTTTTTTTCCCATTGACCTCTTCAACACACTGTTGTCTGTGTCCATGGGTTATATATATCTGCATATAAATTATTTGATTACTCTTTTCCCACCCATCCACCCACCTCTGCCTTCTATCTGAGATTCCACATTCTGTCCTACTATACTGGCTGATTTTATGTCTTTCTTAAGCATTTGGAAGTTGGAATATTGAAATGCTCAATATGATTGAATGCTGTCATTCACTGGTTTCACTATTTTCATTTGACTTTCCCCAGCTGATGTTTATTATTTTTCAGGAAAAGATCCTACTACACTGACCCTCGGAGCAAATCAACGGGCAGGTTGGTGGGTGATGCCTAATTTGTTTATGACTCATTTGTTATTGGGGGGGGGGATAGAAATACATTCAATTACCCTTATCAGCAGTTGTAATTTTAAGGGAAAAAAACACACTTTATTGATTTATTTAAGAGATTTCAAAAATGACTTGTGCTAAATTTAACAATGTTTAAAAACAGGTAATTTTTTTTTTTATGCACCATTGACATTCTTGCAATCCTCAGTTGACATAATTGCAATTATATCTCCCATCTTAGGAGATTTTACTTTTAGAAATAGTTATAAAACCAGATTTATAGGTAAATGTTTGACCCAGTAGAGTAATACAACAGACCCAATAGAGACCCTCTGGATCAGATGATCCAAATCTCTTATTTGACAGGTGGTAAAGGAAAGACCAGCATTCACAGTGGTGAATTGAATCGCCATGCAGCACATTTTCAATCAAAGACCTACTCTATTCCACCACCTGAATCTTTCTTATCCTAGCATTAAAACAATCTTCTTTTCAAAGTGTTTCATCTCTTGCCTATTTGGGTAACAGTAGCTATGACAAAGGAATTAATCAAACTATAAGCCTGAAAGAGAAGAAATTCTCCCACCTGAATGCCTGACCCTGTTTCACTAGAGGAAATGATTTTGCCTTTACTGAATACTAAAACAAAAGGCTCCTTACACTTGACTGTTTTTCTGTTCATTGTAAAATAATCAATTACCAAAAACAAAATGTGAATGTGGTAGAGTATGCTCTATTGAATAGTATTGCAGGATGTTACAAGTCAGATTACAGAAACCCGAAGCATATATTGCAAATATCAGCCCATTTTAGGAAAGGATTCAGTAAATCTAGTTCTTTTACCAAGAAAATGGCTAAATATAATTTAGAACTTTACAATAGAAAAAAATTCAGTTTTAAAATAGGGAAATATTGGTGTCTTAAGATGTGGTCAGGATTGGTAACAAGATAAGTAAATCATGGGGAGGGAGACATAATATTAAGCAAGTACTAAAGGAATCAGTATTCAAATCACTCTTTTTAAAAATGATTGTTAATGATGATCTTCAGCCAAGTCAGGTTTTTGTTGTCCGGTTAGCATGCTTGGATTTAGAATGGGCTTTGATCATTGCCCTTGTTCCTATTTGGTCCTGGTCTGTGTAGCAAATATCCGAAGTTATTTTTGCATAATAAAGCCAAAGTCATTGGAATATTGTAATTTATAAATTTACAACTGCAGGTTTTTCTTTTTTTCTGCATGTGCCTGCTCAATGTTGGACATGTTGCTAAATGTCTGGGTTTGTTTTCATGTGCTCTATAGAATTAGTGAGATTTTTCTGCTGTGTAATTAGTGGGTTTTCTGATAAATAGGCATCTTTCTTTCAGAGACTTGCAGAAGGGTAAAATGCTGCATGTTAAAATAGCAACAGATGTCTATTTATGTAGTACTGCCAAAATTTAGTTTTAGCATAAATGTGTTTGGAATGGCTAATAAATCTGTGTGTATTAAATCCTAAAGAAACATTTTATTTTTTATAATATTTTTATTGTTTTTTTAGAGGGAGGAAGGGAGAGAAAGAGGGAGGGAGAGAAACATAGATGTGCAAGAGAAACATCTACTGGTTGCCTCCTGCACACGCCCAGACAGGATTGAACCCACAACCTGGGTATGTTCCCTGACGATATCCAAACCACCACCTCTTGGTGTACAGGACAAAGTTCCAACCAACCAAGCACCCAACCAGGGCACATTTTTAGTAGTGGGGAAAAAATGTTTCTATTTTGGTCAAATTTAAAAGTAAACTAGAAAAATGAAAACACTACTGTGTGTCCTATGTTTTATTATATTTTGTATTTTTTTATTTCATGAAATAAAAATTCAGTTATAAGTTTTTTTAAATGACCATTGAAGTCCTTTAAGCATTACCATAGTCAAACCTCCTTACAATTTACTTTTCACAAATATTCTCTATGTTCCTTTACTTTGTGGATGCATGTGGGGTGGATAGCTAATAAATAGGAAAGGTGATTATGAAAATATATTACATATTAAACTGAAAAAAGAATTTCATGTTATTTGCTTTAATTTAGACTTTCAATTGAGAAAATGAATTATCTTGATTTTTAAAAAATACATGTGGAGAAGAAAATTAAGATGTGTGTGTGTGTGGAGGGGATGATCATCATTGTTACAAAATTACAAAACCAATTTGTGGATAGTTGGAAAGAGGGGAAAAATCAATCATGTATACTTTGATTCAATTGTGCTTATTCTTTCTTGAAGTGGGAAAGGTGTTTTGTGCAAAGATATTTTAGCCAATAAACATGAGGGGATAATTAATGTACAGGCACTTATCCAGCTTTTGAAGTTCATCATTTCTCTAGACAGGTTGATAGGCAGTAGTTACAATTTTATTATTGGTGCTATTTATCATTTGGCACTGCACTTTCACATTCAATTAGCAAAGCATCTTCAAAATGACCCTTCAGGGCAGCAGAAAACATTGTGGGTTTTCTGATAAACAGGAATCTTTCTTACAGAGACTTGCAGAAGGGTAAAATGCTGCATGTTAAAATAGCAACAGATGTCTGTTTGGAGATCAGGAAAAATCAATAACTACGTCGTCACTGCTCCCCACCACCCATGCCTCATCCCCCAACCTTCGCAGCTGGTGTGGTACAGTTGGGGCTCTCACCAAGTTCTTTTGACCTTTTAATTCAGATTTCTTTCCTGCATGGGTGTGGTTGTGAGTGTGAGTGTGTTTATGTCTTTTGAGAAGTCATTTTTGGAATGGCTGTGGAAGGTAGGCATTACTCTGGAATGCAGCCTAATCTAATTCTAACATGTGGCTTTGTTCCAGTATGCACAATTATTTTAGAAGACTCAAAAAATGGATGTCCCAAAACCCAATGGTTCTGGACAAGTCAGCTTTTCCAGACCTGGAGGAGTCAGACTGCTACACTGGCCCCTTCAGCCGTGCGCGGATTCACCAGTGAGTCCCCATCTGCTTTCTCCCACGACCTGCCTTGGTATCTGTCTTTATCTGGAAGTTGTTGATAGAATAAACATAGCTGGGACCAGTTCCATTGTTTTCCAAATAAGTCAGAGAATGTATCATTTTATTAAAATGCACACTTAGAATGAAACTCAGTGAACATGATTAATTATCAACTCTGTTGTGGAGACATTCCAGTAACGAATGATTAATTGTACTAGTAAACTCATGGATTGAGCTAGCTCCCAATTCTTTCAAAATAATTATTATGGTTAGTAAGTCACTCAGTTAAAGTAACAAAAATGATGATAATAATAGAATTGTTATTAAATAACATCCTTGAATAATGGATTTTTCTAATTAAATTATATTTATAATTATACTTAATTAATTGTATATATTAATTTAATCCATTGTAATACAATTTTATTAAACTAAGGTGAATATGATTTTTTAGCAATTTTTACAAGCCTATCTATTTGTCTAACTACCAACATATCTCTACTCATTTATTTATTCAATTATTAAGTTTCTACATGACTCAGAATGAGGTTATGATATAGTCCCTGCTTTCACAGTTCTTCCAGGCTACTGGGTCAAAAATCTTAAGTTAATAATTAAACACAATAGTATACACATAAAGATGGAGAAATGCACAGTATACAGTAAGTCTATAGCTGCAAGATCAATTTGCTATACGCAGTTTTAGACTGACATCTTCTGGGATGTAGGATGTTGAGAGGCAGGATGAACCAGAATTCCTGGCCACTAAACATGTAACAGAACCAGTAATCAATGGGAAACCCCTCTTTCTAAATATTTATGTTATTATTTACTCTTAGAGGCAGATTTAGAAGCATTCTTCTTAATTCCAGCTAAGAAGTGGAGGAAGCAGTGTAAATCCAAATGAATTCCAAATTTAGAAAGACATTGTACTTTTAGCTTTTTGCCATACTTTTTCAGGCTCTGTGATACAAAAATTAAAACAACAAAAAGCCTGCCATTTCTCTTTGAACCCAAGAAACTAAGGTGATCTTTGAAAAATATCAATTAGATCATGAAACTGTCTTGCTTAATACCACCCCAATGGCCTCCCATTTACACTTATCATATAATGCACATTTTTACCATGTGACCATAAATGCTGTGGTCCCTCCTAACAATATCACCTCATCTTCTACAATTTCCACACCATTTACTGATTTTCAGGTCACATGCTTTGGTTCCACCCATCAAAAGCTCAACCTTAAGTCTATCTTAGAGTCTTTGTTCTTGCTGTTCTCTTTACATGGAATATCCCTTCTTATCATTCAGCTGTCACTCAAAAGTCATCAGCTCAGAGACCTTCTCTGAGAATCTTATCTATAGTCCCCTTCCCCCAGTCATTCTCTATGCCATTAGGCAGTTTTATTTTTCTTCATAGCAATTTCTGAAATTATGTAACTGATTTATTTACTTATACATTATCTGTTTCCTTTATTTGTAATGTACCTTCATAGAAAAGGAATTTATCTGCTAAAAAAAATATGTGTTCAGGGAATTCTGAATCAATCTGATGGTAAAATATTTGGTGGATATTCCTTCTGATTCTTATCATTAACAGGACACAGAACTGTTAACTCGGTGCATCTAAGTACAAAAATAAAAAGCACAATAGCAGAATATTGGAGGGGCTCTGAGTCTAATCCCATGGACAGGTATACAGATTACCATAATACAGGGCAGAGTAAAAGTAATGCATTAGGAATGACAAGTAAAATGCACACATTTTTGTGAGAGGGAGAAGCTACCTCCAGAGGAGAAGACCTAGGAAACTTTTATGAAAAGCTAGTTCTTTTCAAGCCACTAAAAATGTGGAAGGAGGTGGTGAGAGTAGGGGAACAGATATGAGAAACAGAGCAAAATCTCAAGGTAAAAAAGATGGGACTCTGAGGTGATAAGTTCTACACTTTGACAAACAAACAGATACAAGAAGCCAGACCTATAAGAAGTAAAACCAAGGGGGGAGGTTGAAATGCAAGAACAGAGAGCCTCTGAGGAAAATAATATTGGAGAGCTGCTGAGAGGTTAATAGTAGGAGCCCTCCAGGGGTCAGAGCTGTGCATTAAAAATCAGGTGAGAAATTGCATGGCTGATTAGGGGTAAAGAGGCATTCTTTTCATAACCTATGCAAGAGGCTATGAGATCCAAAGCAAGATGTGTATGGAAACCAAGAGAGACTCAGTTTAGTTATAAAAGTTACTTTGTTTGGCAACTGTTTGAATATAGATAAAAAGAAATCAAGGGCCATAGAAGACCCAATACTTCAGATCTAAGAGTCTGAGAAAATGGTGGTTTATCATTCACAAAAAAAGCAACTGAAACAAAACTTGTCAGCAGTTGAGTGAGGACCAGGACACTTCCATTTTTTTTTTTTTTTGAGGTTCCCAGGATATCATAAAGTAAATGCTGAAACAGACAGTTCCTTCCCTCCTAGAATCGCCCTTTTGCTCTTTTCATCACTGACTCTTAGGCAGTTTCTCCTTGCAACTCTCCCTTTGTAGGGACAGAATAGGGCATGAAGGGAAGGAAGGACTATTGCTTGCCGCTAAGGTTTTATAAACAAAAAAGCTAGCTTGGATTGTGTGGCGTGGGGAATTACATGAATTTTTAATGTGCTCTGTTTGAAATTACATTGCATAATTAAAATAGATGGGAGCCCATGGAAACTCTGTTCTCTCCTCGTTTGATGCCAAACAACTAATATGAGGACATCCAGGCTTTCTTATAAACCAAACGATATTAAAGTGCATATTTGATTATGCTCTGTATGATTTATGCTTATTTTTCTCTGCCAAGTGATCTTTTTAAGAAGGTGGTTTCTCTTCCGATTTGCTCTACTTCATATGCATTCGTTTAAAGGAGAAAACAGATGGATGACTTCCCAGGAAGTTGTTACTGTTGCTGGATTCCGTGCTCTGCCCTGAATACTAAAATGGATGCCCTTATCTTAACAGCTTCATAATAAACAATAAGGACACCTTCTTCAGCAATGCTACTCGAAGCAGGATAGTCTACCACATGCTTCAGCACACCAAATATGAAAATGGAATATCAAAAGTGGGTAAGAACGCTAATGGAAAATGTAGAGAAAGTTGAATTTGCTGTTACTGATATTACCCAGAAATATTTGACTGAAGTTTTGCCTTCATGCATTAAATATGAATATATAACACATTGAGCACAAACTCTAAACATTCTGTTTTCAGCCTTTCAATAAAACGAAATAAAACAAAATCTTTGAAGAACACTTGGCCATATGTATCAAAATGCCAACTGTGCAAACGCTTTAGAACAGAAATTGTATTCTTGAAATTTATACCAAGGAAATAATCAGACTTTTAATAACAATATACAAAGACATTTGTTCATTGTGGTTTTGTAATATAATAAAACTAGATATACGTTAACTGTCCATCATTAGGAACTGACAAATAAATTAAGCAACATCCACATAATCTATTAAAAATGAAATAATTCAAAGATTTCTCAACACTAATAAATATTCTTTTGAGATATGTTAAGGGGTAAGGAATTCTTCCAATTTTCTGACTAAGTTTTTTAGTAAAACGAAAAGTTACTCCAGGCTCATGTGAGCTCATGTGAGTAAATATTAATATTCCCCCCATTTCATGATGTAGCAAAGTGAAATTGTATGTTGGCACCCTGCAAATTTCCATCAATTAATGTTGTAAGGATAGAATTCAACTCTTAGTATCTCTTTCAAAGCCTCGCTGTCCTTATAGGTGATGGTGGTTATGGAAGGCATTTGGGTTATTTTCAGTTTTCAAATTAACGTTTGAAGTTGAGTATGTTGCTGCAGAAGGAAGTCTTCATTTAAACAAACTCAAGAACTGTTTATTTCTTCTCTTTTCAGGTATCTGTAAACTGATAAACAATGGCTCATATATAGCAGCTTTTCCCCCGCATGAGGTAATTTTAAAATATAATTTCCATAAAAAACAATGTTCTCATGCTCAGTGCTTGATCCCATTTTTTTTTATTTTATTTAAATCTGGCTTCCCTCTCCCAGGAGGGTTCAATCAATGACTGGCCCTGGTCTTTTCTGAAACCCCCATTATATTTTGTCTCTACACTGGTTCCCCTGCCCAGAATCCTCCTGCAATTTTCCCTCATCAAGAATCCCAGCCTCGGAGGAAACTTATGGACATTGCTTGGCCACTCTGGCTACTGCCCTCTACTCCAACACAGAGACCATTTGGGAACCACACCACTCCCAAACAGGGCAGATTCCTGGTTTGTGCAAACTACTTTTGGATACCTGAAAATCAAACACAAACCCACAAAAAACCTTACAGCACATTAGGTACTTGATTCTCTGCCTGATATTACTTCTCTACTAGTTTTAAGTAGGAGAGCCTGTTCTAAACTATGGTGGGCTTTGCCTGCTGAGTCATGAATTCAATTTGAATTAGTTTTAACCCCCTCCCAAGCACCCATACATACACATTGTTTTAATATTAAGGCAACTTTGCATTTTAATATAAGAATGGGATCATTATAGGTTTCATTTCTGCACTTTCAGAACTAGTCACTCTTCTGTGTACAAATCCAAGAACTTATAGCCTTTGCCTGAGGAACCTTTGAGCCTGAGGAATTCACAGAACCGCACAATTCATAACAGATAAAATGTGTTGAGCACTTACTAATTGGTACTGAGCCAAATGTCTTTTATGGATCATCTCATTCAATCCTTGCAGAAAATCTTTGAGATATACAATGATATTAACTCCACTTTGTAAATGTCATTGAGGCATAGAAATGTTAAATATCAAAGGTACAGTTTTGAGCCCGGGAAGCCGCACTCCGTTTTCTCTCAATGATGGTAAAGTTATTGTGTTTATTAATAGACCTTAGATTCCAAACAGTAAAGTCTAGTTTACCTTAAGTTAAAAAAAACCTCATTGGTTTAAAAAGGAATTAAAGCCCTGCTGGTACGGTTCAGTAGGTTAGGCATCATCTTGTACTAAGTGGATGCTGGTTTTTGTTTTTTTATGGCTTTTTCCCCTTGTTTCTCTCTCTTTTTTAAAAATTCTTTATTGTTGAAAGTATTACATATGTCCCCCTGTCCCCCATTGTCCTCTTTCCCAGTCTGCCCACACTCCCCAGACCTGGCCTTCACTCCTCCCCCCATTGTCTGTGTCCATTGGTTATGCTTATATGCATACAAATTCTTTGGTTGATCTCTTACTCCTGTCTACCAATCCCTCCCGCCCCCACCATGGTCCATCTCCTGCCTTTCATCTGTGGTTTGATGGTCCGTTCAATGCTTCTATGTCTCTCAATCTATTTTTGTTCATCAGTTTATGTTGTTCATTATATTCCACAAATGAGTAAGATCATGTGATACTTATCCTTCTCTGACTGGCTTATTTCGCTCAGCATAATGCTCTCCAAGTCCATCCATGCTGTTGAAAATGGTAAGAGCTCTTTCTTTTTCACAGCAGTACAGCATTCTATTGAGTAGATCTACCACAGTTTTTTAATCCACTCATTTGCTGATGGGCACTCAGCCTGATTCCAAAGCTCAGCTATTATAAATTGTGCTGCTCTGAACATAGGGGTGTGTATGTTCTTTCTGATTGGTGTTTCTGACTTCTTGGGGTATATTCCTAGGAGTGGAATTACTGGGTCAAATGGGAGTTCCATTTTTAATTTTTTGAGGAAACTCCATACTGTTTTCCACAAAGGCTGCACCAGTCTGCATTCCCACCAGCAGCGTGAAAGAGTTGAGGATTCCCATTTCTCCACATCTTAGCCAGCACTTGTTTGTTGATTTGTTGATGATAATCATTCTGACAGGTGTGAGATGGTACCTCATCGTTGTTTTGATTTGCATCTCTCTGATGATTAGTGATTTTGAGCATGTTTTCATGTCTCTTGGCCTTCTGTATATCTGCTTTCAAGAAGTGTCATTTTAGGTCCTATGACCGTTTTTTGATTGTATTGTTTACCTTCCTTGTGTTAAGTTGTACAAGTTCCCTATAAATTTTAGAGATTAAACCCTTATCAGAGATAAAGTTGGCAAATATGTTCTCCCATGCAGTGGGCTTTCTTGTTGTTTTGTTGATGGGTTCTTTTGCTGTGCAAAAGCATTTTATTTTGTTGTAGTCCCATTTGTTTATTTTCTCTTTAGTTTCCATTGTCCTAAGAGATGTGTCAGTAAACATATTGCTTTGACATATGTCTGATATTTTGCTGCCTGTGGATTCCTCCTAAGATTTTTATGGTTTCCTGTCTTACATTTAGGTCTTTTGATTCCTGGTCAGGGCACATGCCTAGGTTGTGGTCTTGATCCCTGGTAGAATGTGTGCAGGAGGCAGCTCTCCCATCAACATTCTCTTTCCTTCCTTACTCTCTCTCTAAAAATCAATAAACTATTATTTTTTAAGAAAAGGAATTTAACAAAGGATTTTATAGGAGCTATCAGAATATTTTAATGAGGGAGAGATATGTAAAGTCATCATCATTCCAGAGATGAGCTAAATATACAATTTCTTAAGCTTTCAATAAATTATTTAATTACTCTATATTGGGGAAAAAAACAAAAGCAATTCCTATGTAATTCAAATTCCAATAAGAGAATGGGTATCGATTTATCTTATTTCATCTGTTTCAGGGAGCCTACAAGAGTAGCCAGCCCATCAAAACACATGGACCTCAGAATAACAGACATCTATTATATGAGCGCTGGGCACGCTGGGGAATGTGGTACAAGCACCAGCCCCTGGATTTAATCAGGTATTGGGGTTGGATCAATAATGGAAGATATATGTTGTTTTATTGTCATTTTCTTAGATTGGAAACTTTTATTTACGCATCAAGATGCAATAAGAAAAAAAATAATCCACCATGGGTCTACTCAATTGAAGGAATTTAATTTAGGAAATAGGTTACACAGAGGATGGGAAAGCTGAGAAATCAAACAGGAATAATAAGACAACCAGAGATTAACAATGGTAGAAGATTGCTAACTACCCTCAAGCTGAAGGGGAAATAGAATGAAGTATATTTCAGTGCCTAAAACTTAGACTGTACAATCCATGATTAGATTACCTGTAATGAAGTGGAAGTGTAGGGAGTAGAGCTATGAAGAAACCATGGCTGCTCTGGAGACAGCACTGAGGACAACCAAGAGAGCAGAAAAGTTCATGGCTTCTCCCTTCCTTCTACCTTGGGGTCTCCCAGTACCTCCTGGTGCCGGGAGCCGGTCCATCCTTGCTGTTTCAAGGGACCTGGCATATATGGCATACGGTTCTTAATATGTTTGCTCACCTTCTTGGCGCTGTGTTTTAACCAAGGTCACCTCTCCGAGAAAGGTTGAATCCCCAGGTAGGGATTTTCCCCTGAAGTTAGGGAGGGAATAAAACCCCTCAACTAAGTGCCAGGCGGGTAATTAATCCCTTTAACTACGAACAATCATGCTTAAACTACATAATCTTTTCTCCCTGGAATGGAGATAAGAAACGCCCTAACCTTTGTAATAGAGATTGATAGGATTGAATCAACTGGTATAAATACAGTTGTAACAAGACAGAAACAGACAGAACTCAGAACTCATGACACAGAACTCAGAACACAGAACTAAGGACACAGGGCTTGGAAGACAGGACCAAGAGAGACAGAGCCTAGGCACAGAACCTACACAGAACGTTCTCTAGAGACAGAAGAACTTCGCTGGCGAGAGCATGCCGGAGGATCCTGGACAGGGACTGGCCTCGGAGCCTGGAGGCTGAGCCTGGCGAGAGAGCATGGCAGGGATCCTGGACTGAACCTGACTGCGGAGATTGGCAGGAGAGCCTGACTAGAACCTGGTGACTGAACCTGACTGGAGAACCTGAGCAGAACCTCTCTGGAGATCCAGACCAGAACTTGGCTGGAGATCCTGGCTAGAGATCCTGGCTAGGCTGCTGATCAACTGAACGCTGTCTCCGTGTCATTCCTTCTTCGCCGACTCCGTCCACACCTTTGGGGACCCCTGGACCCGCTGGGGTCGGACCCCGGCATATGGCGCCCGAACAGGGACCCCTAGGTAAGCGCCCTGCACCCCGGACGGATCGGACTCCACCGTAGGAAGAGGGTGGATAGTCTTCGCCGACTCCGTCCACACCTTTGGGAACCCCTGGAACAGGATTCCCTTAGGTAAGCCCCCCCATTGAGAACCCCACACTCGGGACGGATAGGACTCCACCGTAGGAAGAGGGTGGATGCATGGACCGGCTCCCGGCATCCTGGCCCAACTTAACCAGAAGCAGTTTATGAGGCAACCTGTGTAATCTACTTCCCTGTGAAAACAAATCAAAAACAAGAAGCAGAAAATGGTTTTGAGAGCAAAGAGGAAAATGACCAACAAAGCATCTATGCATATATTTATCTTTAAACAAAGATTCAGTATCTGTTCTATTCCAAGAAGTTTATCCCAGTGAGTAATTATCCTAAACTTAAATTAGTCTTGAAATACTGTTATATTCATGATTTATTTTATTTTGATGTAACTCAGGTAACTATATATATTCCTGTCAAATAATATTGTTACCTCTTATTTAACCTTAACAATGTGTAATTTAAAATCTCAATATAATATTGTCTGTATAAGGTGACTATCTGTGTAGTGTTCTATAAATAGTCTAAAGATATTTTGATATATTAGTAATATATTAGTAAGACTCCAACCTTCAAAGGAATACTTGTTTAAAGGCACAACATCTTGTTGCAATACATGTTATTAAAATAATCTTCTGTTTCAAAGTAGAACACAAAAATCTATAATAATAAAAGCATAATATGCTAATTAGAATGGACGTCCTTCTGGACAACCTTCCAGATGAAGCTGGAGCTGTGAGGGAAGCCCAGGTCCTGGGTGTCTGCTGGTAGCCAGGGTCCCAGGTGCCAGAGGGAAGCTGGCGCCAGCAGCGGGGAGGAAGGAAGGCCTACTCTTGCACAAATTTCATGCATTGGGCCTTTAGTATTGTATAAAAATATTGTATATTGTATAAAAAATGAATCGACTATTGATCCATGTCTCCTAGGAGAAATAAATGGACAAAAACATCAAAATATTAGATAAATGATGCTTAAAGGAGGATGACCTTATATCCACACTTGGTAGAATATACACAAGTTTTATTTGGAACAATATAGAAAATAAAGTAGAAAAGGAATAATTTTCAGAAAGACAAGTCTTGTTAAGGAAAAAAAAAATAATTTTCTTCCCAGCAAGAATTACTGCCCAAATGAACTATAAAACAACAGGCTTTAAAACTACTGCTGGGTAAAAAAGCTGTGTGTTAAGTAACCATTTGAAGAAAATGGAGACCAATTAGTAGTAGAGAATTCAAAAATTTTTTATCTCTTACCAGAGGTTTAGAAATGGTGTGACAGTTACTATTGACAGTAGACTTGGTGAAGAAAAAGCGATTGAGTAGTTTTTAGAACCACATTATTCTTCTGCCATATCCACATACTAGTAAACTGTATTCATCAGCTGAAGGGAAATAAAATACATTCATTCCCTTATCTTCATTTGATCCTTCCTGTGGTGAGAGCTAGTAAAACAAGACACAGTCCACTTCTCAGCAGCGTTCAGTCATGGGAAAGGGAAGGAGTGGAGAAGTACTAGGTCAGTGTCATGCAGTATATAAATTCAGGACACAGAAACGTGGCTAAGGGTGGGACATCTAACCCAGGGTTGGAGTGGAAGTCAGTGATTTAAAGTGAAGGGTAAGTACAAGCCAGGCACACGATAAAGATAAAATGTAATATTCCAAAGCATGAACCAAGAAAAGAATCACGTGCTGCAGGAATTGCAGACTTGACCTTCGTAGAGGAAGATGTGACATAATTATGCAGATTGTGTGTAGCATAAGGGAGTCTGGCCAAGGGTGCTGATGGGGACTGAATTCATTTCTGCTCTCCCCATCCACTTACAGAGGAGACTTTTTTCTAATTTATGCGAAAGCAATATGGTGTGGCACAGATATGTGTGTAAAAAACAAAAAGGGATTCTTCTAGGAGTACGGAGAAAAGCAAGAATTTGCTTGCAAAAAGCTCTATGAACCATATTAAGTTTGATAAAGAAATATATTTTATAAAATTGTTCCTATGAGGACAATGTTTAAAGATAAACAATGTCACCATTATTAGAATCTCTAGCAACCATGACCATTAAGATAACCCAGATGGAGCTGCCAAGGGACTGGTCGGGAAGCCACAAGTGTCCATCTGAAATTCTGACAAGGTATAGTGTCACTTATGTTGCCTTAAGCTAAAAATTTGCTTTCTCATGCAGGCTGTATTTTGGAGAGAAGATTGGGCTATACTTTGCGTGGCTGGGATGGTATACTGGAATGCTGATTCCTGCAGCACTGGTTGGCTTGTGTGTTTTCTTCTATGGAATATTTACAATGAATGCAAGTCAAGTAAGGTAAGCTACTAATAGACTTGTTGAAAATTGTTGGCCTTTCTTCTGATTGGACAAAAGCTTTATGATAATGCTGACTATAAAAACAAGTGATAGTACTATAATATATTTGCTGTTTTTTGTGTTTGTTTATTTTTTTGTTTGTAGGGAAGCATCATAATAAAAAAGTAATTTCTCTACTGTTGTTATTGGTGGGTTGCCCGCCTGTGGCTGGTGGAAGTAGGCTTCTTGGGTGCCAAAGGAAAAAGAATTTCCTCAGGCCTCCATGGGAGGATGGGGTATCATGGAAAGCTTTATTGATGATGTAAAATTAAGGAGGTTTCCTTCCAAGGTCCCGTTTCCCCTCTGTCTCGTCATGGAAAAAGTCCAGCCTTATCTTCAGCAGAGCTAGGATTGCAGTCACTGCCCAGAGTTTCCGCTCCATATTAAAGCGCAATCCAGTCCAGCATTTGGCCAGGTTAGCTTATGTTCCCAGCTGCAGTCCATTGCATGTGGGGTCTACATGGCTAAGGGCCACACGTCTACTAAGGCCACATGGTGTGCTAACCCACACGCCAGCATGGGTCACGGAGCAAGGGAGCAAGGGAGCAAGAGCACAAGAGAGCAGGAACAGAACAAGAGAAACAGAATTCTTAGTCTAAGGATTTTAACCTTCCAAGATTTTGTGTGCTTGCAATGGCTCTAGCCCCTATCCAAGTATCTTTTTCCCAGGTTAGACTGACAGGCAAAAGCACCTTCCATACATCACTTCATTGCACATGCACCCATCTCTCCCTTTGTTTGATTCCTTACCCCAGTTATCTTCAAAGAATACATAGATGGTTCACTAGGGAGCGTGAAGTTTTAGCTTCCTGGTGAAGCTGCCCAGATGACCATGCTTATAATGTCTGGCCATCCCTTTGCTTTATTTCTATCATTAATATTAGCTAGCTAATTATGACAATAACACTGTTATATGAAAATTATTTTGTATAAGTCCTAAAATTATTTCTGTGTATGTCAATTTTTTCTTTCTAGTATATGCCACATAATAATTCAATAATGCATTAGGCAGTTTTATATAATTTATATTTGCATAGCATTTAGAAGTCTAGAATGCCCTCTCAATACATTAGTTCAAATAATTATATAGTTATAATTCTTTTAAAACTTATAATATGTAATACCTTAATCAATTAAGAAATTTAAAAAAAAACATAATATACAAAGACCTTCCAATTATGTTGTCTCATTTAATATTCTCTTTAATACCTGCCTTTGAGGTGAGTATTCCTTTTTGCTTAAGAGGGCACCTTACATACTTAAAGATGTCTAAACAAAATACTGATCCCACAAAAGCCTTTCTCTAAGCAGCCTGCTCCCGTGAGAACAGAAAGTTGCTTTCTACTCTCTAGGAACAGATATTGTAATAGTTTTGCATCAACTTAAGACATCAAGATAGTAGTGAAATAAGGTTCAACAAAAATCATACATTTATCAGAATAGTGATTCTTTTGTTAAAGTTGAATGACCCAAGATTTGGATATAGGATCAATACATTGTTATTCAGCAGAGGCAACAGTCACCCTGGCACTAAAGACTCTCAACAGCATGTTCTTCTTCATATATCACAAGGATATCATTAAGTTCAACCTTGTGTGGTACTCAAAATATGAAAAAAATACCTCTTCTGTCCAAAGCTCAGCACTTCTTGTTGTTGTTTCAACTTTTAACCATGGCCTTGGCACTGGGTAGTAATCAGAACAGTTGAGGGAAACATGAAATTCATTTCCTTGAATTTTTAAAAATATGTATATAATAGTCATATTATACACTCACACACACACACACACACACACACACACACACACACACACACACACTAGAGGCCTGATGCACAAAATTTGTGCAAGGGGCTTGGCCCTCACAGCTGTGGTGGCTGCCTTGGCCCTCACAGCCCCAGCTTTATCTGGAAGGTTGTGCAGAAGGACTCCTGAAAGATCATTTGACTGTCCAGTATAATAAGCACATTATGAAATATATATATATATATATATATATATATATATATATATATATATATATATATATATATATATATATATGCAACAGTTTTCCCTAAAAAAAAAGTACTTTCTTTGTTCTAGAGATGAATCCTGCTCCACAGACAACTTCCTTGATTTGGTATCTCAGCATGAAATCCAAATGATAGTTAGCATGAAAACAAACAAAAAACACCACTGTTCCAAAGCATTTCATCTAGTCATAGGTTTATTTCAGAATTTGGCAGCTTCATCGCCACTCTGGAAGACAGCATCTTCCTGTCCTTCCGTTTATTTAATCACTCTCTTAGAATTTTCAGTGGATAGATCTTTCACCTCCTACATTAAATTTATTCCTTAGCATTTTATTACTTTTAATGCAGTTATAAATGAGATTTTTTTTTCTTAATGTCTCTTTTTGGTAGTTTGTTGTTGGTGTATAGGAACACATGTTATTTGTATATTATTGATTTTATATCCTTTAACTTTACTGAATGTGCTTATTAGTTCTAACAGTTCTCTGGTGGAATCTTGATGGTGTTAGAAAAACACTCTTTAAAATGAATTAACACAGACAGAAAATTATTCTTAGACAGACCTACTGCTCAAGCTGATTCCATGGGTACACATTCACAAGGCTTTATCACGCCGTGTAGACTCCCCCTCCTCCCCTCCGAAGCTGAAAATGAACAAAAGGCGATGAGAGGAACAGATTTTCTATTCCTGTTGATTTGTGTACCCATGGGGTAAATTAGGCTTCTTTTGTATGAGGTAAATACTCTTTAACCGTTAGTACAAGGAGTGTTTTAAAAGGCATTAGCAAACTCTTTTCTTCAGTGCTTTATGGTATTATATAACTGCTACCTCTGTCACACTATAATTAAGATCCTGTCAGACTTTCTATTCTAAATCAAGATAAGCTTCACTGAATATCTTGACTTTCAAAATTTCATGGAGCTGAAATTTTCCATTCAAGGTGTCAGATGTGATTAAGTTGTAGGTGTTATCACTGCGGGTGAGGGAGAATACAGGGCTTTTATTTTGTATTGTTTTGTTTTAGTATAATTTTTAAGTTCTTTTTTGCTTAAAATGTAAAAAAGCTGAGGATTTGGTTTATTTATTATGTTTCTACCAGCTAAGTTCACATAAGTTAAAGTCATATTTCTCAATTGCCCTGCAGTAGACTTATATAACCAAGTTATAGATTTAGTGTATATATATGTACATGTATATATTCACATGTGTTCATTGCTCTTATGTAATTAAATGTGGTCAGATTTATGCATATGAGCAGACATATCATAAGAATATGAAAATGAGCAAGCAGGTAGATATGGCCTCAGGCCCTGAGTTTCTGGTCCAGAGCAAAGAACAAAAATCCCAACTTTCTAGTCCATTCTTTCCTCTTTGGCATTAGAATTTACCAAGAAATGTTTATGGGACTCAGTACTGACCAGCTTTTCA
Organism: Myotis daubentonii; assembly: GCF_963259705.1. NCBI lineage: Eukaryota > Metazoa > Chordata > Mammalia > Chiroptera > Vespertilionidae > Myotis > Myotis daubentonii. The sequence goes on from NC_081848.1 coordinate 60,945,285, forward strand.
AAAGCAGTTGAGTCCTGAAGGGCCTCTGAAACTGTCTCCTGACAACATCCTTAGCAACAAGGGTTTCTTTCATTTATTAACTGCCTTTATTACCAATAACCCTTATGTAATATCCCAGTTAGATATTATCTCTAACTAGAGATAAAGATATTGATCCTCAGAGAAGTAAATGACTTGGTCAGGGGAGGCAATGGTCACCCTGACCCTGAAGGCTCTTAGTAGCATGTTCTATTTCAAATGGGCAGCTCATTTTCAAACCTCTATCTAATATATTTTTAAAATTGTAGCAAGAATACTCAACAGATCTATCCTCTTCAAAAATGTTTAACTGCAGCCCTGGCCAGGTGGCTTAGTTGGTTGGAGCATTGTCCCATACACCAAAAGGTCGTGAATTCAATTCCTGGTCGGGATGCACACCAGAGGCCACTGATCAGTGTTTCTCTCTCACATCAGTGTTTCTCTGTTTCTCGCTCTTGCTCTCACTCTCACTCTCACTCCCGCTCTAAGTCAATCAAAATATTTAAGTGCACATTACAGTATTGTTGACTGTGGGCACACCTTGTAGAGCAGACCTCTAGAACTTACCTTGCCGAGCTGAAACGCTATACTCTTGCACAGCAACTCCCACTTCCCTCTCCCCTACCCCTTGGCAAACAGCATTCTTCTCTGTTTCTATGAGTATATCTGACACTAGATATTAAACAAAAGAAAGCCACAATTCAAGGGGTGGTTATACTATCCTGCTCAGCAAAAGAAATTAAGAAACACTCATGCTGGCACTCTTCCTCCCTCTAGTGGTTAAGTGAAATCAAAGAAATTCTCCATAGTCTCAAATAAGGCTACAAATTACGTTGTCAAAAATTGTTTAATATTTTTTATTACGCATCAAGTTAAACCTGAGCATGTTATAGAAAATGAGTTTAATGATTCTGGAATTAAAAACAGGACTCATCCTTATGGCTTGGGTTCTAGACTTGGCGCTTTTGTTTGACCATTTGGAAGAGGAGGAAGATGACATAGTATCAACTGACTTTATAATACCATCTTAGTATGAGATTTCAATGCAGGGCATATCATGTCATCCTTGAAACACAATGAATTATGATAACAAGCCCATTTTAATAAAAATTTCCTTAAAGATGTGTGCCGATTCTTATTTGTACAAATGTGTGGTATTACTAAGAGAAGATATAACCCTCTTGTTCTTTAGGGCTTTTAAAATGTATTATTTTGCCTGTTTCCTTCTACTTCATATAGGCATTCTGATTACTAGAAATATGATGTGTGATCATGGGAGGATTATAGTGTATATGAGACTCATTGCATCATCATCATCACTAATAAATTGGTTTTTGATAGGAAAATTCTTTTTAATATAAAGCAAATATGTCCTTCTTTTAGATATATTATAGTTGATGGAGAATTGGACCCAAAATAAGAAAAAAAACCCTACAGTCTGTTCCCTGAACTATTTATTGTTAGCTGTATGACCTTGAGAAATATCAGTTTCCTCTCAGTTGTGGGGATAGGGATAATTATCATGGCAGGAGATTGCAGTGAGGACTAAATGTAATGGACATGAACTCATCTCTGCTCACAGCAAAACACTATATTACTATATAGTATTTGTACTTGCTATTTATTCTGATTATGGCTTGAGATTATACATATTCCACACATGAAATTCATATTGTTTGTTTCATTTGAATGCAGACATTTTAGAAAATTGCCGTTCTTGCTGCAAACATCACCAATTAAACTTTTATGTTCAGACATATATTCAAAAACCTTGAAATTACTTTCATCATTTCCAGAGCAGATTTACTTCAAGACAATTTATTCAGGGGATACTCAGTTGGAAAGAACCATGCATAACAGATAAAGGCACAAACCATCTTAAAAATAGGTTGCTGTAAACTCTCAGGCTGTGAGACTTTTGAGAAGTTATTCTTTTTTTTCTTTTTTTAAATATATTTTATTGATTTTTTACAGAGAGGAAGGGAGAGAGATAGAGAGTTAGAAACATCGACCAGCTGCCTCCTGCACATCTCCTACTGGGATGTTCCCGCAACCCAGGTACATGCCCTTGACCGGAATCGAACCTAGGACCTTTCAGTCCACAGGCCGACGCTCTATCCACTGAGCCAAATGGGTTTCGGCAAGAAGTTATTCTTGATGCCCCACTCCTGTCACAAAGTCATCTATAATGTATGCTTAGGTGTTTTTAAAAGTAGTGGCATAAAACTGAAGAGACAAATATTATACAGTTACATTCTAAGAGAGAATATAACATATTTCAGTAAATAAAAACTGTCAGTTCTGCATGACAGTGTGTGTGTCAGCTACACAGAGGGAAGGGAAGGGAAGGGAAGGGAAGGGAAGGGAAGGGAAGGGAAGGGAAGGGAAGGGAAGGGAAGGGAAGTCAACTCCCTCAAATTTCCAATGGACATGATGTACTGTTTATTGCAGTGGATGTTATGAAGTTGTGTGAATTATGGATGCTGTTCATTCTTGTGATACTAAGGCAGCAAGATACAAGTGAAAGATTTGAGAAATCAGAATAGATTTGATTCCAACTCAGCCATTTCCAAGCTTGTGAACTTGGTTAAAATTCCCTTGGGTGTTCCTCACAAAATTATCCTGTGTGTCATAACATCATGTGTAAATGTGTTTGTGTAACAAAGCACCACTACTGTCTCCCAAGTATAAAAATATGGCCTATGATCATTACATTATCTGGGTGGAGATATCTAAAAATAAAGAAGCAAACAGAAACTTCTATATCACAAATATCCTAAAATTCAAGTTGGAGCCACAATTTTCATTTCTTCTGCAGCCCAACTATTTCCATTTTTTTGTGTGTGTTGCTACTTCCCACAGGATTGACTGTAGGAGCTAAGCACCTTCCTAAACTTGAAGCTTTATTCTTTCTTTTTCTTCTTTGATTTCTCTAGCAAAGAAATTTGCAAGGCTACTGAAGTCTTCATGTGCCCTCTCTGTGAAAAGAACTGCTCACTACAGAGACTCAACGAAAGCTGTATCTATGCCAAGGTGAGTGTGGACGCTCACATTCTCCTTCCTGAACTCCAGGTAGTAAAAACGTCTTCCAGTGAATGGCTTTATGTCAAAGTTAAATGTTCCCAAGAGTTTAGACAATCTATATCATTGACAATGGAATAAGATGTCACAGCGATAACAAAACGAGTATATTTTTATTTAAATATTAGTGTCTTCCTTTGTTTTTATAATTGATTATTGTCATCATTGACACAAAGCTTCTCTTAGAATGATGTCTAGATTTTTCTTAGGAAAAGATTATTTTTATTACTAATGATTGCATTTGAATCTTCCATGAAGTCTCATGAAAAGAACTTCTAATTTTACAGGGGAAAAAATGAAATGATATGTCAAAAATTCTCAAATTGCTGCCTCTCAGAGTTAACTGAAGGTTTTTTAAAACTCCTTAAGTCCAAGTAACACCCAGAGCAAATAAATCAGAATGTTTGGGTTTGGAACCTGGACATCAGCATATTTTAAAGCTTCACAGGTGATTCTACAATGCATACAAGTTTGAGAAACTGAATCTCAGTTACTTATGTAAAACAGTTTTATTAAATTATAATTAACATATAAAAGTGTAAATATTTTAAGTGTATAAATGAAAACATTTTATCATATGTATGCACCTGTGAAATCATCACACTTGAAATAAAGAAGATACCCATCACTTCCAAAATTTCTTCAAGCATTCATAATCCCTGCCTCCCAACTCCACTCCCATACTCAGGCAACCGACTGCTTTCTGACATTATAGATAAGTTTGCATTTTCTAGACTTTTATGTAGATGCAATCATAAGTGTGTGATTTTTTTTCTGCCTTCTTTTGCCCACCACAATCATTTTGAGATTCATCCATGTTGTTATATGTATCAGTAGATTATTCCTCTTTATTTCGTTATATGTCCATACCAGAGTTTGTTTATCCATTAATCTATCAATGGACTTTGGAACTTTTTTAAGTTATTACCATTTTAAATAAAGCTGCTATGAACATTTATCTATCTACAAATCTTGTTATAGGTAAGTATTTCTCTTGGGTAATCTTCTTAGAAGTAAAATAGCTGGTTTATAGAATAAGTAGATATTTAACTCTATAAAAACTGGCAAACTCTTTTCCAACATGTTTATACCATTTTACATTGTTGCCAGCAGTGTATGAGAGTTCCAGTTTTCTATATAATCATAAACCCTTAGGATGGGCAGTCCTTTTAACTGTTCTAATAGATATCTAGTGATATTTCTTTGTAGTTTAGTTACTTGAAAAAAATCTGAAGATTTTTAAGAGCTGTGACATGGGCATACAGCAGTGCTCTATCTGGCACTATTCCCATAGCAAAAGCAAGATCTTTCTGTGGACTCTACTCAATTTCTAAAATATACTTAGTTTTGAATTATTTTAAATCTTCCACAAAGATGTCTCATTTTGGGAAGCATTTTATCAACTTTTTTTGCAAAAACCAATTGTGTTAGAATTATTAAATGTATATACACATGTCTTAGCCCATGCATTTTAAAGGCATATGACAGATTTAGGGACACCAATGCATTCGTATATAGGTTACTTATACTTTTACCTGAACAGATCTAATGAAACACACTGGCTTTATCTGAGCACTAAATATAAGAAACATCCACATATGGCAAAGTGATAAAGTAAAGAAACATTCCAAAGACTAGGGGGCTTTTGTCATCATGCAGTATCTACATCCCTCCTTTCCCTGGTAGAAAAAAAGTATGTTTAAGGACAGGTATGACTCATAAAGAATTCACTTAATAACTATTAAAGAAAGGTGGAAAATGGAGCTTGCAGAGGAGATACTGCCTTGTGGAACAATACAGAAATAAAACCCATCAGGATGAAATATTTGTCTTGTATTTGTTTCTCTGGCTAAAATAAAATGTAGCTACTTATTTCACACCTTAAAAATCAGAACTACACTTCCTTCATTGGATGCAAATAAACATTAAACATTTTTTTTAGGGTTGAACATTTATTTATAACATATAACCTATACAAAACATCTCTAGAGCAGTGGCTGTGGGTCTGAATGGACCCTTGAACCTGTCAGCAGCTCTACCTTGCAGGTCCCGCCTGCTGCCCCCAGAAGCCAGAGTTTGCTTGGGCAGCAGCATAGCAAATATTGTGGGTACAGGCTCAGTCACAGGGTTAGATGATCTTCTACCTGGAATGACTGAAAGTTGATCCAACTGCTAGTCTGCCCTCTTCCCCTCCTGGGAAGTTTGCCACCACTGCAGTTAAGGCCACCAGGATGAAAGTAGGGTCAGGGCTGGGGACCCACTGGAGACTTGCTAAGCATAAGGTAGGAGTAACTGGCTTAGGAGAATAGGTATTCGGAGAGGTCTGATTACAATAGAAGCTGATGATCTTGGTTCAGCATTTCCAAAATGAGGACTAGGTGACTGCAGCAACCATAGAGCTTCTCAGAGGAAGAGGACCATGCCCCCTGACCCTCACCCTCCTTATCCCCTCATATAGAATATAAGCCCTTATCCCAAGAGCCACACCAAAAAGCCCAGGGAACTCCACAGGCAGGGAAACCTTGCCCATGCTTGGAGGGCAGGGAGTGAAGAAAGACTCCCTGGGCTCCAGTGTCTAATCTCAGAGCAAGAGACTGGAGACCTGACCCACCTGATCCCCACTTGTGGGTGTGTAAGCAAGCAGTCAGCCTCCTCTTTCACGGAGGTCACAGCCTGGGGAACTTCCCCCTTAGGGCTGGGATGGGCCTGTGGAGATGAAAGGGTTGGGGCCAGCTTTCAGGAAGCTTAGTCGGATGCTCTGGGCCCATTTGATATCTCATAGCATATCTTTCCAGCAGAGGAGGTGCCTCAGCTCTGACAGGGGAAAAAGGTGGAACTTGGCTGACTCCACGCTCACCAACATGTACTAGGGACCTCAAACAACTAGATGGGGAGAGGGAGAAGCTGGGCCCACAGGATACAGAACAAAGGGTGGGGAAGAACTTGGGGCATAGTACCTAGGGTCCATAGGTGTTCCAACGTTACCTGAGTTACAGGTTCAACTGATGTAGATACGGTGGAAGTCATGGGCACCAAAGGCCACATTGCACTTGGGGCACTTCCTCTGGCGGGCCTCATAGCGGCCCTGCACACACTCAAAGCAGAAAACGTGGAAGCACTTGGTAAGCACCGCATCCTTCTTGCGTATGTTACAGCAGGGGCAGGTCAACCGTGCCTTGTACTCCTTGATCTCCTCCTGGAGGATTTCATCAGCATCTGCATAAACCTCCACCTTCCTCTGCTTCTCCAGCTTGCGCCGCAGCCGTGAGATGTCCTCCTGAGCCCTCTTGAGGTTGAAGCTCTCTTTCTCTCGAGCAGCACGGCTCTCTGCCAAGCAAGGCTGGCTCTCTCGCAGCCGTGTCTGCACATGCTCCAGCTGCACCTTCAGGTCTTCGGCCAGCTGGGCTGATTCCACAGCCTTCCTTTTACTGAGCTCCAGGGCCTGGTTGCATAGCATCAGCTCCTTTTCCACACCTCCAAGGCTGCCCTGCAAGGCCTGCTCTTTTTCCTCCAGCTTCTGCATGGTCAGCAGCTGGGCATCCACCTGAGACTTGAGGCAAAGAACCTGCTCGCCCAGCTCATCCCTCTCCTCTCGCAGCAGCTTATGAATCTGGTTGGCCTTGATCCGCTCTGACATCAGCTTAAAGTTGGCATCATCCTTTTCCCGCAACTGCTGTAGCAGCCGCCTATTTTGCTCTTGCATGTCCTCAAAAGCCTGACCTGTCACATCCATCTCTGACAGCAGAGCCTCCTCCTCCTGCTTGGTGGCACCCAACTTGCGCTGCAGATGTTCTATCTGCTCCTCTGCCTGCCGAATGCGCCGCATGGCATCCTCGTCCGCAATCTTCTTCCTCTCCCTCTGATCTCTCTCCTCCAATTCTCGGATGTGATTCCGTAGCTCACTGACCTCGGCCTTGATCTTGCATTCAGCTGCCATAAGCTGCACCTTATCTCGTTGCTCCTTAGGCACTGTTCTGTACATGTCCAGCAGCAGCTTCATCTCCTTCTGGCTTTCCTGGGCCTTCTTGAGGTCTGCTCGAAGACATTTGAGGAATTCGGACTCTTTCCTCTTGGGCTCCTCCACCTTGGCCTTTTCCCGATCAGCTCTTGAATATGCTGAGGCCATAGATTGGGCTCCCAGGCCAAACCCTTCCCACTCCTGAAGCTCCCATTGGGGCCTGGGCTCAGGTTCTCGGACCCAAGAGGAGGGGCCTGGGGCCCTGGGAGTTAAGGCCTGAGCATCTTCCTCAAAGGGGACCAGTTCCTCTATCTTTGCTAAGGAGGTAGTCATGGTGGCACCAGGCATTGAAACCATCTCCTTTCTGCTTTCGTGGTCACCAATAGGGCCTGGCCCGCCCTCTTCTTGCCCTGGATCTGGGGCACTGAGACCAGAGTCCTCAGGGATAGAGTGCATAGAGCCACTGGCCTGGGCCTGGAACTTGCCAATCTCAGCCTGCACTTCCCGCAGCTTCCGTTTGTATCGCTGGGCATCCCCCTTTAGCTGGTGGTTGTGACTTTGAAGGCTGCTGATCAGATGGCGCATCTCACGGTTGATGGGCCCTGCCTGCTCGTTGGCGGCCAGGTTCTGTTCAAACTCGATGCGCAGCATCTCATACTCCTTGCGTACCTGGGCCAGTGTGTCCTCCATCTGGATAACCTCTGTACGCAGCTTCTTCTGCAGCCCCAACTCATCGCTCTCCATGTGCTCAATGTGCATCAGGTGTGAGTTCTTGGTGGCCAGCAGCAGTCCCCGGGCCTCCTCTAGCTGGGCCTTCACTTGCAGAGACTCATTGTAAAGCAGTGAGAACTGGGCCTGCAGCACTTGGTACTCCTCCGTCTCCTGTACCACCTCCTTAGGAAGACTCCGTAGGGCCACCTTGAGGTGCTCATTGGTCCGCACAGCCTCCTGAAGTTCGACCTGGAGCTTCTCCAGCTCTGCCATGTGGCTGTTGGCCAATAACTGGTTTTCCTCTAACTCCGCGTTCAGCATCTCAAACTTCTGCAGGCTGAGTGTGATCTGGCCTCCCTGGAAACCTGAGGAGCTACCGGATACATGGTAGCCAGAGTTCAGCTGCTCCAAGGCCTCCGCCAGGTGCTTATTGAGCTTTTGCTCACGCTTGTGCAGCTTCTCAATGTCCCACTGCAGGTCCTCGACTGTGGTCTCCATCTCTAGCACTTTGGTGTCTGCTGATGTCACTTTATCCTGGAGCTCCGCGTACTCCAGGGAGATGCAGTGGTGCTTCTCCTGTAGCTCGGTGGCCAAGGCCTGAAGTCGCCGGTTCTCACAGCCCAGCTCCCGGGTGCGTGCCCGAGCCGCCTCGCCGCGGGGCTCACCTCCCCCTCGACTGCAGATGCGCCGACAGAGTCCCTCCACCTGGCGCTGTAGGCGGGCTGAGGCCTCGACCACACGCGACACAGCGGCCTTGGAGAACTCCATCCGGCCCTGCAGCCCCACCTCCTCACTGCTGGGGGCGCCCTGTTTCACCCGGAAAGCCAACGCCGGCTCGCTGAGTGGGGGCCGTCGCTGCGCGGGCAGGGTCTCCCTCAGGTCTGACGTCGGCACCCCCTGGGCCCCAGGTGGCTGTGTACCTGCAGCCAGGTCCCGCTGCTTCTCAAGGCGTCGGAGAAGGGCTTCCACGGTGACCTCCAGCTGGGCCCAGTAGCGGTTGACGATGAGGAGTGTGGCGTCATCGGTGGCCTGCCGCTTTTCCAGCTTCTCAATCCGTTCTCGGAGTTCATCTTCACAAGCCTGGCGCTGCTCCAGCCGCTCTGCCAGCTTCTTATTCTTGAACCGCAAGACCTTCAGGTCCATCTCCCCCGAGAGAGAGATGACCCAAGACGAACAGGCCCTCTAAGCGCGGTTGCGGCCTCGAGGCTCAACTTCTCTGTGGGCCCCGAAACGCACCGTTGGCGGTTGGTCAAATGGCGGCACTTCCGGTCATAGATGGCACTTCCGGCCACCCGAGGCACTTCCGGGACTTCCGGCACTTCCGTCACCCGCAACAGAAGCAGTCCGGCGCCGCCATCTTGGACTTCAGTGACCATCGGCGTCCTCAACATTCTCTTTAATATTAGTTTATATAGTTAAACACCTAGAAGTTACTTGATGGGCATTGCCAGATATAAGGGAACGGAATTTTATCAAAGAAACAAGCCAACCAATGTGGGGTCACCACCGCTTAGCCACGTTATCTAGGAACTTGTTAATTCCTCCTGGCATCCACCCTCACTTGTGGCAAGTAATAGGAAAGTAAATATGCCATGTTTATTTCTTGGGAAGCGTGTGTATCCGTGTAATTATTCCCTTAATAATTTCAAGGATGTGTGAAAAAAAACGGTTCCTTCGTGTAAAAATGATATGTAAGTACATTGTTTTCTTTGATGATCGTTTTCATTTTTAACATTTTAAAAGTATGGGACTTGAGAAACTTGGGCAATTAAGTCAATCTGTGATGTTTGCAGACTCATTTAAAAGCACCTGAAACCACACTGTCAATTTCCATTATTTCAAGGATTTTAAAGTGAAATCATTAGGTAGAAGGGTCCTGCATTGTTTTATCATGTAATTCTAAAAATGAGTCAACCTTCGCAGTGAGCTTTATTCATAATAGTTCTTAGTTTGTGCGTGTGTGTGTGTGTGTGTGTGTGTGAGTTTAACTTGTGCAGCAAACATTTACTCAATACCTAGTATGAGCCTCAGATTATATACGACAGTGAGGCTACCACAGAAATAGGACAGAGGTTGTTTGTTCTTAAAGAAACTTTATGGAAGCATCTGTATACGACTCTACATCAGAGTCACCTAGAACATTTGTTAATAAAGTACATTTAAGCGCCTCAAGGGTAAGGCTTAGAAATATACATGTTAACAAGCGATTCACCTGATTCGGATTCCTGGGAGCACATTTAAACAAGATATTGCCTAAAATAAGTCATGGGTTGGGGGAGGGGGAGGAGCTAATGAGGTGTCCATGTTTGGTGTAGCTTGTGTCCAGGTCCAAGGGCTGTGGGTGCCTGTTGGGATTTTTCTCTGTCTCAGAATTAAGGACTGAGGAGGTCAGGAAGCCCGAACTTCAGCCTATGTTCTGACTCCCTGCCCCCAGCCCCCTCTCCTGTAATAGCCTGCCTGGCCAACAGGGTTGAATCTGCCCAAGAAGGCACTTTGTTCTCAGCCCAGAGGGGCTCTAATGGGGTGCAAGTGGCAGTTTCCAGAACTTTCTGTTATTCTTAACCCATCAAACAATTTTAGAGAGAAATCTAGCAATTACAGTAGAGGAGACATAGACTTTATGCTTCCAACCTAATGTGAAATTTATCTCCTTAAACAATGCCCACATTTATTGATTTCTTGCCACACTCAGCTCTCTAAGAGAAATAAGATGTTAAAAATAATGGAGAATTTGTGCTTAAACACAGCTTTCTTGCAGGCTTAGTTTGATTCTGTCTACTTATAGTATTTCCACACCAGCAGTGTTGAATAAAATATTCACACCAGCAGTGTTGAATAAAATGTTTGTCCATAGGTCCCTCTATGCATAAAGGTAAGCTATTTTTCTAATAAAATAATCTATTGTAAATATACATTTGTAGACAAGCCTATTTTTTGCTTTAGAAAAGTCTATTATGTTGCTTTGGGAATTGTCTTTTTATTTCATCTGGAGCTTTCTTTTATTGAGAAAGTATTCCTGTCCTATTAGGCATAAGGCCTCTTTCCCCTTTATTCTGTTGTCAAACACCCATGATCTAACCTGGAGCCATCAACTCTAGACTTGATGCTTCCTTTTCCCTCTTCCCCATTTTTATTCATCAGGTCTTATATCAGCATCCTAAATAAATCCCTTAGCACTTCCATTTTTAACTGCAGGCTTCTAATTGTTCTTTTTGTCTGCATTGTCTCCCATATCATAATACATCCTACATGTAATAGCTTAGTGTCTCTAACACAGCGATTTTACCCTTTTTACTGTCCTTCTTAGGGCAAGCTCTGAAGTTTTTCCTAACTTCCATTCCACCTTTACCTCCTATTACATGTATGCACTCTCACATTCTATGAATAGTACATGCATACCATACTGTGTCTTGTGGGTATACTAAAGGCCTGGTGCATGGATTCGTGCACCGTTGAGGTCCCTCGGCCTGGCCTGCACCCTCTCGCAATGCGGGACCCCTAGGGGGATGTAGGAGGCCCAGTGCATGGATTCGGCCCAATCCCTGCAGGCCAGGCCAAGGGACCTCACCAGTGCACAAATCATGCACTGGGCCTCTAGTATGCATATAAGATCTTTAATTAATCTCTTCATTCCCTCCCCCCACTCCCCCTTTCCTCTGAGATTCATCAGTCTGTTCCATGTTTCCATGCCTGTGCATTGAGCATCTGCCCCCTGGTGGTCAATGCGCATAATAGCTACTGCTCAGATAGTTGGACAGTTGCTTAGGCTTTTATATATGTAGATTTCTAAAGAAGTTACTGTTTAAATTTATTGAGCTAAAAAATATTTGAGATGTGTAAACAAACATCAAAAAAAAATGAAAAGTTTTTTCAAGAAAATATTGTATAAACTATGACAAATGATGGCCATGCAACCTGGTTGTTGCTCAGTATGGGTTTTTACTTGCCACTTCTTTGAGAGCCATTATTAGTGCCTTTAAGTGCCCTTTTGTAAAGTCTCTGTTCTAACACTCAAAGAGGCCATTCCCTGCAGTAGGTCTGTTGATAAGGGAGAGCAGACAGCTGTTGAGCTGTGTGGCAGCAGCAGGTATCTCTGTGGGATGCCTCTAGAAACAAAAAAGCTGGATTCTCCGGCTGGGTATAATTTTATGAGCTCTGTAGGAGAATTCCTTTCTGGTTCTTTTCTCTCCTGTACATAATATGCACCCGATGATTGTTATGAAAACCAATTTTTATAGCATTTTTAGAAATTCTGAGCCTTAACAATCAAAGAAGTTTTACAGCTATTAGGACATCTTGCACCTACCCACAAACCATCAAAATTAGCACATCTTTTGTACACTGATATTTCCAGTATTGCTACATTGCAGGGAATAAGCACATCTTTTGTTGAGCAGCCTCTGAACTATAGACTGTGCAAAAAAGATGCCGTTTTACTCCCACTTCCCTTATAATACTAGTAATGGTATTTAGTCCCTAGCTAGCCTCTCTCTCTCCCATGGGATTAGTGTCCCTATTTTCTCTATAGATGATATAGTATGTATTTGACTACCAAACATGTATTGTCTTGACTGTATACATTTAATCTCTCTCACTAACTTATAAACATAGCAAGGGCAATATGCAAATGAAAGGAAGCAAAGGTAAATTAAATGTATACTTTATTAAAATCAAACAATTCTTGCAACCCTGAAAATTGTATTCAATAACGTTACATAACTGTATATTATTCTCTATAAAACTTCAGGTAATGTCTGATTCAAAAACACTTGGAATATATCCTACTGACAGTGATTTATGAAACTTCTGAAAAACAACTTAATATGGAATTTATTACCTTCTATAGCCACTACTGGGCCATGGCCCATTCTGAAAGCTATCAGAGAGGAGGATGGCACGTGATACCATGCCATTGAGAGTCTGCCTCACTAGTGGAATTCTGCATTTTGCAACTTTCCCAATCCTGGAGGTTTTGCTAACAAGAAGTCCAACTAGTATGCCTCAACTGAAAGGCTGACTTCTTACGGTTCACACTATAGCTTGACTCTCTGTGGCTCACAAATACTTTCTTGAGGTACTAGAACAATTTCTAAGCAGAAATGAAGATGGAGTCCAAAAGGAATAAAAGGGAAGAGGGAAGAAAAGGGGAAAATGCTGATCCTTTACCTCTTCCCAAGAGAAAAATTACATGAAATGGCTGCAGCAACCATGAAGTGATCTATATCTTATATTTACAAACTATAGAATAATGTGACTCCAAGGTGGGAGGATTTGCAATCACCTGCTTATTATAACCAACACTGCAACTAATAGTTTTGTTTCTTTTCCATTAAGGTGACATACTTGTTTGATAATGGAGGGACAGTCTTCTTTGCTATTTTTATGGCAATATGGGGTAAGTAATTCTCCATTACTTCCTAGCTATCATTCTCTGAGGCTATTACTATATTTCTTCATACTCACATGCACACACACACACACCCCATGTATCAATTCAACAAAGTCTATTGCTTTGTTTGTCCTCTTCACATATTCACTGCTTTGTTTGGCATGTATTAATGTATTTCTTCACTAATTCTTTAATCCCTAAAGCCTTGGACCTACCTATACTAAAGAGTTTTTTGGTGTGTTTTTTTTCCCTTCCAGAAGCAGATAATAATTAAAAACAAACTGAAACATGCCATAATCCAAGTTAAACTTCCTGAAACTGATGCTCAGAAATTTTTTTATTTGCTTAACATTTCCATTTATCTATTTTTAATCTCATTCATCATCTATTTAGAGATGGAGAATCTATTCCATATATAATTGATCAGTAATGTCTAATACATAATAAATTATGTTCCTATCTAATATCTTAAAACTGTAAAAATTATGTACAGGTACAGGCTTTGGCTGACTTTTTTCAACATGTTTCCCATTGAGTTTTAAGGTTACCCAATTAATTGAGGCATAAAGTAAATCAAACATCCTTTGAAGAAAAGCAGTTACTTTCCTGGTTAGGGTAAGCTTTCCTAACAGCCCTGTTGAATGCAAAGTCATTGTCAATTTGGCAGTTCAAGGGACTGACCATGTACTAGTAAGTGCTAAGGCAGCAAAGTAAAATGTACTTAGAAGATAGGTCTCTCACTCCCAGTCTCTACATTTATCAGAAACAGAAGTTCTGTGCCATCTGTCTTTCTAGCTTTATGTAAAAAAATAAAAAATAAAAAAAATTTACTTCCAATGCTTCTTCAACAGAATGTCAACTGTGATGCATGGCATTAGAGCTACAGGGGGAGCAGTGAAGAGTCAATACATTGATTGATTTTTGGCCAAAACAAAGTATAAATGTAGTTTTGGTTCTCTATTTTCAATGAAGAAGTTTTTAAATTAAATTATCAAGGAGGGGAATCAAGGTAAAATCTTTTAGTTTTATGTGATTCCACAAACATTTCTTACTAAGAAGAAAACAGACTAAAATACAAATGAAGGTTACTCCATATAAGCTTCAGCACAGCCAGAAATGGCAAGAAAGGAAACTCCTTGGATGATTTATCATCTCTTTATGTTTCTGCTCCTGGGCTCAGGCTTTTACAGTTCTTCTTGGCACAAGCCACATGACAATGATCTTGCTTCAGCTTTTGGAAGGTGGGTTGGTGAAAAGGCCAGGATATAGGCAAACACTTGCCATCTGAAGCCCTTTTCCCCTTAGTTTTATACTGAGGTACGGAGTGCAGGTATGTCATCCATTGGAATACCATCACGTGCATTTTCTTGACCTGCTGGTATGGATGAATTATTCACAGTTGAGTTGTAATAACTAGCATTCCCAAAACTCACATCATAAGGTTCCGGTGCATTGTCTAATCGCAGAACTAAAAAAAGTAACCAAAAAAAAAAAAAAAGGTATTTTATAAAAGGTATTTCAGTCACAGTTTGAAAGATTCACATGTATTCAGGCATCTGCCAGACCTTAGGAACTGTTCTAGATGGGTAAGTGTACCTGGTCTTTATATGGCTTTCCAGATATTAGTTTTGAAATTTAAATGAGTAGATCTTTTCAAGCCACATTTCTTTCTAAAACTAAGAGAACAATTTAACTTCCAGAATTTCCCTGCTGGTGGACCAAAACTAAAGGAACCAAGGGAGCAATCACAACAAAAGTGTAGTAATACTTTGTATCAGGGAGGATAGACTATGTCTCATTGTGTTGAATCTCGTGATTTCAGTCTTATCAGTTAGTTCAGAATTTTCACTCCTGGTGTGAAAAATACTTTTTTTTTTTTTTTAAAAGTGAAGAGCACTAATTTGAAAATCAGTGCCGTTATTCTAAGCCGTGTCTCCATGTCTTTATGGTTGAACCATTGAACACGGAGACAGGAGAAAACTATTTGTAAAACCTTGTGTTTCCTGCTGATAGATCCAACTTGTCATGTATTTGAGGTTTTATGACTGATAACAAAGGACTGTTTTCTTTTTTCAACAGTCAATTATTATTTCCTTAATGAGCTTGAATGTATTTTCAAAGAAAATAAGGAGGTACTTTTAAATACTGAAGCAGTGATTAACTACTAATTAGATTAGTAATCTAATTATTCAGTGAGGCATTTTCATATCCTATCAATTTCTTCAGCCATCTCTTCACAAACTAGTCTCCCAGAACCCTGAGGGGTTTGAGAGAGGGTCCCTAATCTGTCTTGAAGGAGTAAAGTAGGTGGTATGATTATTTTCTTATGCCTCAATCAAAATATATTGAATTATATCAATTTAATAGACTGAGCTTTTTTACAGATGATTACAGTGATTATAAATAAAGGAAAAATTCAGAGGTTTAAAAAAGAAGTTTGGAAACCCATGTTGTTCGAAATCATATCCTTTTATTTTGAAAAATGCTACTTTTTAAAATATGTATTGCTAGGAACCCATAGGCAGAATTCAGTCAAATTTTTAAGTGGTGGATTTGGTTCTGGAAAGGACCATATGTTACTTATGATTTGAGGTTCTCAAAAATCAATAAGACTTTATCAATGGGACTCACTAGGGTTATTTATTTTTTTATGGAAGCAAGAATCCCTCCTATAAACCAGAAAACAGTCGTGATATTTTTCCCCCTGAAGTTTAAGAAAGGGAAGAATCAAGCATTCAAAGTGACTTCATTTGTGTTCTATACATTGTGTTATTAAGGTCCTACTCAGTGCTTCATTCATAGCAGTTCCGTTTTTTATTCATAGGTATTATGGTTCTTTTTCACCACATGAATTTACAGAATTAAGGTAAATTGTGATTTATGTAGCTAAATATGCAACTCATTAGAAATTCTGTTTTAGAGACTCATTAAGATAATTAATATGAGGTGACTATATCTGTAAAACTTTTGAAGAGCTCCTATTAGAATATCTTTGCTCAAATTACTGCTACTTAAATACAACACTAATGAAAACAGATGATTTTGCAACCACTAACAAAACTGCCCATTTTTTCTTAATATCACACTATTCTATTCCAATTTTATAGATTTATTTTAGGTTCTGGGATTATTACTTAAAATCAGTTGTTATGCAATGAGCAACAGTTTCAACTATTTTAAAATTTTTTCTCACAGGTCCATTACTATTTGAGGAACAGAGAGTAGGACAGAATAAATCTTTGGTCTATTTCTATTGTATGAATCTCTGAACCCTGTCTAGACAATGTAGTGACCATTAGCAGTCCCCACTTAATGAAAGTTCTGAAGGTGAAGTTCTGAAAGTTGTTTTTACCTGGTTCGTTTCTATCATCATAAAGTCGCCGATGAGAAAATGAATTCACTTTTCGTTTTCCACACAACAAGTAGCCGACAAGACTAAGCAAGGAAGCACCCAGAATAGCTCCTAAAATGGCCCCAAATACTACTCCTGTATTTCTATTCTCTAGAGAGAAAAAAAGAAAAAAACAATTTATAAACAAGAAATAGAAATAATTGTTCAAAGCACAGACATATATACATGTATAGCACAAAGAATATTTAACATGTTTAAAAATATTAGATAATGCTAATATATATATTAGATAATGATAATATATATATTAGATAATGCTAATATAATAAAGTACTGAATATTTGGGATATATTGGCAAAATATATTTCCTAATAAAAACAAATCTTAAATATTGAATTATTTTGAATTACTTGTAAGTCCTAGTTTTATAACTATGCCTTATTACTCATCAACACAAATAGTACTGAAATGCCATGAGTGTGCTCCATTAGGACATAATTTCTGTGTTGAATGCTATATTGTCTTTAATCAATTCTAAATCTCTGATGAACTTTAATGGTAAAATGAACTTTGATCTTGTTTCTATTATAGTTTGAAAGTAAAAAGCTAATAGGAGGAAGTGGGGAATAGGAAATGAATCCACAAAACTCCAAGTGAAAAGGCATTTTAAGGAAAAATCAGGAAAATGATCAAAGCAATATATTGTCAGTGCATTACACATAGGGAACAGATGTGTAGGTCTGAGTTCAAGAGAACCCAAAATTTCACCCTATCATCCCCTTTCTAACTACCTTATTTGAAAACTATCATAAATAAACTATTTACTACTCCATGAACTCAAATTTAGTGTATTTTATTTTTAATGTTTTTTAAAATTTCTTGAGAAGCTTACTAATTAGGTAGGTAAAGGGTCCTAAAGAGTCTCTGGTTTTGTATGAAACCTTATATATTTAAAAAATTAACCTCCACACTAGAAAGTTAACAAAATTATTACTAAAACAAAAGTGAAACAAAGTTACCTGGTAGGAATAAGTAATATGTTTTCAATATGTATTTTAAGTTTAGAGAGACAAAAGAGATAGTATTTTTAAGCAATATATTTCTGATGGGATGTTAGAGTATGTATGAATGAAACTAATATGTTTAAGTTAAAACTAGCCTGGCAGGTGTGACTCAGTGGTTGAGTGTCAACCCATGAACCAGGAGGTCATGATTTGATTCCCCTTCAGAGTACATGCCCAGGTTTTGGGCTCAGTTCCCAATAGCGGGCATGCAGGAGGCAGTCAATCAATGATTCTCATCATTGCTATGCTATTTTTATCCCTTTCTCCCTTTCCCTCTCTGAAATTAATTTAAAAAAATTAAAAAATTTTTTAATTAAAGTTAAAATGAAAATATATGTACATACAATACATTGGTTTCAGAGCTATAGTAAAGCCTAGATTTCAGTATTTAAAACTTTTCCTATTCACTGGCAACAACTTCAAATAGGAATATATATAATGTATACTATATATATATATATATATATATATATATATATATATATATATATATTAGTAGATATAGATATAGATGTATGGATGATTTGGTGTTTATATAATTAATATAATCTGTAAATAAGTTCTATTGGAAATTGGGGACTTCATAGGGGAAACTAGTATATTTTTAAGTTTAAGGGAAGCAGAAACATGGTTAGACCTGAAAAAATAAAATACAATGAATTTTCATTAAATATTAGCAATTTTTCACTTTATGTGTTAAATCTTGATGTAATAATCCCTACGAATGAAACATAAAACTGTCCCCATATTACAATTTTCTTGTGGTGGTCATTAAGCACTAAACTAAAAATTGAGGATTTCCTTTTGTTGAATTTATTTACTTTTTAAAAAAATATCAGTGTTCTATTTTCCTGTGATTATGTGGTATCTGATAACTAATAAATCCATTTACTTCAATATTTGAGACCAACATTCATATATTTTTAAAGTTCAGTTGTACAGTATTCTTAAAAGCATGTGAAATTTCAAGTAGCCTTTCTAAAATTCAGTAAAAATTGTTACACAGTATCTCCAAGCTGTATCACTACTTCAGTCTTTTCAGCCTACCCTACTTCTCATTTTGTCTCACTTAAGTATATGCTGACTTAAGTTCTAAAATCCCTTCACTATTTCCAGTGAATATCATGGTTACCCTTAAAGGGAGACCACCTGTGCTACTGTGATCTCCTCTTTTTCTTTAGTCACAGGGGTGGGGGACCTTTTCTTTGCCAAGGGCTATTTGGATATTTATAACATCATTCAAGAGCCATACAAAATTAGTAACTTAAAAATTAGCCTGCTAGCCCTGACCAGTTTGGCTCAGTGGATAGAGTGTTGGCCTGTAGACTCAGGGGTCCCAGGTTCGATTCTGATCGGGGGCATGTACCTTGGTTGAGGGCGCATCCCCCGTGGGGAAGTGTGCAGGGGGCAGCTGATTGATGTTTCTCTCTCATCGATGTTTCTGACTCTCTATCCCTCTCCCTTCCTCTCTGTAAAGAATCAATAAAATATATTTTAAAAAAATTAACCTGCTATATTTAGTCAAACATTTAATTACCTCCCCTTAATGCCTTGGGCAGGGCCAGACCAAATTTCCTGGGCCTTACATGGCCTGCTGACCGGACATTCCCCACCACTGCTAGTATGGCATATTCTATAGTTGTAATCTGTATGATTTACGTGGAGATTCTTTCACACCAAAAGCAGGTTAAATTTGTTTATATTTACCTTCTTGGGGATCTGATGTATTTGGAAAGATTTTTGAATTATTGGTGAATTTTAAGGTGGGCTGCAGAGTCATTTCCTGATAGGGGGTAAACCCCACAAAGCTATCATTAGTAATGTTAAGCCATCCATCTGGTTCCGTTGTCATGGGGTTCATGGTGGTTAGCGCCGAGGGAAGGATGCTAACTGTAATGGAACTGTTGTCAGTTTTCATGGTATCATTGGCCAGGGACTCCACTGAGGATACAGCAGATGTAGCATTGGGAGGTGATGAAACGGACGGAGAATTTTCATCTCCTGCAGATGAGTTCTGAGGCAGTTTAGAAACAAAGCTGTGGATCAAGGAAGTGCTTTCAGAAAATACAGGTGTGGGTCTTGGACTCCTGGGGGAGTCTGTGGTCAAATTATCCACAAAATCTGTTGTTTCATCACTTTTACTTGATGGATCCCAAAGAGAGGAATTTCTCGCCTTGGGATTGGAAGTTTCTCTATTTTCTTTACCTAAGTTGAAATCTGCTCCAGTTTTCAAAGGAACGTATTCTTTTGCCATGTGTTTTAAGCTTTCTGCAATGTTTTGTGTTGTGTTTACGTCCAGACTTTCTTTTCCATGGCTTACAAATAACAGTAAACTAAACAAGGTTGAAAGCAATAGAGTTTGGGCTGAGGTCAACATTGTAGCCTTCTTTGGTATGGGGAATCTGAAAGAAAATAACAACCATTTGAACTATTAAATGAAAATCTACATTTTTAAGTGGTGAAAAATCTAGATACATAATGCTGAGATGATAATATCATACTCTCACTTCCAAAAGTTTGTTTTCTTTGAATTGTGTACTAAAATTAGAATGACTGAGTTCTATATTCTGTATAACATTTTTTTTCTTCCTCTAAAGCAGTGGTTCTCAACCTTCCTAATGCCATGACTCTTTAATACAGTTCAGTTCCTCATGTTGTGGTGTCCCCCAATTTCATTGTTACAAATTGAACATAATTAAAGCATAGTGATTAATCACAAAAACAATATGTAATTATATATGTGTTTTCCAATGGTCTTAGGCGACCCCTGTCAAAGGGTCGTTCAGCCCCCAAACGGGTCGCGACTCACAGGTTGAGAACCACTGCTCTAAGGAAATGCCATGCAGAAACTTTGTCAGGCCAGATGCCACTATTCCATTATTTCAAGGATTACTTAGCTTGGGCCAAGTTAAAAATACACACACACACACACACACACACACACACACACACACATACATACACACACTATATATGGACTGCTAAGTAAAATTTTTAAAATATAAATATAGTGTATGTAGAGCTGGCTGGTTTCTTCAACCTATTTAGGAAAACATGTTCTTTTTAAAGATTTAATTTGGAATATTATGAAAATGATGTTACTGAATATACACTAAATGTACCACTTTAAAGTGAGTCAGTCAGGGACCCCACTTGAAAAGATTTTATTATATATACCTAATTTAAGTTATTTGAATTTGAAATTAACATTTGTTTTTCAAAATACTTTTTATGATGCTCTCCATTCTATTAATTTCAGATTAGGAAAATCAGAAAGACTTGGATTTTAGGATAATCTTTAATTATATTTCCTTATTGTGTCAATGAAGGATATATTTGGGAGTTTGTGTGGAATAAATTACTTAGCTTGATAGTGGCAAAGTTGGGATTTGAAACCATAGTCCTGACCTCCAACCCAGGCACATAATTTTGCTTATAAGTGTGGAAGTACTACAAATTTGTAGATAGGATAGGGGGAAAGGTTTTTGAAATTAGATTTATATTAAAATTCAGGCATCTGTCATGAATAATCTATGAAAAACAATCATCATAACAAGCAATTGCTTTATCATCATCATCATTATCATAATTACACTGACTTCACATTGTTTTTCTAAATTGAATGATTTGAGTAAATCATTTGAGATAATTAGAGCAATTTATAATCCCATTTTTTAAACACTGGAAAAAGAGGGCCTTCTACCTTAAGTACCTCTCAAACACATTAAAAACTACCTGGACTAAAGTAAGCAGTTAATAGACATTAACTTTATTTCTTAGTATCTATACTAATAAAAGGGTAATATGCTAATTAGACCAGGTAGACTAGACGTCTTCCAGATGTCCTTCTGGACATCCTTCTGGAGAAAGCCACGGTGGCAGGGGTGGATCAGGCAGACAGGCAGAGCAGTCAGAGGCGATCAGGCCAGCAGGGGAGAGCCGTTAGGGGCAATCAGGCTGGCAGGGGAGCAGCTAGGGGCATCAGGCAGGTAGGCAGAGGCAGTTAGAGGCGATATGGCAGGAAGGCAGAGGGGTTGGGGTGATCAGGCAGGCAAGGTAGTTAGGGGCAATCTGGCAGGCAGGAAGTAAGCGGTTAGGAGCCAGTGGTTCTGATTGTGAGAGGGATGTCCAACTGCTGGTGGTCGGACATCCCCTAAGGGGTCCTGGATTGGAGAGGGTGCAGGCTGGGCTGAGAGACCCACCCACCCCCTCCACCCCCGCCATGCACGAATTTCGTTCACCAGGCCTCTCATCTGTATATATAAAATCCTAAGCAACCATTAGGACTTGAACAACCAGTCAGCCAGTCGTTATGATGCACACTGACCACCAGGGGCAAGAAACTCAACACAGGAGCCCTAGTGGTCAGTGTGCTTCCACAGGGGCAGCACCACTCAACCAGAAGCCAGGCTCATGGCTGGCCAGCACAGCTGCAGCGGCAGGAGCCTCTCCCAACTCCGTATCAGTGCTACCAAGCAGCGGTGGCAGGTGCAGTGGGCTGGGATGAGTGCGAGCAGTGCGGCACCGGCTCGGGCTCCTCCCTGTCCAACTGCCACTTGGCGCACTGCTATATCCCCAAGGGGTCCCAGATTGCGAGAGGGTACAAGCCAGGTTGAGGGACACCCCCCCCCCGTGCACAAATCCATGCACCGGGCCTCTAGTTAAAATATAATATTCTCTAAGTGTCTTGCACTGGACATAGTTTATAATATCTCACTTGATCATCACAATGATCCCTTCAGACAAAAAGAATAGGTTGTATTAATTATTCCCATTTTGCAGATGAAGAAACTGAGGTTCATAGTGGCTAGTAATGGAAGCTAGTAAATGGAAGAGGCAACACTGAAAGGCAAGTCTACTGACTCCAAAGTAATTAGCTGCTAAAATGTAAAGTGTTTTTCATTGAAACAATTATTATTTTATTTATTTATTTTCAAATATATTTTTATTTATTTCAGAGAGGAAGTCAAAGAGAGATAGAAACATCAATGATGAAAGAATCATTGATCAGCTGCCTCCTGCATGTCCCACATTGGGGATTGAGCCTGCAACCTGGGCATATGCGCTGAAAGGGAATTGAACTGTGACCTGCTGGTTCATAGATCAACCCTTAACTACAGAGCCATGCCAGCCAGGTGAAACAGTTATTCTTTTTTAAAAAATTAGGCTATTTCTCCTTTTTTAAAAGTCTGAAAACTGATTTTATATTCTTTGAATTAAACCTCAGAGCTTATTTTTCACTAAAACTCTTCTAAATGACTGAGATAAGAAAAAGGAGGAGGTGCTACTGCTATTATTTTGGTCCACTATTACCAGCTATTCTTTTAAAAGATCTCCCAGAAATGTTTTACAACTATTTTCAACCTTTATGATTTTTCAGTAGGATCTGAAGAGCTCCTGTGTACACCTCTGGTTATCTTTTGGTTTTGTCATCCTTGCGTAACAATTTCTTGTATAATGGTACAACTTAAATATATCTATAATACATCCTGCTATACTTTTTTCTTCAAAAGCTTTTAGCAAGCAGTCCATACTTGTGGATTCCTGAGGTTTTAGAATATAATATCTCTCATGCCCTATACTAATCACTTCAAAAAAACCTCCATATAAAGCAAGGCTAGCAGACATATAAAAGCGTTACTTAAACATTCATCACTAACAGAATGGTTAATAAATTGTGTAGATTCATGTGTGAAATTTTTTTTAAAATATGTTTTATTGATTTTTTACAGAGAGGAAGGGAGTGAGATAGAGAGTTAGAAACATTGATCAGCTGCCTCCTGCACACCCCCCACTGGGGATGTGTCCGCAACCAAGGTACATGCCCTTGACCAGAATCGAACCTGGGACCCCTCAGTCCTCAGGCCAATGCTCTATCCACTGAGCCAAACCGGTTATGGCTCATGTGTGAAAATTAACAAACTAGAGCTGCATACAGAAATAAGGGTGATTATCAGAAATATTAATACAGAGCTAAAATGCCAGTTGTACTGGTGGTTCTCTGTATATAAAGTTCAAAAACAGACAACAAACTGGAATGTTAGAAGTCAGGAAAGTGGTCACTGTGGAGAGGAAGTATTGGGTGGGCACGGAAAGGGCTTCTCTGTGCTCGGGATGCTCTGTTTCTTGACCTGATAGGGGTTACATGGGTGCCTGTATTTGTGATAATTTTGTTTATTTACATTTCATTTATTTCTTTGTCATTACCAAGAAAATGGATTTAGGTCCTAAAAATAACTGGAAAACATATTGCTATTAAGCATTTATTATATCACATGTTTTACATTTTTTATCCTTTAATTCTTACTAAAAACACAATGAGAAAGGGATTATTAATCCTATTTAACAGATGATTAAATAGGGCATAAAATGTAAATAATATGTCCAAGGACACACAACTAGGGACACACTAAAGAAATAGGGTTAGGCCCGGCCGGCATGGCTCAATGGTTGAGCATTGACCTATGAATCAGGAGGTCATGGTTTAATTCCCAGTCAGGGCACATACCTGTGTTGTGGGCTCAATCTATAGTGTGTGGCGTGTAGGAGGTAGCCGGTCAATAGTCCTCTCTCATTATTTTTTTAAAATATATTTTTATTGATTTCAGAGGGGAAGGTAAAGGGAGAAATAGATAGAAACATCAATTATGAGAGAGAATCATTGATTGGCTGCCTCCTGCATGCTCCCTATTGGGGATTGAGCCTGCAACCGGGGCATGTGCCCTTGACTGGAATCGGACCCGGGACTCTTCAGTCCGCAGGCCGACCCTCCATCCACTGAGTCAAACCAGCTATGGCGGACCTCTCATTACTGATGTTTCTATATCTCCCTCTCCCCTCTTCTCTGAAATCAATAAAAATATTTTTTTAAAAAAAAGAAATAGGGTTAGGATTCAAATCTTGGCATTAAAGCTAGTAATCACTCAACTATGTCAGAAATGTTACAAAGAAATACAGAATTTGGTACTTAGCTGCTTGATAGAACTCTTCCCATCAACATTGTCTTAGCACAGCTTTTAAAATTTTATTTTAATCAGAGCAATTTATAATCCCATTTTTAAACACTGGAAAAAATGGGGCCTTCTATGTTAAGTACCTCTCAAACATACTAAATACACTTTTATCCTAATTTAAGAAAATTTTAACAATTGTCTCTGTGTGTACTAGATGGACACCTGTAGCGTGTAGTTTACAGATGAGCAGTAACAAAATGAGTGATTTTCCCCACACTTATGTAAGCTCACCAACATTTCATTAAACTGATTCCTCACCTAGCACATTTAAAGTGCGATTCCATTTAGTTTAAAAATACTCACATGGACCTTTTCAAAAACACCCTTCTCCTGTAAACTCTGTCAGGTTTGTGGCAAACATTATAGTCCTTTCTTTATCTACTACCAGTGATCTGATTACTTTATGAACTGTACTTGGCCTGTATTATCATTATCATTATTATTATTATTATTATTATTATTATTATTATTATTCAGTTTG